>NC_091979.1:141443836-141793128 GCF_044704955.1 Pristiophorus japonicus | reverse complement strand
CTTAATAACGAATTCTATCATATTATGGTCACTCTTGCCCAATGGGCCTCATACAACAAGATTGTTAATTAGTCCTTTCTCATTACACATCACCAGTCCAGGATGGCCAGCCCTCTAGTTGCTTCCTCGACATATTGGTCGAGGAAAACATCCCAAATACACTCCAGGAAATCCTCCTCCATCGCATTGCTACCAGTTTAGTTAGCCCAATCAATACGTAGATTAAAGTCGCCCATGATAACTGTACCTTTATTGCACCCATCCCAAATTTCTTGTTTGATGCTGACCCCAACCTCATTACTACTGTTTGGTGGTCTGTACACAAGTCCTACTAGCGTTTTCTGCCCTTTGGTATTCCATAGCTCCACCCATACTGATTCCACATCATCCAAGCTAATGTCCTTCCTTACTATTGCATTAATTTCCTCTTTAACCAGAAACACCACCCCACCTCCTTTTTCTTTCTGTCTGTCCTTCCTAAATGTTGAATACCCCTGTATGTTGAGTTCCCAGCCTATGACAGTGCCAGAAAGCCATTTGGGATCATATCCATAGTTGAGTACAAATACAGTGTCATTGACTTCAATGTCGCATGATAAATTTGCGTGATCATGGTACATTCTTTGTTGATGCCGCCTGTCCTCGATATGATCATGGAGATCAGGGTGGACTAGAGAGAGCCTTGTTTTGAGTGCCCTTTTCAAATGTTACATGGGCGCACGCACAACTCCAAGTCCGAGTCAATGCCGGGCCACCAGACGTGGGACCTGGTGATAGCCTTCATCATGACTATGCCTGGGTGGGCACTGTGTAGGTCACGTATGAAGGTTGCTCTGTCTTTTTTTGGCAGGACGACGTGGTTGCCCCATAAGAGGCAATCCGATTGGATGGACATTTTGTCTTTACGATGGTGAAACGGCTTTATCTCGTCTTGCATTTGTCTTGAGATCGCTGACCAGCCCCCATTGAGGACGCAACTTTTTACAAGAGATAACACACAGTCCTGGTTGGTCCAGGTCCTGATGTGCCGGGCCGTTACGGGTGCCCCTTCGCTTTCGAAGACGTCCATGACCAGGCACAGGTCTGCAGGCTGCACCATTTCCACCCCGGTGGTGGGCAACGGTAGCTGGCTGAGGGCATTAGCGCAGTTCTCAGTGCTGGCCTGTGGCAAATCGTATAATCGTAGGCCGGCAGTGTTAGTGCCCATCTTTGGATTTGCAACGAAGCATTGGTGTTTATGCCTTTGCTTTCCGAAAACAGTGAGATTAGGGGCTTGTGGTCGGTTTCTAACTCGAACCTGAGTCCGAACAAATATTGATGCATTTTTTTTACCCCATAGACACAGGCCAAAGCCTCCTTCTCGACCATACTGTCGGCTCTTTCGGCCTTGGATAGACTTCTAGACGCATATGCAACTGGTTGGAGTTTGCCCGCTACATTTGCTTGCTGTAAAACACACCTGACACCGTACGACGACGCGTCACATGCTAAAACTAGACGTTTGCCTGGGTCATACAATACAAGCAACTTTTTCGAACACAGCAAGTTTCTGCCCTTTTTGAAGGCAGCCTCTTGATTTTGACCCCAAACCCAGTCGTCTCCCTTGCATGGCAACTTGTGCAACGGTTCGAGCAAGGTGATCAATCCTGGAAGAAAGTTACCAAAATAGTTGAGGAGTCCCAGGAATGAGCGCAGCTCCGTTACATTTCATAGTCTGGGTGCATTCTTGATGGCCTCTGTCTTCGAGTCCGTGGGCCTGATGCCGTCTGCTGCAATCTTTCTCCCCAAGAATTCTACCTCTGGTACCAGGAAGACACACTTGGATCGTTTCAGCCTGAGTCCGAATCTGTTTAGTCGACCTAAAACCTCTTGCAGGTTGTGCAGGTGTTCGGTGGTGCGACCAGTGATTCGGATGTCATCCTGAAATACAACGGTGCGTGGAACCGATTTCAACAGACTCCCCATGTTCCTTTGAAAGATGGCTGCAGCCGAGCGGATCCCGAATGAGCACCTGTGAAACAAAAACAGTCCCTTGTGTGTTTTTCGCCGACTCAGCCAGCTCCTGGGTCATGTAAGCGGAGGTTAGATCCAGCTTTGTGAATGCCTTTCCCCCTGCTAATGTCGCAAAGAGATCATTGGCTTTGGGTAGCGGGTACTGGTCTTGTAATGAAACTCGGTTGATCGTTACCTTGTAGTTGCCGTAGATTCTGAATGTGCCATCGCTCTTTAGTACCAGAACAATCGGGCTGGCCCACTCGTTGAATTCGACTGGTGATATGATTCCCTCGCATTGAAGTCTGTCCAATTCGATCTCCACTTTCTCCCTCATCATGTAAGGGACCGCTCGAGCCTTGTGATGAACAGGCCGTGCCTCGGGGACCAAATGGATCTGCACATTGGCGCCTGTGAAGTTGCCGATGCCTGGTTCAAATAGGGATGGGAACTTGCTCAGCACTTGAACACAGGAAGCATCATCCACTGAAGATAGTGCTTTGATGTCTTTCCAGTTCCACTGAATCTTCCCCATCCAGCTTCTGCCAAGCAGCGTTGGCCCGTCGCCTGGTACAACCCACAGTGGCAATTCGTGTATCTCTCCATCAGAGGATACCTTTACGTTTGCACTGCCGATAACTGGGATCAGTTCCTTGGTGTAAGTGCGCAGCTTGTCTGAATCGGGCTCAGCTTGGGTCTTTGTTCTTTGTTGCCCCACATCCTCTTAAATGACTTCTGGCTCATAAGTGACTGACTTGCCCCCATGTCCAACTCCATGGAAACAGGAATGCCATTTATTTTGACTTTCATCATCATGGGGGGACTTTTGGTAGTGAAGGTGTGCACCCTGTGCACTGCTTCCTCGGGCTGAGTCGCCTCTCTAGCTTGTACTTTATGATCCTTGCTGGATCGGAAACCTCCTGCCGACTCATCTGCCACATGTTGAGTCGCAGTTCTTCTGCACATCAACACAGACGGGCCCGGTGATTACCCCCGCAATGCCAGCATGTTAAATGATTCACATTTACACCCCTTGGCGGACTCTGAGTCGGACTAATTCTTTGATCAGCAGTTATCTTCTGCACAGTATATGCCAGTAAGCTTTGATTCTGGGAGAATCTCAACGTTGAGGTCGTGAACGCCTGGTGATGGTCCACTTCATGTCCCATCCCTAAAACGTCCCACAACACCTTGTTGAGGAGTTGGCCAAATTCGCACGGTTCCGCGAGCCTTCGTAGGTCTGCGACATATTGCGCTAAATCCTGGCCCTCGGTGCGGCGGTGCATGTAGAAGCGATACCTGGCCAGCGAAACCCAAGTAAAAGCTTCCCCTCTGTAAATTTTTCTAAACTACCAACGGCAGCCATCTCTATGTGTAAGTCCGTGACTCCACGAGGCCTTAGTCTCTTTATTGTAACTCAGAGTGCCAGCACAGCATGGGAAGCCTGCTTATATACAGTGCTCCCAAAGGATGCTGGGATCCTTTGGGACTCCAACAGATGCACCCTCTGGTGGTGGTAGAATGCTGGTTGCAAGGTATTGCATACATAACAATTGACCAACAAAAATATCAGCTAAGGAATCCAAAAATCACATCCTCGTCGCCAATCTGTGACATCTTAAGACACAGCTACACAAGCACACACTTACATGTTGGCTCCTTACAGAATTGTGTGACCACATGCTTTATTGTTATTACATCTGCAGTTATTACATCCGTAGTCCACTGGAGGGAGTGATCCACTAGTCCACAACACTTGTGGCAGCATGACTCTTATTGTAGGCAGGCTGCTAATGGGTTTCAGAGCGGAGTCATGAGCCAGGTGGTCAGTGGCTAGGCCTTGCTGCCCAGTAATGATATGAGTGTGTGTGTGTGTGTGTGTATATGTTGTGGTGGCTCAAAGATTGAGGGAACAATGGACTGGCACAGAATAAAAGCATCATGACTGCTGCCAGGATACCGGAAATTCACCATCATGATATGCTGAGCATTGTCACACTGTGGCTGTGCATTCAGCGAGTGGTAATCTTTGTGGTTATGGTACATCTCGGCATTTAGATACGGCGCCCACTACACCACGTGCTTGCAGTCAATGGCACGCTGCACCATGGGGAAGCCCGCTTTGCTGGCAAAGCCACGAGCTTCTCTCTGGTCAGAGCGAAGATAATGAACTCGCTCTCCTGGCATAAAGAGCATCTGTCACATCTCTTATGCAGCACCATATGGCAAACTGGGAGATGTTACAGATGCTGGCTGCTCCAGCCTGGAAGAATATACCATTTTGGATACTGTTGGGGGAGATGGCTCATCAAGGGAAGGCAGCAGCAGCCAAGTCCATGGCACCAGGGGTGGCTCTGCTGCACAGGAGGGCAGGAAAAAGAGTGGGAGAGCTATAGTGATAGGGATTCGATTGTAAGGGGAATAGATAGGTGCTTTTGCAGCCGCAAATGAGACTCCAGGATGGTATGTTGCCTCCATGGTGCAAGGATCAAGGATGTCTCGGAGCGGCTGCAGCGCATTCTGGAGGGGGAGGGTGAACAGCCAGCTGTCATGGTACATATAGGTACCAACAATTTAGGTAAAAAATGGGATGAGGTCCTATAAGCTGAATTTAGGGAGCTAGGAGTTAAGTTAAAAAGTAGGATCTCAAAGGTAGTGATCTCAGGATTGCTACCAGTGCCACGTGCTAGTCAGAGTAGGAATAGCAGGATAGCTCAGATGAATAAATGGCTTGAGGAATGGTGCAAGGGGAAGGGATTCAAATTCCTGGGCCATTGGAACCGGTTCTGGGGGAGGTGGGACCAGTACAAACTGGACGGTCTGCACCTGGGCAGGACCGGAACCGATGTCCTAGGCAGAGTGTTTGTTAGTGCTGTTGGGGAGGGTTTAAACTAAAATGGCAGGGGGATGGGAATCTATGCAGGGAGACAGAGGGAAGTAAAAAGGGAGCAGAAGCAATAGATAGGAAGGAGAAAAGCAAGAATGGAGGGCAGAGAAATCAAGGGCAAAAATCAAAAAGGGCCACATTACAACATAATTCAAAAAGGATAAAGAGTGTTAACAAAACAAGCCTGAAGGCTCTGAGTCTCAATGCGAGGAGCATTCGTAATAAGGTGGATGAATTGACTGCGCAGATAGCTGTTAACGGGTATGGTGTCATTGGGATTACGGAGACATGGCTCCAGAGTAACCAAGGCTGGGAATTCAACATCCAGGGGTATTCAATATTCAGGAAGGACAGACAGGAAGGAAAAGGAGGTGGGGTAAGGTTACTGGTTAAAGAGGAGATTAACGCAATAGCAAGAAAGGACATTAGCGTGGATGATATGGAATCTCTATAGGTAGAGCTGCAAAACACCAAAGGGCAGAAAATGTTAGTGGGAGTTGTGCACAGACCACCAAACAGTAGTTGGGAGGTTGGGGATGGCATCAAACAGGAAATTAGGGATGCATGCAATAAGGGTACAGCAGTTACATCGGTGACTTTAATCTACATATTGATTGGGCTAACCAAACTGGTAGCAATACTGTGGAGGAGGATTTCCTGGAGTGTATAAGGGATGGTTTTCGAGATCAATATGTCGAGGAACCAACTGGAGAGCAGGCCATCCTAGACTGGGTCTTGTGTAATGAGAAAGGATTAATTAGCAATCTTGTTGTGCAGGGCCTCTTGGGGAAGAATGACCACAATATGGTATAATTCTTCATTAAGATAGAGAGTGACAGAATTCATTCAGAGACGAGAGTCCTGAACTTAAAGAAAGGAAACTTCGACAGTATGAGACGTGAATTGGCTAGGATAGACTGGAGAATGATACTTAAATGGTTGATGGTGGATAGGCAATGGCAGACATTTAAAGATCACATGGATGAACTACAACAATTGTACATCCCTGTGTGGCGTAAGAATAAAAAAGGGAAGATGGTTTAACTGTGGCGAACAAGGGAAATTAGGGAAAGTATTAAATCCAAGGAAGAGGCATATAAATTGGCCAGAAAAAGCAGCAAACTTGAGGACTGGGAGAAATTTAGAATTCAGCAGAGGAGGACTAAGGGCTTAATTCGGAGGGGGGGAGATAGAGTATGAGAATAAGCTTGCAGGGAACATAACAACTAACTGCAAAAGCTTCTATAGATTTGTGAAGAGAAAAAGATTAGTGAACACTAATGTAGGTCCCTTGCAGTCAGAATCAGGTGAATTCATAATGGGGAACAAGGAAATGGCAGGCCAATTGAACAAATACTTTGGTTCTGTCTTCATTAAGAAAGATATGAATAACCTCCCGAAAATACTAAGGGACCGAGGGTCTAGCGAGAAGGGGGAACTGAGGGAAATCCTTATCAGTCAGGAAATGGTGTTAGGGAAATTGAAGGGACTGAAGGCCGATAAATCCCCAGGGCCTGATAGTCTGCATCCCAGAGTACTGAAGGAAGTGGCTCTAGAAATAGTAGATGCATTGGTGGTCATTTTCCAACATTCCATGGACTCTGGATCAGTTCCTATGGATTGGAGGGTAGCTAATGTAACCCCACTTTTTAAAAAAGGAGGGAGAGAGAAAACAGGGAATTATAGACCGGTTTGCCTGACATCGGTGGTGGGGAAAATGCTGGAATCAAGTATTAAAGATGTAATAGCAGCGCATCTGGAAAGCAGTGACAGGATCAGTCCAAGTCAGCATGGATTTATGAAAGGGAAATCCTGCTTGACAAATCTAGAGTTTTTTGAGGATGTAACTAGTAGAGTGGATAAGGGAGAACCAGTGGATGTGGTGTATTTGGACTTTGAAAAGGTTTTTGACAAAGTCCCACACAAGAGATTAGTGTGAAAAATTAAGACACATGATATTGGGGGTAATGTTTTGACGTGGATAGAAAACTGGTTGGCAGACAGGAAGCAAAGAATGGGAATAAACGGGTCCTTTTCAGAATGGCAGGCAGTGACTAGTGGGATGCTGCAGGGTTCAGTGCTGGGACCCCAGCTATTAACAATATACATTAATGATTTAGATGAAAGAATTGAAGATAATATCTCCAAGTTTGCAGATGACACTAAGCTGGGTGGCAGTGCGAGCTGTGAGGAGGATGCTAAGAGGCTGCAGGGGGACTTGAACAGGTTAGTGAATGGGCAAATGCATGGCAGATGCAGTATAATGTGGATAAATGTGAGGTTATCCACTTTAGTGGCAAAAACAGGAAGGCAGATTATTATCTGAATGGTGACAGATTAGTAAAAGGGGAGGTGCAAAAAGACCTGGATGTCATGGTACATCAGTTATTGAAGGTAGGCATGCAGGTACAGCAGGCAGTAAAGAAAGCAAATGGCATGCTGGCCTTCATAGCGAGGGGATTTGAGTATAGGAGCAGGGAAATCTTACTGCAGTTGTACAGGGCCTTGGTGAGACCACACCTTGAGTATTGTGTGCAGTTTTTGTCTCCTAATCTGAGGAAGGACGTGCTTGCTACTGAGTGAGTGCAGCGAAGATTCATCAGACTGATTCCCAGGATGACATATGAGGAAAGACTGGATTGGCTAGGGTTATACTAACTGGAATTTAGAAGAATGAGAGGGGATCTCATGGAAACTTATAAAACTCTGACGGGACTGGACAGGTTAGATGCAGGTAGAATGTTCCCGATGTTGGGGAAGTCCAGAACCAGGGGTCACAGTCTAAAGATAAGGGGTAAGCCATATAGGACCGAGATGAGGAGAAACTTTTTCACCCAGAGAGTTGTGAACCTGTGGAATTCTCTACCACAGAAAGTTGTTGTGTCCAGTTCGTTGGATATATTCAAAAGGGAGTTAGATGTAGCCCTTACGGCTAAAGGGATCAAGGGGTAAGGAGAGAAAGCAGGAAAGGGGTACTGAAGTTGCATGATCAGCCATGATCTTATTGAATGGTGGTGCAGGCTAGAAGGGCCGAATGGCCTGCTCTTGCACTTATTTTCGATGTTTCTATGATCCCGATGCGAGAATCCCACTGACAGCACTGTCCTTACCCTGGTGTGTGGCTGCCGGTCTGGTTGCAAGGCATGGCAGAGTTTTGTGACCACTTCCTTCGTCAAGTGCAGATACCTCACACACTGCTCCTGCCCCTCTTGTTCAGAGCCCTTCTTTCCCTCCTTCTCGTCCCTTTGCGAGCAGTTTTGGTGCCTCTGCTCCATCTCCCTGTCATGTTGCAGGCCAAGGGAGATGACAACCAGAGCACCCATGACTGGGAGCAAGTGGTTTGACCAGAACCCTTGAAGTCAAAACCAAGGCCTACTCCACATGCAGCACCACCAATTTTAAACAACTCTAAAAAGCTTGTGTCATGTATCTCACACTACTGTACATAATTGTATCTTACCATGCTGTACATGACTGTAACTAGAGATGACCTGTAACCACAAGCTTACCTTACCACCAGGGGTGCACTTGCAGGAGACACTGGATACCTGTCCCAGACAGGTACATAAGGACAGGTCTCAGGCAAATGTGGCATTCAAGAGCTGTGCAATCGTGTGAATCTGTACTGCAGGGACAGGACTTTACAGTGGCGACGAGTTACGGGATTACAGAATCCACAGAATGACAACCAACGGCTCAGATGAAAAATACAATGCTGGAGACAATTGGGAGGACTTTATAGAAAGGCTCCAGCAAAGCTTTGTAACTAAAGACTGGTTGGGCGACGATAAGGCAGACAAGAGAAGAGCCCAACTTTTGACCAGCTGTGGCTCGAAAACATACGCCTTAATGAAGGACCTGCTGGCACCCGAGAAACCAGCAAGCAAGTCGTTTGAAGAGTTGAGCACACTGGTAAGAGACCACCTGAAGCCAGCAAGCAGCCTACACATAGCCAGACACAGGTTCTACAACTACAGACGCTGTGTGGGCCAGAGCATACCCAACTTCGTGGCAGAACTTCGGAGGCTGGCTAGCTTATGTGAGTTCTCCGATGAACTAAGGAGAGAAGTACTGAGAGACTTTGTTTTGAAGGAATAGGCCATGCAGGCATATTCCGAAAGCTCATAGAGACCAAGAACCTGACCCTAGAGGCAGCAGCACTGGTTGTACAGACATTCCTGGCAGGAGAAGAAGAGACGAGGTTGATCTACACTGCGTGTACGACAACTAACGAAACATCGGAACAAGGGGTTCACAGCGTGAAACAAGCCGCTACCCCCACACACAGACAAAGGCGGGAGAGCAGGCCCTCAACAGCAGGCAGTGGCGCCAGAAGCCATCAAGGGCCACATGAACGGCCGTTCACACCTCATCAACCCACAATGCGAGCAATCAACTACAAACTGAGAGAAGCTCAAGAGAGATCAGCCAGACACAGCTCAACCTTCGGAAACAATGGAAGCGGTATGTGCTGGAATGTGGGGGAAGGCACTCATCAAGGGGGTGTCGATTTCAGCATGCTGTTTGCAGAAACTGCGACTGTACAGGGCATCTGGCCTGCATGTGCAGAAAAATGGCAGCTCGGATGGTATGCGAATTGGAAGGGTCGGAAAGCGGACCAGAAGACGGTGGGGACAGTACCCGGGACACTGATGTACAGCGGGTCAACATGATCAATGGCCACTGCCCCTACAATAAGACGCCTCCAATAATGATGAGGGTCCTACTCAACGGGATACCCATCAGCATGGAGTTGGATATGGGAGCGAGTCAATCTCTCATGAGCGCTCAACAATTTGAACAGCTGTGGCCGCACAAAAGAGACAGACCAAAACTCACAAGAGTCGACACCAAACTAAGGACCTATAGCAAAGAAATCGTCCCAGTCCTCGGCAGCGCCATGCTCTCAGTCACACACAAAGGGACAGTGAACCCACATCCCCTATGGATTGTCCCCGGAGATCTCCCAGCACTGCTGGGGAGAAGCTGACTGGCAAAACTAAACTGGAAATGGGATGATGTTCACGCCATGTCGTCAGAGGAACGGACCTCCTGCTCAACAGTTCTAAGTCGAGTTGAACATCTCTTTCAGCCAGGTGTGGGCACCTTCAAAGGGGCTAAAGTCAAAATCTACATCACACTGGATGCTAGACCGGTCCATCACAAGGCTAGAGCTGTGCCCTATGTGATGAGGGAAAAGATTAAACATGAACTGGACAGCTTCTGCGGGAAGGCATTATCTCACCCGTGGAATTTAGCGACTGGACAAGTCCCATTGTCCCAGTCATGAAGCCTGATGGATCCGTACGAATCTGTGGGGACTACAAATCTATCATAAACAGAGTCTTCCTACAGGACCAATACCTGCTGCCCAGAGCGGAGGACTTATCTGCCACATTGGCTGGAGGAAAACTTTTCTCAAAACTAGATCTCACATCTGCGAATATGAAGCAAGAATTGACTGATGAGTCCAAGCTACTCACCACCATCAGCACACATCGAGGCCTTTTCATGTACAATTGATGCCCATTTGTCATCAGGTCAACAGCTGCTATATTCCAGCGCAACATGGAGAGTCTGCTCAAGTCCATCCCGGGGACGGTTGTATTTCAAGACGACATACTTATCACGGGCAGGGACACCGACTCCCATCTCCGCAATTTGGAGGAAGTACTAAAGCGGTTGGATCGGGTAGGCCTAAGAGTTAAGAAATCCAAGTGCCTGTTTCTCGCGCCGAGGTTGAATTTTTGGGCAGAAGGATTACCGCTGATGGAATCCGCCCAACAGAGTCCAAAACCGAAGCAATTCGCCTGGCACCCAGGCCCCGGAATGTCTCAGAACTGCGCGCCTTTCTCGGGCTACTCAATTACTTTGGGAACTTTATGCAGAACTTAAGCATGCTGCTGGAGCCTCTCCGTGTGCTGCTCAGAAAGGGGTGCGATTGGTTTTGGGGGGACGCTCAGGAACGCGCCTTCAATAAGGCACGCAACCTTCTGTGTTCCAACTGTGTTTTGGCTTTCTTTGATCCAGGTAAAAAGCTAGTTCTTACATGTGATGCGTCAGCGTATGGGGTCGGGTGCGTTTTACAACATGTCAATAGTGCGGGTAATTACAACCCATAGCTTATGCCTCCAGGTCACTTTCGCGGGCGGAGCGCGGGTACGGTATGGTGGAGAAGGAGGTGCTCGCATGCGTGTACAGTGTCAAAAAGATGCACCAATACCTTTTCGGGGCCAAGTTCACGTTAGAAACCAACCACAAGCCCCTCACGTCCCTACTATCCGAGAGCAAGGCAATAAACGCCAACGCCTCGGCGCGCATTCAACGGTGGGCAGTCATGCTGGCATCTTACAATTACACCATAAGGCACAGACCAGGCACAGACAACTGTGCCGACGCGCTTAGCAGGCTACCCCTGGCAACCACGGAGGGGTCTGACGAACAGGACTGTGAGATAGTCATGGCAATCAATGCCTTTGAGTCCACAGGTTCGCCCATGACGGTTCGCCAAATCAGAGCCTGGACGACCAGCGACCCCACGTTATCCCTAGTAAAAAGATGTGTCTTAACTGGTGACTGGGCAGATGCTCGCGATGCTTGCCCCAAGGAGATCAAACCTTTCCATAGGCACATGCATGAGCTGTCACTACAAGCAGACTGCCTGATGTGGGGCAGCCGAGTAATTATGCCTCTGCAAGGCAGAGAGGCATTTGTCCGGGAGCTCCACCGCGAGCACCCGGGGATCGTTCTCATGAAGGCCATAGCCAGATCCCACGTCTGGTGGCCTGGCATTGACGTGGACTTGGAGCTCTGCGTCTGACGGTGCACCATTTGTGCCCAACTCAGTAATGCCCCCAGGGAGGCCGCCCTGAGCCCCTGGTCCTGGCCCACCAAACCGTGATCGCGGGTGCACGGAAACTATGCGGGCCCATTCATGGGCAAAATGTTCCTCGTAGTTGTAGATGCATTTTCTAAGTGGATCGAATGCACCATTTTAAACTCGTGCACCACCTTCACCACTGTGGAGAGCCTTGGAACCATGTTCGCAATGCATGGCATTCCTGACATATTGGTCAGTGATAATGGTCCGTGCTTCACCAGCGCAGAATTCCAAGATTTTATAAGTGACCACGGCATAAATCACGTTAGGACGGCACCTTTCAAGCCGGCCTCCAACGGCCAGGCGGAGCAAGCAGTGCAGATCATTAAACAAGGCATGCTCAAAATCCAAGGTCCCACTCTGCAGGGCCGCCTGTCGCGACTGCTGCTGACATACAGATCTCGGTCCGCATTCATTGACTGGAGTTCCCCCCGCGCAACTATTAATGAAACGGATCTTAAAGACAAGGCTCTCATTAATCCTCCCAGACATGCATGAAATCGCTGAGGCAAAGCACCATAAGCTAACTGAGTACCATGACCGAAATTCGAGGGGGAGGTGGAATGGGATAGGGGACAAAGTGTTTGTGCTAAACTATGGCAGGGGTCCCAAATGGCTTGCAGGGACAGTAACAGGCAAGGAGGGAAACAGGCTACTGGTGGTACAAATGGACAATGGCCAAACCTGCCGGAGGCATGTAGACCAAGTCAATAGTAGATTTACCAACAACACTGCTGAACCAGAGGCAGACTACAATGTGGAACTCACACCACACCTGGTGGACAGACAGAGGGAACAACCTGAGGAAAGGGCAATCCCAACAGACAGCCCAGGCAAGACACCAACAATCATACTGAACAAAACAGACAGCTCAGACCAGATATCAGCAATCACACCGAAAGAAAAACAGGCACCAAGGCAAACAACTGAACCACAACTAAGACGCTCCATGTGAGAGCGTAGACCACCTGAGGGACTGAATCTATAAAGACAATAAGACCTTGAGGGAGGGTGATGTCATGTATCTCACACTACTGTACATAACTGTATCTTACCATTCTATACATGACTGTAACAAGAGATGACCTGTAACCACAAGCTTACCTTACCACCAGGGTGCACTTGCAGGAGACACTGGATACCTGTCCCAGACAGGTATATAAGGACACGTCTCAGGCAAGTGTGGCATTCGAGCGCTGTGTACTAAAGATGCAGGTCCTGAGTGACCTTGACTCCAGTTTGTGCCTTGTGTGAATCTGTACTGCAGGGACAGGACTTTACAGCTTGAAACACTTCCACAAACTTACAGAGAGCCAGTAGATATTAATCACCAACTAACCATAGAGTGGTTGCTGATCCCTTAGCGCTGGTGGGGGGTCCTTGCATTCTGCTGAAGGGATGTTCAGCTATGTGAGGTTAAGACAGTGTGCTAGCTCCAGCGTCGCGGATGAAAATGCCAGCGCTGGCATCAAATCAGCATTGCGCGCTAACTGACGTCAAGATCTCAACATAAGTGTCCGCTCCTAATGCCCGCCCTCACAAGAAGAAATACTCGGTAAAATAATGGGACTAAAGGTAGACAAGCCCCCTGGACATGATGGCTTGCATCCTAGGGTATTAAAAGAAGCGGCTGCAGAGATAATAGATGCATTGATTGTAATCTGCCAAAATTCCCTGGATTCTGGGGAGGTCCTAGTGGATTGGAAAACCGCAAATGTAATGCCCCTATTTAAAACAGGAGGCAGACAGAAAGCAGGAAACTATAGACCAGTTAGCCTAACATCTGTTGTTGGGAAATGCTTGAGCCCATTATTAAGGAAGCAGTAGCAGGGTATTTGAAAAGCATAATTCAGTCAAGCAGAGTCAGCATGGTTTTATGAAAGGGAAATCATGTTTGACAAATTTGCTGGAGTTCTTTGAGGATGTAGCGAGCAGGATCGATAAGATGGAACCAATGGATGTGGTGTATTTGGATTTCCAGAATGTTATCGTCAGAATAAATCCACAGGATTATATCGCAAGCTCAAACTGTTGTGATGGTCTCTTTATTCAGACTCCAGAGTGAGGAAGCAGCATGGTGAATCACCTTTTATACCTGCTTGCCCCAGGGTGCACAGGTGACCCTTAAGTCTCCCACGAGTATGCCCCCCCAGTGGCAAGTCTTACATTTTGGTAAGGTTTACATACATACAGAACATCACTCCCCCCAAAGTCTTATGTGCAAATTATATGCAAGTTGAGGCGATCTGGTACACCGCGTCCCCGGGTCGATCGCCTGGGTTGAAGTCCTGACGTGGCGGGTTTATCCTCGTGGTAGACGGCGAAGTTGATCGTGTTAGTGGGTCGCTGGGGGCCAGGTCCTTTCACAGTGGTTCCTGGTTATCTGTAGTTTGCAGTTTGGTCTGTCCAAATGCTTTACTCGTTAGCCCGGTACATGGTTTCACAAACAAACGCTCCGTTTTCATCACATACACTCCATTCCCCCCCTTGGCTAATGCGGTGCTAGCGGCCCAACTGGGGCCCTGACCATGGTCTACCATCACTTATTCTGAGGTCACGTGGAGGGGGCATGCAATTATAGTGCATTCTCTGCTGATGGCATACGAAGGCTTGGTTCTGACTGATTCTGTCCGGTGATTGCGTAGCACCCAGGATAGCCGGGTCTGTAGGGAGTCTACCGTGACACTCGTGGTGCTAGGTTTAGTAAGTTGGGCTGCCTGCTCCAGGCTATTGTCGCTGACCCTGAGGTCTAGCAAGCCCAGGATGGCCGCAATGGCCTTGAGACTTTCAGTAGTGGCAGGAGGTCCCCGAGTACCTTGAGCCGTAGTATAGGGGTCCCGGACCAATGGCTGTGTGTAGCCGCCCTGCCTTACTTTGCAACATTGGGATAGGTCTTTCGTCTCTGTGACGGATAGGTTGCCACATCCCATATAGCAGTTCATCTTTGGCAGGCGGTAACGTGGGATCCAGGCTGGTCCAGGTCCTAAGCTGGGGGGCCGTTACGGTTGACCCCTCGCTTTCTAGCACTTCCACAACCGTGAGTGGGTCTGCAGGCTGCACCGTTTCCACCCCAGTGGTGGGCAACGGTAGCCAACTGAAGGCATTAGTGCCGTTCTCAGTGCCTGGTCCGTGGCAGATCATGTTACAGTGCACAGACAGTGTTAGACATTCTCAAAACAACGCATCGGTAATGGTGCCTCTGCTCTCCTAAGCTTGTGGGATGAGCAGCTTGTCTGACTCGAGCACATATTGGGACACTCTCTTTAGTCCCGTGAATACAGGCTGCTGCTTTGTTTAACTTATTGGATACATGTTCAATGGTTTGGGGCTTGCCCGCTACTTTTGCTTGCTGCACAACATTCCCGACCCTGTGCAGTAACATTTCACTTGCTACGAATACTTTGTTAGATACATATACATCTTGTTGGGGTTCGCCTGCTACTTTGGCTTGCTGTACAACACACCCGACCCCGTGTGATAACACATCACTTGTTACAAGTATTTTGTCAGATACATATACGACCAGTTGGTGTGCGCCCACTACTTTGGCTTGTTGTAAGATACCCCCAACCCCATAAAATGGCACATCATTGGCTGCAAAAGACTGCTCACAAGAGTTACATAATGCACACAATTTATTGTAGTGTAGTGGATTCCTAGCCTTCTCAGTGGCCGCCCCTTTACCTTTGCCCCAAACCCAGTCGTCTTCCTTGCTGGGCAACGCATTCCTCCGTTCCGTTGCGGCGACCTCCCATGGTCTGGAAGCTCTCTCGTCCTGTGGTCTGGACGCTCTCGCGTCCTGTGGTCTGGATGCACTTTCGTCCCGTGGTCTGGACGCTCTCTTGTCCCGTGGTCTGGACGCACTCTCGTCCCGTGGTCTGGACGCTCTCTTGTCCCGTGGTCTGGACGCACTCTCGTCCCGTGGTCTGGACGCACTTTCGTCCATGTCCGTGATGCCAACTGCCACGATCTTCCTCCCCAGGGATTTGGCCTCTGGCTTCAAGGAGACGCATTCGGTTTCGGCCGGAGTCCCACTCCATATGGTCGACCTGGAGCCTCTTCCATCGCCGCGAAGAGGTCGTTGGCTTCGGGTGGTGGGTACCGCGACTGTACCGCTGCTCAATTGATCTTCATCTCCTCGTGGTCATAATGAGCGGCCTGTGCCTTGGGAATCCGCAAATGGATCTGCACTTCGATGCCTGGTTCAGCTGAAGGTGGGGGTTTGCTCAGCCTTTGAGAAGGAGAGACGTCGTTCATCGGAGAAGGTGCGCAGAGGTCTTTCCAGTTCTATCGAATCTTTCCCATCCACCTCCCACCAAGCAGCGTTGGCCCATCACCTGAAACAATCCACAGTGGTAAATCGTGTACTGCCTCCTCATGGAATACTCTTATGTCCGCACTACCAATAACTTGTATCAGTTCCTTGGTGTAAGTGCGCAGCTTTGCCTGAATCGGGATCAGCTCGGGTCGCTGTGCTTCGTTGCTCCAAAGCCTCTCGAATGCCTTCTGGCTCATAACTGACTCGCCTCCATGTCTAGTTCCATGGAGACTAGAGTGCCGTTAAGTTCAACATTTAACATTATCGGAGGGCTTTTGGTGGTGAAAGTGTGTATCCCATATACTTCCTCTTCATCCTCAGGTTCAGTTGCCTCTCCTGCTCCTTCATCGTGATCCTCGCTGGATCGGTCATCCACTGCTGACTCCGCCACATGGTGAGTTTGCACATTCGCTGGAGGTGCCCCATTGTTCCACAGCCCTTGCACACATAGGGTTTGAATTGAAATTGATGAGCTCTATGGCTGCGCCCCAGCACCAACATGGTGCTAATGGATACGCATTCATGCCCCACGGCGGACGCTGAGTCACTCTAGGCCTAGGTCTGGCCTCTGCAGTCGTGAAGGCCCTGCCCTGCACAGATTTGCCTGCTGAAAACATTATTTTATGCACAGTAATTGCCGGTGAGCTTCGATTCTGTGAAGATATCTGTTTCGTGTTATTGCTCATGGATATGAAGGCTTGGGCTATCGTGATGGCCTTGCTCAGATCCAGAAATTCGGCAGACAGCAGTTTGCGAAGAATGACCTCGTGGCCAATTCCAAGCACGAAAAAGTCCTGCAACATTTCCCCCAAGGATCCTGCAAATTCGCACTGCCCCGCAAGGCACCTTAGGTCGGCGACAAAACTCACCACTTTCTGGCCCTCGGAGCGACGGTGCATGTAAAAGCGATGCCTGGCCGTCAGGATGCTCTCCTTTGGCTTGAGGTGTTCCCTAGCCAGCGTGCACAGCTCTGCGTAAGATTTGTCCGTTGGTTTGACCGGTGCCTACAAATTTTTAAGGAGGCCATATACCGATGACCCACATACAGTGAGGAGAATCGCCCTGCACTTGATTGCTGTTTCAGCCGTGTCCAATTTGTTGACTGCAAAGTACTGTTCGAGGCGCTGAACGAAGACTTCCCAATCATCACCCTCAACAAATCTCTCAAGAATACCAACAGCAACCATTTCCGCGTGAAAGTTTGTCATCAGTCACTCGTCGCCAATTTGTTATGTTCAGAATAAACCCACAGGCCTATATCGCAAGCTCAAACTATTGTGACCATGGTCTCTTTATTCAGACTCCAGAGTGGGGAAGCAGCATGGTGAATCACCTTTTATACCTTAGGTCTCCCACGGGTGTGCCCCCAGTGGCATGTCTTACATTTTGGTAAGGTTTACATACATACATAACATAGAAGACATTCGATAAGGCGCCACATAAAAGGTTACTGCACAAGATAAAAGTTCACGGGGTTGGGGATAATATATTAGCATGTCTAGAGGATTGGCTAAATAACAGAAAACAGAGTCAAGATAAATGGGTCATTTTCCGGTTGGAAAACCTTAACTAGAGGGGTGCCACAGGGATCAGTGCTAGGGCCTCAACTATATTAATGATTTGGATGAAGGGACTGAGTATAATGCAGTCAAGTTTGCTGATGATACAAAGATGGGTGGGAAAGCAAGTTGTGAGGAGGACACAAACAATCTGCAAAGGATATAGGCAGGCTAAGTGAATGGGCCAAAAGTTGGCAGATGGAGTAAAATGTGGGTAAGTGTGAGGTTATCCACTTTGGCAGAAAAATAAAAAAGCAAATTATTATTTAAATGGAAAAAAATTACAAAATGCTGCAGTACAGAGGGACCTGGGGTCCTTGTGCATGAAACACAAAATGTTAGCATGCAAGTACAGCAAGTAATCAGGAAGGCAAATGGAATATTGGCCTTTATTGCAAGGGGGATGGAGTATAATAGGGATTTTGCACATTAAAATTTGATTGCATGAATGAGATACTAAATTAATTTATAATGACAAAGTGCTGTGGAATCCCAATTGTGTTCCTTAAAATTTTCTATATCATACTACTTCACTACAGCCTACTTTGTCATCAATTTTAAGATGATTCAATACAATCTTGTAGGCGAAGCCCTGTTTCTCGTTTAAGACCTTCTGCAGTTCACTGTTTCCCAACACAATGCAGGCCAAGCTGTAGATCACTTCAACCTATACATAGAAAATAATTGAGGATATTACGGACAATTATTAAAATAACAAATATTTTATAAATTCATTAGATAACATAATTACATTTAATCATGGCAAGTACATTTTATGAAAAGTTTTCTTTACATATATTCATATAATTTATTAAATTTACTGCCTAAAAAAACAAAAACAGCTGAACTACTTACCATTTGAATCCCACGTATGTGGTGAACTTTGAAAGGGTGATAAAAATTGTAAATATTAAAGATTGTGTATAAATGGTGGATTTAGATGTTGTTTACTGAACAACAACATGTATTTATATAGCGCCTTTAACATAGTAAAACATCCCAAGGCGCTTCACAGGACAACAAAAAATTTGACACTGTGCCACATGAGAAGAAATTACAGCAGATGACCAACACCTTGGTCAAACAGGTAGGTTTTAAGGAGCGTCTTAAAGAAAGAAAGAGAGGTAGAGAGGTGGAGAGGTGTAGGAGGGAGTTCCAGCTAAAGGCACGGCCACCAATGGTTGAGCAGTTATAATCAGGGATGCTCAAGAGGTCAGAATTTGAGGAATGCAGCTGTCTCGGGGGGTTGTGAGGCTGAAAGAGATTACAGAGTTAGGGAGGGGTGAGGCCATGGAGGGATTTGTAAACAAGGATGAGAATTTTGAAATCGAGGCGTTGCTTAACTGGGAGCCAGCGAGCATTGGGGTAATGGATCAGCGGGACTTGGTGCAAGTTTGGAAGATCTGTGTGAACCAATTCATATATTTGGAATGTGAAAATAGCTTTCTCCACATATTTACACTAGTTTTGCATGTGAAATTGCAATCTCTTGGTTTCTTGCCGAGATTGTGATCTCACATCTGCACTATTCTGGTAAATTCTAGTTTGTCTGATTTTTGTTGCTTTCTTTTACTGGAGAGTGAGACAAAGCAAGGAAATGTAATGGAGTTGGGGTTTTCCAACATTCACAATACTGCTAAAGCTGTGTGTTAATACTATAGAGCCATAGTTGAAATAAAAGGCTTTAGTACTGCAGGTTAATGGAGTTTGCATTAATTTTTTAAGTTTACCTTTTTTGACGTGATTACATACCAACTGTTTTCATAATATAGCTAATGCCTCTCCATTCCGATGTAAGACCAAGGGCTGTAATTTGCAGCCCCTACGGGCATGTATGAGGTGCGCATGTGGTCCCAGGTTTAGGCTTGCGCTGCGCATGAGTGAAAACCCGGAACTTGCGATCTGTCATCATCCGCATCTCCGGGAATAGCCTCAATGGGTGGAGAGTTGTTGCCAAACTTCTGCCCAGCGAATGCTTGTGAAATTCTTATATCTGCTAAAAGCAGGCATGCAAGGCCTGCTTTTATCAGTGTAAGAGTTTTAAAAAACATAACAATAATTTTATTTCATTCATTTATACATTAAAACACATGTACAATAAGTTACGTTTAATATTAATCCTTTAAAACATAAAAAATTATTTTTCAAAAAATTTAATGTTTGTTTTAAATGTTAAAATTATATTGTATTTTAATTAATTTTAAATAGGTTATTAAAAAAATTGTTATGTTAAATGTATTTTTTATGTTTGATGTATCGTTGATGGTTGGGCGGTCCATGTGATCCCAGAGGCGCTTGCGAACTGCATGCGCACCTGGGATACGTAGGCCTTTATGCAGGCCTACACATAGAGGCCCAGGAGCGCAGATCTCTGTGAGTCCCGAGGTAGAAGGTAAGTTGATAGATTTTTTGCTGGTCGGAGGCTTCCACCGCAAATTCAACCCCATTGTCTTTCAGATAATTTCTAATTGCTGATTAGCTAGAAGTGCTTTTCTTTGCATCTATAGAGAGGTACAACTTGGTTGCTCCAATAATAACTGAAGAGAATCAGTGACTTGCAGCAGCCCCATCAGCAATTACATGGCATCAAACTTAGATTGAAGAACAGTTAGACAATCCCTGGTGACTTGTGTAATAGACACAATTTACTGATCTTAATCATGTTTTGCTTCTGGTACGAAGCAATGTTCAAATATGCAGCTAAATCTCACACCAGGGCTATGGCCAATATGTACCACTCTGACTACAAAATTGAGAATGGATCCACTCCAGTGTACAATGTGTTATGTAAACCTTTCATTCTGAGATATCATCCTGCTACTGTGGATTTTGTCCTGCTGTGACAATGGTATTTGTGACGTATGGATGTCCCTCTGGAGTAACAACACTTTTTAGTAATAGCCACCCCAAAGTGACATAATATACTTGTATGGCTGGATGTACTGTTTTGGATTATACATTATGAAAACCATACTTTCTCATGAAAGGATACTTTAAATACAAAAACAAATATCTTTGTACAAACTTCAATACAACTTTAAGGGGTAAAGTTAAAATAAATGGATTAACACCTCTACTAAAATAATGGATGAAGAAATGCCAATGAACATGTTCTGCATTCATGTAGGATTTGTGGTAATGATCATTTCTAGCCTATGATGCTCTTCTTAATCTATCAAAAAGATTTATATTCTTGGACTAGAAAAAACAATCAATCATTTAAAAAAACTAAAGTGCACAAAAATGTGGTTTGATTCCAGTCCAAAGTTTGCAATCCGTCATTCTCATATTGATTATTAATGTGACTCCTCACACTTCCCTGTGCTGTAACTAATTGACTCTTCCCCATAATTTGCACAATAACAAATGAACTTCCATCAGGCACATGTAAATAAAAGGAAAACAGCTCTCAAAGCTGTTGAGCATAACCAGGCACTGCGACTAACACAAAACAGGTTAAGAGAAATTAAGGATAGTGTTAAATCCAAGGAAGAGGCATATAAATTGGCCAGAAAAAGCAGCAAACCTGAGGACTGGGAGAATTTTATAATTCAGCAGAAGAGGACAAAGGGTTTAATTAGGAGGGGAAAAATAGAGTATGAGAGGAGGCTTGCTGGGAACACAAAAACTGACCATAAAAGCTTCTATAGATATGTGGCAATCAAGGTGATCGTGACCCTTAACTTTTATGCTATGGGCGCCTTTCAAGCTGTAGCAGGTGGCATCAATGACATATCACAGCTTGCTGTCCAGCACTGTATCAAGGAAGTCACCAAGGCTCTCGACACTGGGAAGAACACATATATTTCCTTCCACATGGACAGAGCAAGGTAGGAAAAGAGAGCAGTCGGCTTGCACCGCATGACAGGCTTCACCAATGTGAAAAGTGCCATAGACTCCACCCACATTACATTGCATGCTGCCTATCCCTGTAGGAATATTTTTAATTAAACATTGTTGAATTGCTATTTTGACAATGTCTCATTTATCATTTAGAGGACAACATTTCTAGTTGCCTAGCTTGTTCTGAAAAACTGCATTGGTTTCATAATGCAATTTTTATGAAGCACTGCAAACTGAAGAAGGAAGAGAGACTACTCATCATACGTGGGCCCTGGGCCCTCTCCTCTTCTGGGCCCCAAACTCACGCCTCTCCATTCTTTATTCAGATGAAGAGTTACACAGTTAATTCAGAGACTAGGGTCCTGAACTTAGGGAAAGGTAACTTCGATGGTACGAGACGTGAATTGGCTAGAATAGACTGGCGAATGATACTTAAAGGGTTGACAGTGGATAGGCAATGGCAAACATTTAAGGATCACATGGATGAACTTCAACAATTGTACATCTCTGTCTGGAGTAAAAATAAAACTGGGAAGGTGGCTCAACCATGCCCAACAAGGGAAATTAAGGATAGTGTTAAATCCAAGGAAGAGGCATATAAATTGGCCAGAAAAAGCAGCAAACCTGAGGACTGAGAGAAATTTAGAATTCAGCAGAGGCGGACAAATGGTTTAATTAGAAGGTGGAAAATAGAATATGAGAGGAAGCTTGCTGGGAACATAAAAACTGACTGCAAAAACTTCTATCGATATGTGAAAAGAGAAAGATTAGTGAAAACAAACATAGGTCCCTTGCAGTCAGAATCAGGTGAATTTATAATGGGGAGCAAAGAAATGGCAGACCAATTGAACAAATACTTTGGTTCTGTCTTCATGAAGGAAGACACAAATAATCTTCTGAAAATACTAGGGGACAGAGGGTCTAGAAAGAAGGAGGAACTGAAGGAAATCCTTATTAGTCAGGAAATTGTGTTAGGGAAATTGATGGGATTGAAGACTGATAAATCCTCAGGGCCTGATAGTCTGCATCCCAGAGTACTTAAGGAACTGGCCCTAGACATAGTGGATGCATTGGTGATCATTTTCCAACAGTCTATCGACTCTAGATCAGTTCCTATGGACTGGAGGGTAGCTAATGTAACACCACTTTTTAATAAAGGAGTGAGAGAGAAAACGGTTAATTATAGACCAGTTAGCCTGACATCAGTAGTGGGGAAAATGTTGGAATCAATTATTAAAGATGAAATAGCGCATTTGGAAAGCAGTGACAGGATCGGTCCAAGTCAGCATGGATTTATGAAAGGGAAATCATGCTTGACAAATCTTCTAGAATATTTTGAAGATGTAACGAGTAGTGTGGACAAGGGAGAACCAGTGGATGTGGTGTATTTGGACTTTCAAAAGGCTTTTGACAAGGTCCCACAGAAGAGATTGGTGTGTAAAATTAAGGCACATAGAATTAGGGGTAATGCACTGATGTGGATAGAGAACTGCTTGGCAGACAGGAAGAGAGAGTCGGGATAAATGGGTCCTTTTCAGAATGGCAGGCAGTGACTAGTGGGGTGCCTCAGGGCTCAGTGTTGGGGCTCCAGCTATTTACAATATACGTTAATGATTTGGATGAAGGAATTAAGTGTAATATCTCCAAGTTTGCAGATGACACTAAGCTGGGTGGCAGTGTGAGCTGTGAGGAGGATGCTAAGAGGCTGCATGGACAGGTTAGGTGAGAAAGCAAACGTATGGCAGATGTAGTATAATGTGGATAAATGTGAGGTGATCCACTTTGATGGCAAAAACACGAAGGCAGAATATTTCTGAATGGTGGCAGATTAGGAAAAGGGGAGGTGCAATGAGATCCTGTGTGTCATGGTACATCAGTCATTGAAAGTTGGCATGCAGGTACAGCAGGCGGTGAAGAAGGCAAATGGTATGTTGGCCTTCATAGCGAGGGGATTTGAGTATAGGAGCAGGGAGGTCTTACTGCAGTTGTACAGGGCCTTAGTAAGGCCTCACCTAGAATATTGTGTTCAGTTTTGGTCTCCTAATCTAAGGAAGGATGTTCTTTCTATTGAGGGAGTGCAGCGAAGGTTCACCAGACTGATTCCTGGGATGGCAGGACTGACATATGAGGAGAGACTGGATCAACTGGGCCTGTATTCACTGGAGTTTAGAAGGATGAGAGGGGATCTCATAGAAACATATAAAATTCTGATGGGATTGGACAGGTTAGATGCAGGAAGAATGTTCCCGATGTTGGGGAAGTCCAGAATCAGGGGACAAGGGGTCAGCCATTTAGGACTGAGATGAGGAGAAACTTCTTCACTCAGAGAGTTGTTAACTTGTGGAATTCCCTACCGTAGAGAGTTGTTGATGTCAGTTCATTGGATATATTCAAGAGAGACTTAGTAATGGCTCTTACGGCTAAAGGGATCAAGCGGTATGGAGAGAAAGCAGGTAAGGGGTACTGAGGTGAATGATCAGCCATGTTCTTATTGAATGGTGGTGCAGGCTTGAAGGGCCTGCACCTATTTTCTATGTTTCTATGTTTCTATCACAAATCACAGCAGTACACTATAGCAAAATTTTAAATATGGGAATCTCAGTATCATTGTTTGAATTGAAGAATTGTACTCTCTGTTTACAAACCATGCCAATTCTATGAGTGTAGCTATAGGAATGCTCAAATAGAACCAAATAATGATTCTTGGCAGGCAAAATCTTTCTATCTCACAATTGTGGCTGCAACTGGTGTAATATCGAGCTCCCCCTAGTGGACAACTGCTCCACCTAGTGGACTATTGTGGTAATGCAACTGCTCATGTAAATACAATAAAAGGATCATGTGACAAGGTCACATGACAAGTTCCTGAAGAGCCATCTTGTGTAATATGTGTGTTAGTGATGTCATAAAGAATATATCACATTGGCGATGTAGGATTGTATTTCTAAATTCCCAAGCTGAGATTTTTGTTGGTGGATGTTCCAGCCAACTAACAGAGAGGCTTTGAGAGGTTGTTTGTTTGGCAGAACAGCTAAAAATCCAAGGTAAATTTCAAGCGCACTTGGCTGAACATCCAGAGTCCAGATGGCTGCGCCTATGGGAATAATAGGGCGCTTGGATGAGTTCCATCATGACCGAGAGACTTTTGGAGTGTATGTGGAGTAGCTAGAAATGTTTTTCACTGCAAATAATATAGTCTAAGTCCCCGATGATGGTTTTAGAAAGAAAACAAGCTATTTTCCTGATGGAAGCAGGCCCCGAAGTGTATGAAACCCTGAAAAATGTGCTTGTTCCTGTCAAGCCGAAGGACACACCAATGTTGCAGCACTACAGTCCTGAGCCCCTGGAAATTGCTGAAAATTATCGTTTTGGAATACAAAATCAAATGAACTGATGAGAGTATCAGTGACATTGTAACATTAAAAAAGCTATCCATCCACTGCCATTTCGGAAACTTTCAGGGCCGAGAATTGCGTGTCTGCTTTGTTTGTGGGATGAAAAATGATGCAATCAGAAGAAAATTATTAACAACCTCTAACTTGACTTTTGATTTAGCTTGTCAGACAAATATGTCGATGTATATGGCCAACCAATATTCCCTCGAATTTAGTGCGATTTCCAGTCATCAGACAACTGAGGTGAATTGCCTGCAGGTTAAAAGTAAAAGGCAATTGGGCTCCAAGGCTTCAGCAACTGACCAAGGTAACAGTGCATTGAAGTCATGCTATCCATGCTTGGGACAGCACATTGCTCAAAGCTGTCCATATGTGAAGGCAGAGTGTTTCTACTGCAAGAAAACTGGGCATCTTGCGGAGGCGTGCCGACTGATGAGTAAAGAGATTTTCATTACTATAAGTAGAAATCGTCCGAGACTACATAGCATTGGAGAAGCAACAGGATAAGGAGGTTCTGGAGATACATGTCATCAGGAGCAAGATGGTACCGAACAGCAATTCATGAAGTATCATCATCTAAGTAGACATTGCAGGAAACAGGATACCCATGGAAATCGACACCGGTACATCCGTGAGCGTAGTACTGGATTCGCTATATCTCGACAAGTTGAGTGATTTCCATTGGAGAAGTCGAAGATAGAGCTGGGAGGCTACTCAGGAGGGCAAATTCCTGTTGTAGGACCTATCACCATACTGATGAAATACAAGGATCAGTTTCAGAGCTTGCCTCTCATAGTAGGGGCAGGAGACAAGCCTGCCTTAATAGATAGAAATTGGTTGGGATCATTGAAGCTGGTTTGGAATAAGATTTTTCGTGTTGAAACGAGATTTGCATTGAAGGATGATGACATCAAACAGTATCCAAAGGTGTTCCATGAAACAGGCAGTCCATTCCAAGACTTCAAGGCGAGTATCAGAGTGCAAAAGGACGCTCGACCACTTTACTGCAAGTCACGTCCCATACCATATGCACAAAGGAGAAAGTTGAGCAAGAACTCAAAAGACTAGAAACTGAGAACATTATCTCTAAGGTAGAAGAAGTCTTCTATTTAACTTGCATTAATGAGCTGCCAGTCACAGCTGAAGAGATTAGTAGAACAACCAAATGTGACCCAGTTATGTCAAAGGTGTATGATTACATTGCAAATGGCTGGCCAAACAAGTATCAGAGAATGATATTCATCCATACTTTGTTCAAAGGAATGAATTATCAGAGGATAAAGATTGTATTCTGCGTATGCAAGTAGTTATCCCAAATAAGTTCTGGTCCAAATTATTAGAATATCTTCATGATCAGCACCTGGGAATGTGCTTGACCAAGAGTTTTGCACGCAGTTACTAATGGTGGCCAGGTTTAGGTAAAGATATAGAATACATCACTAGTCAGTATACAACATGTCAAGCGGTAAGCAAGAAACTACCATCAGTACCATTACATCCATGGAAATGGCCTCCAAGGGTGTGGCAAAGATATAGATTTTGCTGAGCTAGATAGACAGCAATTGTTCATTATGATTGATAGTCATTCGAAGTGGGTAGAAGTGTTTCCGATGTGGAAAATAACAAGTAAAACACGAGACAATTTCCGACGATTGTTTTCTTCATATGGTCTCCCAGAAGAAATTGTGTCTGATAATGGACTGCAATTTTGTTCAGAAGAATTTGCACAGTTCATTAGCAGGAACAGTGTGAAACATACCAAAATTCCACCATACCATCCTGCTTCAAATAGTGCAGCAGAGTGCATAGCACAAATTGTAAAACGTGTCCGCATCAAGCAAATGTTGGATCCAAATGCAAGGAAATGGCTATTGCCATTGGACCACAAACTGGCAAATTTTCAGCTTATTTATTGGAATACTCCTTATTCCACTACTGGTAGAACACTAGCTTCTCAAACAACAGCCATGGACCAGGTTCTCGTTGTTAAAGCCAAACCTGTCACAGTCAGTAGAAGAGAAACAATTAAGACAGAATTATGATGGAGGGAGAGTAAGAGAGAGAAGTGTGAAATCGAATCAGAAGGTTAGAGTGATGAACGATCACCATAAATGGTTTAAGTGGTTAGAATCATAGAATCATAGAAATTTACAGCACGGAAGGAAGCCATTTTGGCCCATCGTGTTCGCGCCGGCCAACCAAAAGCTATCCAGCCTAATCCCACCTTTCAGCTCTTGGTCCGTAGCCTTGTAAGTTATGGCACTTCAAGTGCACATCCAAGTATTTTTTAAATATGGTGAGGCTTTCTGCCTCTACCACCCTTTCAGGCAGTGAGCTCCAGACCCTCACCAGCCTTTGGCTGAAGAAATGTCCCCTCACATCTCCACTGAACCTTCCCCCAATTACTTTAAAAAAGAACCGTGACCCCGATGTGATATGAACACACAGTCTTCTGATGTGGAGTCAGAAGGTTACCAGGAAGAGTAGTGAAGATATGTGGCACTCGTACATATTTGGTCAAGATGTTTGATCATGGAATGGTTAGGTTTGTTCACCTTGATGATATTTTATCTACAGATGTGGAAGGAGTTGAAAGTTGGAATGATTTGATTATTTCTGATGAGTCAGATAATCTTGTTACAAGTAGAGTACCAGTAGCAAATCCTACATCAGATGTACTAGAAATAAATCTAAGAGAAAGTCAGAATTTAAGTCTGAATCCGAGTCAGGCAGATAAGCAGTCTGCAGTTGTAGAGAATCAAAATGTAGATCAAGGGTTGCCCTTGGAGAAAAACTCTCCTCAGGCTCAGCCTAGAATGAGTCTAAGTTTGACACCATGGGCTAGATTTTCCATTATTTTTGCATGCATAACGTCCACTTAATGACCATTTTAATGCTGAAATGCGGTGTAATGCCCAGATATCGCCCATTTAGCCACAAAATGGAAACTGATGCCTATTTCTCAGACACTTATTGCCGACTGTTACTTTCGCAATGTACGTAACACTGGGAAAAAATAACACCGCCCGCCCACTTTTTTGGGGCGGAATCATCAGAATGGGTGAAGCCAAAGGCCATAATGTTGCCCAGCCTTAATTTTGGCACGTAATTAACGCTGAGATTCAATAATACCGACCGGCCACTTTTTTTGTCGTAAAGATCACATTTGCCGAAACTAACGCCCAGTATATCGCCCAGCATTCCTTTCAGCACCTCGCACACATCTCGCCCACAATATCGCTCACCGAAAACACCGCTCTGAAAAAGTTGAACTGTTCTGAACTAATCACAGCAGTGTAGACGCCATTTTGTAAATTGCAGGTCGCTTCATTGAAAAGGCTGCTTCAACTTCGGGGGAGATTGGATAGACTCTGGAATTCTTCTCAGGTGATGTGACCATCTCAACAGACATCTTTTCATACTGTGGATGATTGGGTTTTACTGTAGATGTCTTAGTGTGGAAATTTATTGCTTGTGAACAATCGACTTTATACTTTTATTGGAATGGGGCCAGCCATTTCTCAGCCCGCATCGATTACAATGCACAACGTCTAATCCACAGCATTAAGTGCCCAGTCTAAGACATGCCAGACTGAGGAGGAGGTCTAGACCAAACAACCCCCGCACTTACAGGGAGAAGCAGTCTTACCTCGACTTATCCGAGAACACCTGCCTTCGGAGACTGTTCTTCCACAATGTGGTTATCAGTGAAATATGTCAGCTCACCAGGGCAGATCTGCAGCCTGCCAGCACCTTCAGAATATCACTGTCCATCAATGTCAAGGTCACCGCGACACTATCGTTTTACTCGTCGGGTTCCTTTCAGGCGTCCGCGGTCGATATTTCCCCTATGTCTCAGTATGCCACACATTGCTGCATTAGACAGGTCACGGAGGCCCTGTACGTGCGTAGGATGGACTTTATCAGCTTCCCTATGACCACGGAGGCTAAGACTAACAGGGCTCGAGCATTCTACCGAATTGCTAAGTTCCCCAAGGCGCAGCAAGCAATACACTGTACGCATATCGCCATGCTGGCATCTTCTCATGACCCAGAGGTTTTTCACAACAGAAAAGGATTTCAGTCCCTGAAAGTCCAACTAGTTGTCAACCACAACCAGATAATTATGGCAGTGAATGCCAAATATCCAGGCAGCTTCAATGAGGCTCACATCCTGCGTGAGAGCCTGAGTACCAGTCAGCCACAAGGTCAATGCTGGATACTTGGTGACAAACGATATGGCCTAGCCACCTGACTGATGACCCCACTGCGTGACACCCACACCGAGGCCGAGAAGTGATACAACGAGGGCCACAGAGCCACACGCAATGTAGTCCAGAAAAGAATGAGTGTGCTTAAGCAGCGCTTTAGATACCTGGAGCACTCAGGAGGGGAGCTACAATACAACCCTGATCAGGTAGCTCAATTCGTAGTCGTGTGCTCCATGCTGCATGGCTATCTGGAGGGGACAAGAATTGCCAGAAGGGACTGATGGTCCACCTCAGGAGAGAGAGGAAGAGGAGGACGAGGGGCTGGGCGCTGACCTCGGGCCAGACAATCAAGCTGACTATGCAACCATGCCCACGCCCCTCTCCAGACCGCAGGAAAGGGACCGTGATGGCTACAAGATTCTTATGTCAGCAGCTCATAAATGAACGATTTGCCTGAAACAACGTTGCTGTTATTGACAAAGCTAACACACTGCTGTGTGTTCAGCTCAGACATCAATGTTGGGCATCACCTTGGTGCCAGTTAAAACTTAATTTGATTCATGTTAAGTGTAATTATACCCTTTCATGTTAAGGAATCACCAGTGTGTAACGGTGCAGCTATCTGAGACAATGCGCAACAAGGTTATATTGAATAAAAAACATTTAAGATGACCATTGGTCTGAAATCATAAGTATCATGGGCAAAAACATTGACATCAATCAAATGATCAACATGTCCAGTAACACAGAACACAAATGCAAATCAACAGGGTGGCCCCCTCCCCCGATACATTACAACAAATTGCATACATCCAGTTGGAGATATAACAAAGCCATCACCTGCGGGCATGCACCTCACTTCCCTTACCCCTCCTTTTCTTCTCCCCAGCTTTACCCCTTCCTCTCCTCGATCCATGCTGCCTGGCCGAGGAGCTCTTCAGGTGGTGCCTCATTGGGGAGGATAAAGGCAGATCCGGGAGCGGGGGGTACCAAGGTGGCAACTTATCAGATGCAGAAGCAGAATCTTGCTCTTGCCTCTCATGTGTCATTGGCACTGGGGGTGTGGAGCCGAGAGGTGGAGTGCCACGCTCCGGGACCACTGGGAGGCCTGTGCCACAAGTGTTCCTGGCTATCACCTCCAGGGCCTCCGCCATCTGCGGAACGTACTCAGCCATGGTGCCGGAGATGCTGGACAGCTGTCGGGATATGCCCCCCAATGCATGTAGGATGTGGTTACTTATGTCTACAGTCCTCCTGGACAACTGTACCATCTCTCTGCTCTCATCTGGTGCTTGTGGAGCAGAACTGCCATGTCCATAAAACCTCTATGGGGTCGGCACTGTCCTGGGGACAAATGGAGTGTCCTGTGGCAAGGTGCTTGGGCCAGGTACCTCCAGAATGGAGGTGGGAATGGCCGGAGATGCACTCGATGGCCTCGGGATGGAATGCCTTCTGGAGCTTGGCGATGCAGACTCCTCAAAGTCGGCGCTCTCATCTGTGGAGAACAGACCCAGCTGATTGACAGGTGAGAATCGGACCTCCTCATCATTAGGTGTAGAATCGTACGGCAAGTCCGGCCCCGCACCCCCACCTTCAGGCCTCTGTGGTCTTGCCTTGAAATGCGTTGCTGGCTGAGGTGCAAAACACAAATGAGGTTATTAGAGGAGAAGGGGGTGCTAGTGTCACAAGGTGAGTCCAGCACGACACACAGCATAAGCACGACATAAGCATCATCACTATCAACATCGTCACAGAAATCACATTTCTTGACCATCAACACATTCTACACTGCAATGATTCTCATGAGGTCAGCATTATTTATAGGACACTTTTTGAAATCATCTATCATATATTATTGTTCGGATATGCGTGGGTGTGGCATCTGTTGACTTTACATCATGCAATGGTGTATACTTTACTCACGTGGCATCACTTCAGGGTCTGCAGCTGCCTATGTGGCTGTCCGGGGGTTGCTCCCCACTAGTGCAAGCACCCGCTCCTCAATTTCGGTAACGTCGCTGATGACTGGTGGCCACCCCCATCTGTTCACCTCTGCTCGGAACTATTCCTCGATAGCTTCTTCTGTAAACATAGAAACATAGAAAATAGGTGCAGGAGTAGGTCATTCGGCCCTTCGAGCCTGCACCACCATTCAATAAGATCATGGCTGATCATTCCCTCAGTACCCCTTTCCTGCTTTCTCTCCATACACCTTGACCCCTTTAGCCGTAAGGGCCATATCTAACTCCCTCTTGAATATATCCAATGAACTGGCATCAACAACTCTCTGCGGTAGGGAATTCCACAGGTTAACAACTCTCTGAGTGAAGAAGTTTCTCCTCATCTCAGTCCTAAATGGCCTACCCCTTATGCTAAGACTGTGTCCCCTGGTTCTGGACTTCCCCATCATTGGGAACATTTTTCCCGCATCCAACCTGTCCAGTCCTGTCAGAATCTTATAAGTTTCTCTGCGATCCCCTCTCATCCTTCTAAACTCCAGTGTATAAAGGCCCAGTTGATCCAGTTTCTCCTCATATGTCAGTCCCGGCTTCCTGGGAATCAGTTTGGTGAACGTCCGCCGCACTCCCTCAATAGCAAGAACGTCCTTCCTCAGATTAGTAGACCAAAACTGAACACAATATTCCAGGTGAGGCCTCACTAATGCCCTGTACAACTGCAGTAAGACCTCCCTGCTCCCATACTCAAATCCCCTAGCTATGAAGGCCAACATACCATTTGCCTTCTTCACCACCTGCTGTACTTGCATGCCAACTTTCAATGACTGATGAACCATGACACCCAGGTCTCGTTGCACCTCCCCCTTTCCTAATCTGCCACCATTCAGATAATATTCTGCCTTCATGTTTTTGCCCCCAAAGTGGATAGCCTCACATTTATCCACATTATACTGCATCTGCCATGCATTTGCCCACTCACCTAACCTGCCCAAGTCACCCACAGCCTTTTAGCATCCTCCTCACAGCTCACACTGCCACCCAGTTTAGTGTCATCTGCAAACTTGGAGACATTACACTCAATTCCTTCATCTAAATCATTAATGTATATTATAAAGAGCTGGGGTCCCAGCACTGAGCCCTGCGGTACTCCACTAGTCACTGCCTGCCATTCTGAAAAGGACCTGTTTATCCCGACTCTCTGCTTCCTGTCTGCCAACCAGTTCTCTATCCACGTCAGTACATTACCCCCAATACCATGTGCTTTAATTTTGCACACCAATCTCTTGTGTGGGACCTTGTCAAAAGCTTTTTGAAAGTCCAAATTCACCACATCTACTGGTTTTCCCTTGTCCACTCTACTAGTTACATCCTCAAAAAATTCCAGAAGATTTGTCAAGAATGATTTCCCTTTCATAAATCCATGCTGACTTGGACCGATCCTGTCACTGTTTTCCAAACGCGCTGCTTTAATAATTGATTCCAACATTTTTCCCACTACTGATGTCAGGCTAACTGGTCTATAATTACCAGTTTTCTCTCTCCCTCCTTTTTTAACAGTGGTGTTACATTAGCTACCCTCCAGTCCATAGGAACTGATCCAGAGTCGATAGACTGTTGGAAAATGATCACCAATACATCCACTATGGCCACTTCCTTAAGTATTCTGGGATGCAGACTATCAGGCCCCGGGGATTTATCGGCCTTCAATCCCATCAATTTCCGTAACACAATTTCCCGCTTTATAAGGATATCCTTCAGTTTTTCCTTCTCACTAGACCTTGGGTCCCCTAGTATTTCCGGAAGGTTATTTGTGTCTTCCTTCGTGAAAACAGAACCAAAGTATTTGTTTAACTGGTCCGCCATTTCTTTGTTCCCCACTATAAAGTTACATGAATCTGACTGCAAGGGACCTACGTTTGTTTTCACTAATCTTTTTCTCTTCACAGATCTATAGAAGCTTTTGCAGTCAGTTTTTATGTTCCCAGCAAGCTTCCTCTCATAAAAGGACGACATGGCATGAGATAATTGATTGATATCATTGCTAGGTACTGTCACAGAGACTGATACAACACATAACCGGCAAATGTAATCATGATTATTATGATAATTATCATTCTTTACCTAAAGACTGTGCACCGTGACTGCAGGCTTTGAATACAACATTCCCAGTAAAAGTGAAAGACCTCACATCAGAGGATACTCGCTCATGACTCTTACAAATCAAATTATATAAATACATAAGTACATGTAAATAAATGTAATACTTACTCTTGCGGACCGACAAGGTCGTTTCATCGCTTGTGGCATTGGTTGCCCTCACACACCTCGTTGGTCGCCGACGAGACCACCTCTGCTATCTCGGCCCATATCCTCTGGTAAGCCTCCGTGTGTCAAATCACACCAGTGTGACTTGCCCTCCTGCATGAGGGAGGCATTTGCCTCTTCTGAGAACCTCCTTGCTCTTTCGCATCCTCTAATTTGCTCCTGTCCCACCTCACTGCTCTCGCCAGCGTCAGTCTCCACAGCATGCTATGTCACCTCCTCCACTCTTTCCATTATAGGCACAAAATTCGGGAAAATATCTGGCTGGTAACAGCTAAGTTTTTTGGCACAATTTGCTATAAAGCTCGAAACTGTCCCTCCTTCCTCCCACACCCACACACGCCTTCACTCCCTCTCAGCTCCCTCTCTCTCTGTCTCCTCTTATGCGCATATAATGATGACCCTTGACCGCCTGAATCGCGAGAATCGAGCATTGCCATGCCGTTGCTAAGGATAGCGACACTTTACGGCAGAAGGTCAGAGAGATTTAACGCTAACGCCCATTTCAGATCGCTCGCGGTAACGCCCATTTTATAAAATGGAAATTAGGGGATTTGAAAGTGGGCGACAAGCCGGCGATCTGAAAACCCATAGTTACTGCCCACACCGAAAATAACACCCATTTTTGGGCGATCTGCACAAAAGTGTAAAATCTAGCCCCATGTTTGGAAAGTTCTCTTCGAGAGCGAAGGTATTCTCTTCAAATCAACAAACCAGTGGTTAAGTTTCATTTGTAAATATGGCAAAATAAGTCCATCATGAGCTAGACTTTTGGCATATATCTGCCCATTTACCGCCCATTTAACCGCTGAGATTGAGTTTACTGCCCATATTCGATTATAAATGGAAATTAACGCCCAATTATCGCCCATTTATCGGCAGCGTAACTTTCTGCATATAATTATCGCCGGGAATTAGCTGAACCACCCACCCATATTTTTTTAATAAAATCTGACGTCATCACTTGTGCACCACCCAGAAGACGGTTCATAATGGAAACTAACGCCCAAATACTGTGCAGATTATCGGCGAGCTCTACGTTCGTCATCTCACCCCTATACCACCCAAATGATCACTCGCCCAAAAAGACGCTCAAGAAAAGCTGCACTCACTTGACCTTAACCCAGTGGTATGGACGCCATTTTGTAATTCGGAGGACATTTAATAAAAGGCTGCTTCAAGTTGATGAGAGCATTGAAGTAATTTGTGAGTGATTTTAAGGTTGTTTTAAAATCTTGACAACCATCTAATCACATTGTGGTGAATTTTGAGTTTATATTGCATTTGTAGAGGGCAACTTAATAATTTTGACACATAATAGGGCATTTATAGCAATGGCGCCTGTAATTTCTCAGCCAGTATTGATGACTGCTCACATGCTGCAGAATATAGATGGGAGAAGGTTTATTGAAGAGCATTATGTGCCCAATCAAAGAGGTGGGAGACTGCTGAGGAGGAGGAGACCTTACAGCCAACGCATTTACAGGGATAAGTGATCATATCTGGACTTGTCCGATAACACGTGCCTTAAGAGGCTGCGCTTCCGAAAGGAGGTCATCAGTGAGATATACCAGCTAATTAAGGGAGATCTGCAGCCTACCAGCACCATCAGGACCACACTTTCCGTTGAGGTTAAGGTTACTGCAGCACTTACCTTCTATGCATCGGGCTCCTTTCAGGCCTCAGCTGGTGACATTTGCGGTATCTCTCAGCATGCCACACATGGCTGCATTCAACAGGGGACTGAAGCCCTTTATGCTCGCAGGATGAACTTTATAAATTTCCCTATGACCAGGGAGGCACAGAGTGAGAGGGCTTTGGGTTTCTCGAGAATAGCAAACTGCCCCAAGGTGCAGGGAGCAATAGACTGTATGCACATCACCCTGCAAGCACCTTTTCAGAATGTAGAGGTCTTTCGGAACCAAAAGCGATTTCACTCCCTGAATGTGCAACTCGTTGTCGACCACAAGCAAATAATCATGGCAGTAAATGCAAATTTTCCAGGGAGCATCCATAATGCGCACATTTGCGTGAGAGCATTTTCTCTGACCTTTTTAAGAGTCAGCCACAAGGTCATAGTTGGATGCTGGAGGATAAAGGATATGGGGCTAGAATCTCCATTTTCTTTGCACGCTTAACGCCCACTTAATGCCCATTTTACTGCTGAAGTGCGGTATAACGCCCATATATCGGCCATTTTGGCACAAAATGGAAACTGACGGGCATTTTAAGGAAACTTATCGCCGAGCATTACTTTCCCCATGTGCTTAACGCTGGGAAAAAATATTACCGCCCGCCCACGTTTTTGGGTGGAATCATCAGAATGGGCGAAATCAACGCCCATAATTTCGCCCAGTGTTCATTTCCGCACTGATTTAATGCCGAGATTCAATAATACCCCAACCCATTTTTTTTGTCATAAAGAGCACATTTATCGAAACTAGCGGCCATGAGATCACCCAGCATCAATTTCACCACCTCGCCCACAATATCGCTCGCCCAAAAAAAACGCCCAGAAAATGTGGAACTAACTGGAACTAATCACAGCATTATGGACGCCATGTTCTAGACCACATGTCACATCCTTTAAGGCTGCTGTGCTTCAACCTCGGCGGAGTTCGGATGTACTCTGCAGATCATTGGAGTTGATGTGAACATCTCTACAAATATCTTGACCATACTGTGACTGATTGGAATTGAATAGGTGTCTTCGTCGGGACATTCCTTGTTTGTGACCAATCGCTGGAAAACAGAGAGCTACTGGAATGGGGCCTTTCTCACCCTCTCTTGGTGACCAATTACATGCAGCAGACTCGAGATCGGCGAAGGAACGCTCCACTGCATTATGTGCGCAATGTAAGATGTGACAGACTGATGAGGAGGACCAGACGTCACAACCCCCTCAAGTACAAGGAGAAGCATTCTTACCTCGACTTGCCCGACATCACCTGCCTTTGGAGACTACCCTTCCACAAATAAATGATCACTGAGGTATGTCAGCTGATAAAAGCAGATCTGCAGCCTACCAGCAACATCAGTACTGCACTGTCCATCAAGGTCAAAGTCACCGCGACACTGTCGTTCTACGCCTCGGGTTCTTTTCAGGCCACAGCTGGAGACATTTGCGGACTTTCTCAGCATGCCACACATCGCTGCATTAGAAGCCCTGTACGCATGCAGGATGGACTTGATCAGCTTCCCTATGATCAGGGAGGCACAGAGTGAAAAGGCTCTAGGATTCTCCAGAATTGCAAACTTCCCCAATGTGCAGGGAACAATAGACTGTATGCACATCGTAATGTGGGCACCTTTTCAGGATGCAGAGGTTTTCAGGAACCCCTGAATGTCCAATCGGTTGTCGACCACCAGCAAATTATACTGGCAGTGAATGCTCAATTTCCGGGCAGCCTCCTTGATGCTCACACCTGCGTGAGAGCACTGTATCTGACTTGTTTAACAATCAGCCACAAGGTCAATGCTGGCTGTTTGGTGACAAAGGATATGGCCTTGCCACCTGGCTGATGATCCCCCTGCGTGACACCCACACCGAAGCCGAGAGGTGATACAACAAGAGCCACAGAGCAATTTGCAATATCGTGGAGAAAACCATTGGAGTGCTGAAACAGAGCTTTAGATGCCTGGACCGCTCAGGAGACGAGCTCAAATACCACCCTGAGCAGATAGCTCAATTTATGGTGGTGTGCTCCATGCTGCACAGCTTGGCTATCAGGAGGGGACAAGAATTGCCTGATGAGTCAAACAGTCCACCTCACCAGAGAGAGGAAGAGGAGGACGAGGAGGTAAATGCTGACATCGGCCCAGACAATCAAGCTGATGCTGAAGCCATGCCTCCGCCCCCCTGTAGACAGCATGAAAGAGCCTATGGTGGCATGATAGCTCCAAGAGCCTTACGTCAGGAGCTCATCAATGATCGCTTTGCCTGAAAGTACATTGGTGTTATTTACAAGGCTGACACACTCCTGGATGTGCAGGTGATACATAAATGGTGGGCATCACCTTGGTGACAGTTAAAGTTTAAGTTGATTGAAGTTAAGTGTCATTATACCCTTTGATGTTAAGGAATCACCAGTGTGTAACAGTGCAGCTATCTGAGCCAATGCCCTACAAGGCTTTATTAAATAAAAAATTTAAACTGAATATTAGTCTGAAATCATCAGTATTTCTGTACAAACCAACCCTTCCCCCGCCGCCCCCTACTTCTGCTCCCCACCTCTACCCCTTCCCCTCCTGACTCTAAGCCGCCTGGCCGAGGAGCTCTTCATGTGATGCTTCATTGGGGGGGGTGGTGACGGCTGAACCGCTGCTTGGATGGATACGGGAGTGGGCGGTCCCGAAGTGGGAACGTGCCCTGAGCCAGAAGCAAGATGTTGCTGCTGGCTCTCATATGTGGTTGGCAATGGGGGTGTGGCACCTTGAGGTGCAATGCCGTGCTCTGGGACCACTGGCAGCCCTCTGCCAGCAGTGTTCCTGGCTAACAACTCCATCCCTTCCATGTTATATCTTATTTGTTGGACAAAAACTCGGTGCCAGCTATATTCTTGGTGCTTAGTAGGCTTTTTGCTGTTGGTGAATCTCCCTCGTGCCTCCCACAATAGCCAGTCAAGCACATACCACAGCCACACACGCTTTCAGAGCCTCTGAGCTCCCTGTCTCTCTGTCTCCTCTTCCGCGCATGTCAAGATGACCCTTGACTTCCTGAATCATTGGAATCGGGCATTGCCATGCCGTTGCTAAGGACGGCAACACTTTATGGCAGAAGGTCAAAAAATTTAACGCGAACGCCCATTTCATATCGCTCGCGTAATGCCCATTTTCAAAAATGGAGATTAGGTGCTTTGAGAATGGGCGAGAAGCCGGCGATCTGAAAACCCTTTTTTACTGCCCACGCCAGAAATATCACCCATTTTTGGGCATTAAGCATAAAAGTGGAGGTTCTAGCCCATGGCCTTGCCACCTGACAGAAGCCGAGAAGCGCTACAATGAAAGCCATATAGCCACACACAATATCAGCGAAAAGACAATTGGCGTGCTTAAGCAGCACTTCAGATGCCTGGACCACTCAGGAGGCAACTTACAATACCACCCTGAGCAGGTCGCTGAGTTCATTGTAGTGTCCTGCATGTTGCATAACTTAACTATCAGGAGGGGACAAGAATTGCCAGATGGGACTGCTGGTCCACCTCAGGAGAGAGGGGAGGCAGAAGAGGAGTAGCACGAGGAGGAGGATGAGGAACTCGGGGAGGACAATCAGGCTGGCATTGAAGCCATGCCCCCACCCCACCCTAGACCGCAGGAAAAGCCCCGTGGTAGTTATGCAGCTGTAAGACTGTTGCATCAGCAGTTCATAAATGAACGCTTTGCGTGAAGTTACTTTGGTGACAGTTATAGTTGCGTTACGTTACATTTCATCCTTCCCTGGCCTGGCTCGCCATTGTTTGCAACCCTTGTAATGATTTATTTAACCTTTCTGTTATTGGAAGACACTGCACAACAATGTTAAACCCCACACCAGCTCCATAAACCATCCCTGCAATGTCCAACCCATTCCTTTCAAACTTATGAGAATTTTGTCGGGGGTACCCTTATGTCTCGCTATTCACTGCAACTCACTGAGCCACTTCCAAAAGTGCCCACAAATCTGTCCAATAATGCAAAGTCCTGAAAATAAAGATTTAAATGTTTGACAACACATCAACATTACCTATACATGGACATTGACTAAAGGACCCCTGTGTGTTGTTAGTTGGTATGATTGGACAAGGATGAGGGTGAGTGTAACGGGTGGCTAGCGAAATGGGAACTGATCATGTAGATAGAGGGATGGGTGGAGGTGCAAGTTAAGTTGGTGTGGGTAAGGATGTGCAGGTTTAGAGTAGGGATGGCAGACTGATGTTGATGTGATGAATGGCACAGCAGGATGAGATTGAGTGTGGGAAATCAGGGACGCCTCCGGTGTCCCTGACGACTACGTGTGCAGGAAGTGTATCCGCCTCAAGCTCCTGATGGACCGCGTTGCGGAATTGGAGCTGAAGCTGGATTCATTGTGGAGCATCCACGATGCTGAGAATGACGTGAAAAGCACATTTAGTGAGTTGGTCTTACTGCAGGTAAAGGGTACACAGCCAGATAGGAAATGGAAGACCAACAGGAAGAGCAGTGCAAGGAAGGTAGTGCAGGGATCCCCTGCGGTCATCCCCCTGCAAAACAGATACACCGCTTTGAATATTGTTGAGTCATCAGGGAGGAGCAGCAGCAGCCAAGTTCATGGCATCGTGGGTGGCTCTGCTGCATAGGAGGGCAGGAAAAAGAGTGGGAGAGCGATAGTGATAGGGGATTCAATTGTAAGGTGAATAGATAGGCGTTTCTGCGGCCGCAACCGAGACTCCAGGATGGTATGTTGCCTCCCCGGTGCAAGGGTCAAGGATGTCTCGGAGTGGGTGAAGGACATTCTAAAAAGGGAGGGTGAACAGCCAGTTGTCGTGGTGCACATTGGTACCAACGATATAGGAAAAAAACGGGATGAGGTCCTACGAGATGAATTTAAGAAGCTAGGAGCTAAATTAAAAGGTAGGACCTCAAAAGTAGTAATCTCGGGATTGCTACCAGTGCCACGTGCTAGTCAGAGTAGGAATCGCAGGATAGCTCAGATGAATACGTGGCTTCAGCAGTGGTGCAGCAGGGAGGGATTCAAATTCCTGGGGCATTGGAACCAGTTCTGGGGGAGGTGGGACCAGTACAAACCGGACAGTCTGCACATAGGCAGGACCGGAACCAATGTCCGAGGAGGAGTGTTTGCTAGTGCTGTTGGGGAGGAGTTAAACTAATATGGCAGGGGGATGGGAACCAATGCAGGGAGACAGGAAGCAAAGAGTAGGAGTAAATGGGTACTTTTCAGAATGGCAGGCAGTGACTAGTGGGGTACCGCAAGGTTCTGTGCTGGGGCCCCAGCTGTTTACACTGTACATTAATGATTTAGACGAGGGGATTAAATGTAGTATCTCAAAATTTGCGGATGACACTAAGTTGGGTGGCAGTGTGAGCTGCGAGGAGGATGCTATGAGGCTGCAGAGTGACTTGGATAGGTTAGGTGAGTGGGCAAATGCATGACAGATGAAGTATAATGTGGATAAATGTGAGGTTATCCACTTTGGTGGTAAAAACAGAGAGACAGACTATTATCTGAATGGTGACAGATTAGGAAAAGGGGAGGTGCAACGAGACCTGGGTGTCATGGTACATCAGTCATTGAAGGTTGGCATGCAGGTACAGCAGGCGGTTAAGAAAGCAAATGGCATGTTAGCCTTCATAGCGAGGGGATTTAAGTACAGGGGCAGGGAGGTGTTGCTACAGTTATACAGGGCCTTGGTGAGGCCACACCTGGAGTATTGTGTACAGTTTTGGTCTCCTAACTTGAGGAAGGACATTTTTGCTATTGAGGGAGTGCAGCGAAGGTTCACCAGACTGATTCCCGGGATGGCGGGATTGACCTATCAAGAAAGACTGGATCAACTGGGCTTGTATTCACTGGAGTTCAGAAGAATGAGAGGGGACCTCATAGAAACATTTAAAATTCTGACGGGTTTAGACAGGTTAGATGCAGGAAGAATGTTCCCAATGTTGGGGAAGTCCAGAACCAGGGGTCACAGTCTAAGGATAAGGGGTAAGCCATTTAGGACCGAGATGAGGAGAAACTTCTTCACCCAGAGAGTGGTGAACCTGTGGAATTCTCGACCACAAAAAGTTGTTGAGGCCAATTCACTAAATATATTCAAAAAGGAGTTAGATGAAGTCCTTACTACTAGGGGAATCAAGGGGTATGGCGAGAAAGCAGGAATGGGGTACTGAAGTTGCATATTCAGCCATGAACTCATTGAATGGCGGTGCAGGCTCGAAGAGCCGAATGGCCTACTCCTGCACCTATTTTCTATGTTTCTATGTTTCTATGAGACAGAGGGAAACAAAATGGAGACTGAAGCAAAAGACAGAAAGGAGATGAGTAAAAATGGAGGGCAGAGATACCCAAGGCAAAAAACAAAAAGGGCCACTTTGCAGCAAAATTCTAAAGGGTCAAAGTGTGTTAAAAAGGCAAGCCTGAAGACTCTGTGCCTCAATGCGAGGAGCATTCGGTATAAGGTGGATGAATTAACTGTGCAGATAGCAGTTAACGGAAAGGATATGGTTGGCATCACGGAGACATGACTCCAGGGTGACCAAGGCTGAGAACTCAACATCCAAATGTATTCAACATTTAGGAAGGATAGACAGAAAGGAAAAGGAGGCGGGGTGGCGTTGCTGGTTAAAGAGGAAGTTAATGCAATTGTAAGGAAAGACATTAGCTTGGATGATGTGGAAACGGTATGGGTGGAGCTACGGAAACCAAGGGGCAGAAAACGCTAGTGGGAGTTGTGTACAGACCTCCAAACAGTAGTAGTGGTGTTGGGGAGGGCATCAAACAGGAAATTAGGGGTCCATGCAATAAAGGTGCAGCAATTATCATGGGTGACTTTAATATGCATATAGATTGGGCAAACCAAATTGGAAACAATACGGTGGAGGAGGATTTCCTGGAGTGCATAAGGGATGGTTTTCTAGACCAATATGTCGAGGAACCAACTAGGGGGGAGGCCGTCTTAGACTGGGTGTTGTGTAATGAGAGAGGATTAATTCGCAATCTCGTTGTGCGAGGCCCCTTGGGGAAGAGTGACCATAATGTGGTGGAATTCTACATTAGGATGGAGAATGAAAGTTAATTCAGAGACCATGGTCCAGAATTTAAAGAAGGCTAACTTTGAAGGTATGAGGCATGAATTGGCTAGGATAGATTGACGAATGATACTTAAGGGGTTGACAGTGGACGGGCAATGGCAGACATTTAGAGACCGCATGGATGAACTACAACAATTGTACATCCCTGTCTGGTGTAAACATAAAAAAGGGAAGGTGGCTCAACCGTGGCTATCAAGGGAAATCAGGGATAGTATTAAAGCCAAGGAAGTGGCATACAAATTGGCCAGAAATAGCAGCGAACCCGGGGACTGGGATAAATTTAGAACTCAGCAGAGGAGGACAAAGGGTTTGATTAGGGCAGGGAAAATAGAGTACGAGAGGAAGCTTGCAGGGTACATTAAAACGGACTGCAAAAGCTTCTATAGATATGTAACGAGAAAAAAGTTAGTAAAGACAAACGTAGGTCCCTGCAGTCAGAATCAGGGGAAGTCATAACTGAGAACAAAGAAATGGCAGACCAATTGAACAAGTACTTTGGTTCGATATTCACTAAGGAGGACACAAACAACCTTCCGGATATAAAAGAGGTCAGAGGGTCTAGTAAGAAGGAGGAACTGAGGGAAATCCTTATTAGTCGGGAAATTGTGTGGGGATATTGATGGGACTGAAGTCCGATAAATCCCCAGGGCCTGATGGTCTGCATCCCAGAGTATTTAAGGAGGTGGCCTTGGAAATAGCGGATGCATTGACAGTCATTTTCTAACATTCCATAGACTCTGGATCAGTTCCTATGGAGTGGAGGGTAGCCAATGTAACTCCACTTTTTAAAAAAGGAGGGAGAGAGAAAACAGGGAATTATAGACCGGTCAGCCTGACATCGGTAGTGGGTAAAATGATGGAATCAAGTATTGAGGATATCATAGCGGCGCATTTGGAAAGAGGTGACATGATAGGTCCAAGTCAGCATGGATTTGTGAAAGGGAAATCATGCTTGACAAATCTTCTGGAATTTTTTGAGGATGTTTCCAGCAGAGTGGACAAGGGAGAACCAGTTGATGTGGTGTATTTGGACTTTCGGAAGGCTTTCGACAAGGTCCCACACAAGAGATTAATGTGCAAAGTTAAAGCACATGGGATTGGGGGTAGTGTGCTGACGTGGATTGAGAATTGGTTGGCAGACAGGAAGCAAAGAGTAGGAGTAAGTGGGTACTTTTCTGAATGGCAGGCAGTGACTAGTGTGGTACCGCAAGGTTCTGTGCTGGGGCCCCAGCTGTTTACATTGTACATTAATGATTTAGACGAGGGGATTAAATGTAGTATCTCTAAATTTGCGAATGACACTAAGTTAGGTGGCAGTGTGAGCTGCGCGGAGGATGCTATGAGGCTGCAGAGTGACTTGGATAGGTTAGGTGAGTGGGCAAATGCATGGCAGAAGAAGTATAATGTGGATGAATAGAAACATAGAAACATAGAAAATAGGTGCAGGAGTAGGCCATTCGGCCCTTCTAGCCTGCACCGCCATTCAATGAGTTCATGGCTGAACATTCAACTTCAGTACCCCATTCCTGCTTTCTCGCCATACCCCTTGATCCCCCTAGCAGTAAGGACCTCATCTAACTCCTTTTTGAATATATTTAGTGAATTGGCCTCAACAACTTTCTGTGGTAGAGAATTCCACAGGTTCACCACTCTCTGGGTGAAGAAGTTCCTCCGCATCTCGGTCCTAAATGGCTTACCCCTTATCCTTAGACTGTGACCCCTGGTTCTGGACTTCCCCAACATTGGGAACATTCTTCCTGCATCTAATCTGTCTAACCCCGTCAGAATTTTATATGTTTCTATGAGGTCCCCTCTCATTCTTCTGAACTCCAGTGAATACAAGCCCAGTTGATCCAGTCTTTCTTGATAGGTCAGTCCCGCCATCCCGGGAATCAGTCTGGTGAACCTTCGCTGCACTCCCTCAATAGCAAGAATGTCCTTCCTCAGGTTAGGAGACCAAAACTGTACACAATACTCCAGGTGTGGCCTCACCAATGCCCTGTACAACTGTAGCAACACCTCCCTGCCCCTGTACTCAAATCCCCTTGCTATGAAGGCCAACATGCCATTTGCTTTCTTAACCGCCTGCTGCACCTGCATGCCAACCTTCAATGACTGATGTACCATGACACCCAGGTCTCTTTGCACCTCCCCTTTTCCTAATCTGTCACCATTCAGATAATAGTCTGTCTCTCTGTTTTTACCACCAAAGTGGATAACCTCACATTTATCCACATTATACTTCATCTGCCATGCATTTGCCCACTCACCTAACCTATCCAAGTCGCTCTGCAGCCTCACAGCATCCTCCTCGCAGCTCACACTGCCACCCAACTTAGTGTCATCCGCAAATTTGGAGATACTACATTTAATCCCCTCATCTAAATCATTAATGTACAGTGTAAACAGCTGGGGCCCCAGCACAGAACCTTGCGGTACCCCACTAGTCACTGCCTGCCATTCTGAAAAGTACCCATTTACTCCTACTCTTTGCTTCCTGTCTGACAACCAGTTCTCAATCCATGTCAGTACACTACCCCCAATCCCATGTGCTCTAACTTTGCACATCAATCTCTTGTGTGGGACCTTGTCGAACGCCTTCTGAAAGTCCAAATATACCACATCAACTGGTTCTCCCTTATCCACTCTACTGGAAACATCCTCAAAAAATTCCAGAAGATTTGTCAAGCATGATTTCCCTTTCACAAATCCATGCTGACTTGGACCTATCATATCACCTCTTTCCAAATGCACTGCTATGACATCCTTAATAATTGATTCCATCATTTTACCCACTACCGATGTCAGGCTGACCGGTCTATAATTCCCTGTTTTCTCTCTCCCTCCTTTTTTAAAAAGTGGAGTTACATTGGCTACCCTCCACTCCATAGGAACTGATCCAGAGTCAATGGAATGTTGGAAAATGACTGTCAACGCATCCACTATTTCCAAGGCCACCTCCTTAAGTACTCTGGGATGCAGTCCATCAGGCCCTGGGGATTTATCGGCCTTCAATCCCATCAATTTCCCCAACACAATTTCCCGGCTAATAAGGATTTCCCTCAGTTCCTCCTCCTTACTAGACCCCCCGACCCCTTTTATAACCGGAAGGTTGTTCGTGTCCTCCTTCGTGAATACCGAACCAAAGTACTTGTTCAATTGGTCCACTTTGGTTGCTGAAACAGGAAGATACTGATTCCCAGGATGGCAGGACTGACATATGAAGGAAGACTGGATCAACGAGGTTTATAGTCATTGGAATTTAGAAGAATGAGAGGGGATCTCATAGAAACATATAACATTCTGACGGGATTGGACAGGTTAGATGCAGGAAGAATGTTCCCGATGTTGGGGAAGTCCAGAACCAGGGGTCACAGTCTAAGGATAAAGGGTAAGCCATTTAGGACTGAGATGAGGAGAAACTTCTTCACTCAGAGAATTGTGAATCTGTGGAATTCTCTACCACAGAAAGTTGTTGAGGCCAGTTCGTTAGATATATTCAAAAGGGAGTTAGATGTGGCCCTTACGGCTAAAGGGATCAAGGGGTATGGAGAGAAAGCAGGAATGGGGTACTGAAGTTACATGATCAGCCATGATCATATTGAATGGTGCTGCAGGGTTGAACGGCCGAATAGCCTACTGCTGCACCTATTTTCTATGTTTCTATTTGCAGTAGCTCAATGCTTCAGAAGACTGACAGAAAAACTGTCAAAAAATAATTGTGAATGGTCCCTTTATGGAAACCGGCTGATGACGCCTCATCAGATGTCATCATCAGACTCGCTATCAATCAATTGGCGGGAAACCCGCAGGGCGGGCTTAACAAGCCCCAGCTATGGAAGATTGAAGGGAGCGCCGCAGGCTGCACTTCAGAGTTTCCCACGCTGCACGAATGCCGCTCGCATCGAACTCGCTTCTGTTGGTGAAATCCCAACCTGTATGTGTGACTCTTTGGGGGAGAAATTAATTATTGCTCTGTTTGGGGGCAGTAACTTTTGAAAACCAGGAAAGTTAGCGTTAGGCGCTAATGTTTCAACGCTCTCACAAAATTGGCTTTAGCGCTCCACGAAGGAAGTGGAGCACTAAATCAAGTGCGGCACTTCCTTCTTGGAGCGCTAAAGGACACGGGCAGGATAGAAAGCTCAGCAGCGCTGCACACTGAGCCATGCTGCCATGTACAAAGGACCCTACCATGCCTTAAAGGGAAGGGCCATCGCTGCAGGCTCTTTAAATAAAAACAGACCTACCTGACCACCAAGGTAGTGGTGAACCCGTGCGATCAGCCCAGCACTCAAACAGAGTGCCGGGCCGAGTGATCGCGGGCAGGAACCCATGAAGCAAACGGCAACAAAGGTACGTTTTTTTTTACTTACTCGGCCATGTCACCTTTAATCATAGTTCCAGTAGCGGCTGGCCACCCAATCCACTTCTCCTACAGATGCCGATGTTTTTGCCCAGCGTTGCTGCAGGGGCGAAAGTTAATTTTGGGTCCGGGGTGTTAATGGGTGATGTGCACGGCGATGATGTCATGACCTTCAGACGCAGGAGATTGGGGCGCAAAGCTGTAGTGCCACCGTTAAACTCCCAATATGGTGGGAGTCGATGTCAGCGCCGCGCTTGGTCACAAATGCATTTATATCCCCCAGGCACTAACGGGAGGTGCAAATGCACCTAATTTCTAGCTCTTAGACTCTTGCTCATGTGAGGGGTAAACATTGACATGATCTGTTTGGCCGAATGTCTAGTTTCCATGTTGTAACTTCTTTGTATTTACATGTAAACCATCAGCTCATCTTAAAACTCTTTGGGGCCTAAATCCCTCAGTGTCCCAAACTGAATGCAATACACAAAGAGGCCCGAGGCCCAAAGCTAATTACTACTTAGTCCGCAGCAGAATAAATCAGGTGAGCTGCAGGCATCAATCAGGTACCCCCTCCCCCTGACGCAGCTTGCCTGTCAGGCCTTATGAATATCGGCCCATGCCGAAGCCAGAGGTAGGTCCGGGAGAGAAGGAGGCACTCGGGAGGGAATGGGTGGACCAGTAGAGGCCTAAAGTTGATTTTGTGCAGCTACTTCCAACTGCTAAAAATACTAATCATTTTTTTGTCCCTTTTTGGGTGGCCTCAAGCGGTTCCTTTAAGGATTGCTGGTTAGGCATCTCAAGACCCTAAAATGCCAGTTGGAACTTGCAATTTACCTGTCCAAGTCTGAAATATGCAAAGAAGCCTCATTTCAATTTGAAATGAGGCTCCTCTGTTCATTTCAAGAGGCCACCAGAATCCCTAAAAAGGTCGTTAATTAATTTAGCAGTGGCTCAAACTCACATGCAGATTGGGCATGGGCCTCCGCACTGCTAAATTAATTATTGTTATACTTGTTTTAAGCCTATAAAATAGGTTGAACAATGTAAGTTTGGACCCTTTATCTCACATTAGTGTACAACCAACAGTTGAAGAACATAGTATCTAAGTGATTTGTTCTTACATTTTTTAAGTCTCATGCTTCACCTGAAACATAGAAACATAGAAAATAGGTGCAGGAATAGGCCATTTGGCCCTTCGAGCCTGCACCACCATTCAATATCATGGCTGATCATTCCCTCAGTACCACTTTCCTGCTTTCTCTCCATACTCCTTGATCCTCTTAGCCATAAGGGCCATATCTAACTCCCCCTTGAATATATCCAGTGATCTGGCATCAACAACTCTCTGCGGCAGGGAATTCCACAGGTTAACAACTCTCTGAGTGAAGAAGTTTCTCCTCATCTCAGTCCTAAATAGCCTACCCCTTATCCTAAGACTATGTCCCCTGATTCTGGACTTCCCCAACATCGGGAACATTCATCCTGCATTTAACCTGTCCAGTCCCGTCAGAATCTTATACATTTCTATGAGATCCCCTTTCATCCTTCTAAACTCCAGTGAATAAAGGCCCAATTGATCCAGTCTCTCCTCATATGACAGTCCAGCCATCCCTGGAATCAGTCTGGTGAACCTTCGCTGCACTCCCTCAATAGCAAGAACGTCCTTCCTCAGATTAGAGACCAAAACTGTACACAATATTCCAGGTGGGGCCTCACCAAGACCCTGTACAACTGCAGTAAGAACTCCCTGCTCCTATACTCAAATCCCCTCGCTATGAAGGCCAACATACCATTTGCCTTCTTCACTGTCTGCTGTACCTGCATACCCACTTTCAGTGACTGATGAACCATGACACCCAGGTCTCGTTGCACCTCCCCTTTTCCTAATCTGCCGCCATCCAGATAATATTCTGCCTTCGTGTTTTTGCCCCAAAATGGATAACCTCACATTTATCCACATTCTACTGCATCTGCCATGCATTTGCCCACTCACCTAACCTGTCCAAGTCACCCTGCAGCCTCTTAACATCCTCCTCACAGCTCACACCGCCACCCAGTTTAGTATCATCTGCAAACTTGGAGATATTACACTCAATTCCTTCATCGAAATCATTAATGTATATAGTAAAGATCTGGGGTCCCAGCACTGAGCCCTGCGGCACTCCACTAGTCACTGCCTGCCATTCTGAAAAGGACCAGTTTTTCCCAACTCTCTGCTTCCTGCCTGCCAACCAGTTCTCTATCCACGTCAGTACATTACCCCCCAATACCATTCGCTTTGATTTTGCACACCAATCTCTTGTGCGGGACCTTGTCAAAAGCCTTCTGAAAGTCCAAATACACCACATTCACTGGTTCTCCCTTGTCCACTCTGCTAGTTACATCCTCAAAAAATTCCAGAAGATTCATCAAGCATGATTTCCCTTTCATAAATCCATGCTGGCTTGGTCCGATCCTGACACTGCTTTCGAAATGTGCTGCTATTTTATCCTTAATGATTGATTCCAACATTTTCCCCACGACTGATGTCAGGCTAACCGATCTATAATTACCCATTTTCTCTCTCCCTCCTTTTTTAAAAAGTGGTGTTACATTAGCTACCCTCCAGTACATAAGGACTGATCCAGAGTCGATAGACTATTGGAAAATGATCACCAATGCATCCACTATTTCTGGGGCCACTTCCCTAAGTACTCTGGGATGCAGACAATCAGGCCCCGACGATTTATCAGCCTTCAATCCCATCAATTTCCCCAACACAATTTCCCGCCTAATAAGGATATCCTTCAGTTCCTCCTTCTCACTAGACCCTTGATCCTCTAGTACCTCCGGAAGGTTATTTGTGTCTTCCTTCGTGAAGACAGAACCAAAGTATTTGTTCAATTGGTCTGTCATTTCTTTGTTCCTCATTATAATTTCACCTGAGTCCGGCTGCAAGGGACCTACATTTGTCTTCACTAATCTTTTTCTCTTCACATATCGATAGAAGCTTTTGCAGTTGGTTTATATGTTCCCGGCAAGCTTCCTCTCATATTCTATTTTTGCCCTTTTAATTAAACCCTTCGTCTTCCTCTGTTGAATTCTAAATTTCTCCCAGCCCTCAGGTTTGTTGCTTTTGTAGCCAAATTATATGCCTCTTCCTTTGCTTTAACACTATCCTTGTTTTCCCTTGTTAGCCATGGTTGAGCCACCTTCCCCATTTTATTTTTACTCGAGACAGGGATGTACAATTGTTGAAGTTCATCCATGTGATCTTTAAATGTTTGCCATTGCTTATCCACTGTCAACCCTTTAAGTATCCTTTGCCAGTCTATTCTAGCCAATTCACGCCTCATACCGTCGAAGTTAGCTTTCCTTAAGTTCAGGACCCTAGTTCCCGAATTAACTGTGTCACTCTCCATCTTAATAAAGAATTCTACCATATTATGGTCACTCTTCCCAAAGGGGCCTCGCACAACAAGATTGCTAATTAGTCCCTTCTCATTACACATCAACCAGTCTAGGATGGCCAGCTCTCTAGTTGGTTCCTCGACATATTGGTCTAGAAAACCATCCCGAATACACTCCAGGAAATCCTCCTCCACCGCATTGCTACCAGTTTGGTTAGCCCAATCAATATGTAGATTAAAGTCACCCATGATAACTGCTGTAACTTTATTGCACACATCCCTTATTTCTTGTTTGGTGCTGTCCCCAACCTCACTACTACTGTTTGATGGTCTGTACACAACTCCCACTAGCGTTTTGTGCCCTTTGGAATTCCGCAGCTCCACCCATACCAATTCCACATCATCCAAACTAATGTCCCTCCTTACTATTGCATTAATTTCCTCTTTAATCAGCAACGCCACCCCGCCTCCTTTTCTTTTCTGTCTATCCTTCCTAAATGCTGAATACCCTTGGATGTTGAGTTCCCAGCCTTGGTCACGCTGGAGCCATGTCTCCGTGATGCCAATTACATCATATCCGTTAACTGCTATCTGCGCAGTTAATTCGTCCACCTTATTCTGAATACTCCTCGCATTAAGGCACAGAGCCTTCGGGCTTGTCTTTTTAACACACTTTGCCCCTTTAGAATCTTGCTGTAATGTGGCCCTTTTTGTCTTTTGCCTTGGGTTTCTCTGCCCTCCACTTTTACTATTCTCCTTTCTATCTTTTGCTTCTGACTCCATTTTATTTCCCTCTGTCTCCCTGCATAGGTTCCCATCCCCCTGCCATATTAGTTTAACTCCTCCTGAACAGCACTAGCAAACACTGAGTGGTTCATATTGATCACCTGTAACTCTAGTGGCAACAGCTGATTTTCTACTGATGATTTTTCTTCTGACAAAATAACAAGCTGACATATGGGCTGAAACAATCTCAGCTTAAAAAAATTAAATTTGGCATGTGTGCAATGATCTAAGTGCTGTCAACTTTAGTCTGTGCTTCTTGAATTTTTCTCTGGAGTAAATTGCTTCATTGTTACAAATAAATGCAGCTTTGCCACTGTTATAGACCCTTGCTTCTTGTTACCTGCACTTGAGGAGAACGTGTACCATAAAGCAAATAAACAAGTACATCCATGCCGCCTTCTTCTGTAATTTTATGTTGACTGATGGGATTATGTTTGTGTGCAACACCTGCAAAAGAAAATCAGACATGTCTGTTATATTTGTATGTTTAAGTACATAATTTACAGGGACAATTGTATGAATTAATACCATTGTCATTTCTTCACCTGAATCTGAAGTAACTGAGAGTTATATCTTTGGCTGGAATTTTAATGCATCCGTGCATGCAGGATTGGAAGGCGGGCAAGGAGTAAAAGTGGAAATAAATCGGAGCGGGTCGGGAACCCGCCATCAACTCGCCTAATCACGCCTTTAACTCGTGTGCGTTTGACAGCACGGCAGAGACCCGAATGGCAAAAGCGGGCGAACTTATTTAGATCATTATCATCTTATTGTCTGACACTTACAAGTGTTTTTAACTAGACCTTTTGAATTTTACTGCGTGACCACGGGAATCACGCAGCTCAGGAACCACGTCTGTCAAGCTGAGGCGGAAGTTCAATGGCCATTGATCGAGGTCATTAATGTCGAGCATGGAACTCCAAATACATACTGCCACCTGATACCTGCTTACTTTCCTAAAGGAAATGCTGTTTCTGAGTGTATTTTCAGCACAGATTTAAGTGTCTAGAGTTTGCACATCTTTTCTGAAAATTTGGAAACTACTTTCAACTCATTGATATTACCTATCTCACCATTGACAGATTGGTTCTTTGATCTCTACTTGACCTGCCATCTATTATATCAGCATGGCTGCAGTTTATACTGTCTCACCTTGGTCCTCAGAATCAGACCAGAATAAGCCCCAACATCAGCAGCAGCAACAACACCACCAACCTTCTCCTCAATGACCTGATGCTCCACAGGACAGAGGGCATCAACACAGGGCTACACCAAGCCGGAGGAGATACCCCCAACACAGGGTATACAGGCAGAGGATTAGCTTCTTCAACATGAATGAGCAGCAGTGTCAAAGGAAGCTCAAACTATCCTCGTCTGGTCATTGCAGACATTTGCAGCTTGCTGGAGCAAGATTTGCAGCCCAGAGGAGCAGTTGGACATGCCATACCAGTGACTGTCAAAGTTACCAGTGCCCTCAACATCTTTGCCTCAGGCTTCTTCCCAGGATCTGCAGTAGACATTTGTGACATCTCGCAGTTGGCCACCCACAGATACATCACACAGGTCACCGATGCCCCGTTAGACAAGTCAGCCATTTATATCAACTTTGCCACTGATGAAGCCAGCGTTACTGAGCAGGTGTTCGGTTTTGCCCCTCTGGTTGGCTTCCCATGGGTGCAGGGCATCATCGACTGTACACATGTGGCCATCACGGCATCTCATCATCACCGAGGAGAGTTTGTGAACCGCAAGAGCACACAGCCTCACCATCATCATCAGAGGAGGAGCATCAGTTGGAAGATGATGGAGAGAAGCAGGAGGAACCTGAGGCCCGGATGATATCAGCACCCGAGCACATTGCTGCCTGGGAGGCCAGGGATGGCCTAATCATGGCCAGATGTACTTAACTTCCTGCATTACACCCATATGGCTGCCACATGCTGTGCCAGGTTCCCTCCGCCACCGCCCCCCCCAAATAAAACAACACCATAAAGCGTCCCTGCACTGCCATTTCTTTCACACTGATCCCCATTGCTGGAGGTAACGTTATGTTTCACCATTCACTCCAACTCATTAAGCCACTTCCAAAGTAGCAGACAAAATTGGCCAAGTAGTGAAAATAAATAGTTTCATATGTGACACAAGAGTACAGAACCTTAACAGAAACATTTCTTTAAACACCCATGTGCTTACCCTTGTGCATCTATGCCTGTGTCATCTTTCGCTTACGCGTGCTCCTATGAGGTGCAGACAGCCTGCTTACATCCCTGCTGCGAATGTGTAGACGTCCTCTGGGTTTTGGAGCCTGTGATGGCCCGCTAAAATCTGCTCCTCCTGCGACTGTGCAGACAAGTGCAGACTCAGCCATCTCAATCCCAGGAGGCATCTGGGGCTCTGACTGAGGGGGAGGCAACATGGGAGAAGTGTGAGCGCTTTGAGAGCGCTTAAGTCTGGTGATGGTGCACCCTCAGAGGCTCCTCTGAGGAATTCTCTTCATCTTTCAATGGGACAGTGGGATTGGGGAGGGGTGGGGGGTGGTGGTCTCTGAATGGACCTGTGGTAGAGTAAAGAGATTATTTAGAAATGTTATATGAAGAATGGATATCGATATGCTGTTATATATGTAAACCTGTCACGATCATCCCTCTCATGGGTCACCCACACTTCCCTGCTGGCAAGGATCTGCAGAGCACCTTGTTGCACAGCAGTGGGGCCATGAGGACCCCAGTCTACGTTGACTTCCCTCCTAAAGAAGAGGTCTTTGAAGCTCTGTCATCTATTGTCCATAGATAGTATGCGCTCATGTGAGTGGCTCATGAGCTGCTTCATGCAGGTGATCATCCTTTCCATGGAAGAGCCTTCAGTCGCCATTGTCTGCGACATGGCGCTGCTCAAGCTGAAGATGGACTCCTCTATTCTCTGGACATTTGCAGACATCACAGTTGCAAAACCTGTCAGAGCCTTCTACACTTCCTGCACCGCCAGGATCACTCTCTTTCTCGATGGCCCCCCGAGAGTGGCTGATGTGCATCGGCCACCACACATTAAAAAAATCCACGCACAGGCTTCTTCCACCCTTTAAGATGTGGTTCAGGACCGGAAATATCAGGTCCTTCATTGAAACACCAGTGAACTCATCCCTTTTTGGCGTGGAAGCAAGTCATCCTCGATTCGAGGGACTGCCTATGATGATGATGCTGCATCTGAAAAGAGCTTGGAGCATCCTGCACCCTCTGGCGAGGGGTTTCTACTGCTGTCCCTGTCTCCACCATCTCCTCTTGCTCACTTGAGACCTGTGAGGTGCGCATATCTGCGCTGGTGCTGGGTGCGCTTAAGTCTGGTGATGGTGCACCCTCAGAGGCTCCTCTGAGGAGTTCTCTTCATCTTTCAATGGGACAGTGGGATTGGGGAGGGGTGGGGGGTGGTGGTCTCTGAATGGACCTGTGGTAGAGTAAAGAGATTATTTAGAAATGTTATATGAAGAATGGATATCGATATGCTGTTATATATGTAAACTTGTATTTACTCTGTCATCACCACACCGCTATCTGTGGGAGCCTGCCATGAGCAAACTGGCCGCTGCGCCCCCCACACCACAACAGCGACTACACCCAAAAAAAACACTGGCTGCAAAGCGTCCTGAGACGTCCGGTGGCCATGAAAGGCGCCACACAAATCCAAGTCTTTCTTTCTTTTCATGTATATTTAATTTCTTCTTCACAATACCCTGGAGTCCCAAGCGATCCCATAATCCCTTGGGAGCACAGGTATTTAAGGAGGCTTCACAGGTTGGAGAGGCACTCTGGAGACCTGCAATAAAAGACTAAGGTCACACTTTACTTTGAGCTCACAGTGTTCAGTCTGACTCTTTCTCCATACATAACAACTCGTGACGAGATACAGACAGCAAACCCAAAGATGCAGAGAACAGTGGGCATCTTGGAGAAATTCTTGGAGGGAGACATTTGTGGAGTGACTCGATCAATACTTCATGGCCAACGAGCTAGATGAGGAAGAGAACGCTGCCAAATGAAGGGCGATCCTCCTCACTGTCTGTGGGCCACCAACGTATGACCTCATGAAGCATCTGCTCACTCCAGCGAAACCCACGGAGAAATCGTCCGATGATTTGTGCACAATGGTCCGAGAGCATTTGAACCCGAAAGAAAGCATTTTGATGGCGAGGTACCGGTTCTACACCTACAAAAGGTCTGAAGGCCAGGAAGTGGCGAGTTATGTCGTCGAGCTAAGATGCCTTGCAGGACATTGCGAATTTGAAGGACATTTGGAGCACATGCTCAGAGACTTTTTCGTACTTGGCATTGGCCACGAAACCATACTTCGCAAACTTTTGACTGTAGAGACCCCAACCTTGAGTAAGGCCACAGCAATAGCCCAGGCATTCATTGCCACCAGTGACAATATGAAGCAAATCTCTCAGCACACAAGTGCTGCTACAAGTATTGTGAACAAAGTGATGTTGTTTTTGAATCGCAACGTACAGGGCAGGTCACACATGCCTGCAGCTGCACGTTCGCAGATGTCTCACAGTCCACCATCAAGGGTGATGAATGCAAGGCCATTAACACCTTGTTGGCGCTGCGGGGGTGATCACCATTTCCATTCATGCCGGTTCAAAGGGTATGTTTGCAAGGGCTGTGGAACAATGGGACACCTCCAACGTATGTACAGGCGAGCTGTTAATTCTGTTAAACCTGCAAACCATCATGTTGCAGAGGAGGACAGATCTACAGAGGATCACGATGAACCAGAGCCTCAGACCAAGGAGGCAGAGGTACATGGGGTGCACACATTCATCACGAATTGTCCCCCGATAATGCTGAATGTTGAACTAAATGTGTCAATGGAACTGGGCATGGGCGCGAGCTAGTCCATCATGGACAAAAAGACTCAAGGCCAGTCTTAACTCCAATTTGCGCAAAACTAAGAACTTACACAAAAGAACTGATTCCCGTAATTGGCAGTGCTACCGTTAAGGTCTCCTATGATGGAGCGGTGCACAAGCTACCACTCTGGTTGGTATCGGGTGATGGTCCCACGCTGCTCAGCAGGAGCTGGCTGGGAAAGATACGCTGGAACTGGGATGACGTCCGAGCGCTATCGCCCGCTGACGACACTTCGTGTGCCCAGGTCTTAAACAAGTTCCCTTCGCTGTTTGAACCAGGCATTGGGAAATTCCAAGGAGCAAAAGTGAAGATCCACCTAATTCCGGGGGCGCAACCCATCCATCACAAGGCGAGAGCAATACCGTACATGATGAGAGAAAGGGTAGAGATCGAGCTAGACCGGCTGCAACGAGAGGGCATCATTTCACCGATCGAGTTCAACAAGTGGGCCAACCCAATCGTTCCTGTCTTCAAGGGAGATGGCACCGTCAGAATCTGTGGCGATTACAAAGTAACTATCAATCGTTTCTCCCTGTAGGACCAATACCCACTACCACCGGCCGACGACCTCTTTGCAACGCTGGCGGGAGGAAAGACGTTCACGAAGCTGGATCTGACTTCAGCCTACATGATGCAGGAACTGGAGGAATCATCAAAGGGCCTCACCTGCATCAACATGCACAAAGGTCTTTTTATTTATAACAGATGCCCGTTTGGAATTCGATCAGCGGCAGCGATATTCCAGAGAAACAAGGAAAGCTTACTGAAGTTGGTCCCGCACACTGTGGTCTTCCAGGACACAGGTCGGAACATAGCCGAGCATCTGCAGAACCTGGAGGAGGTTCTTAGTCGACTCAACCACATGGGGCTCAGGTTAAAACACTCGAAGTGCATTTTCCTGGCGCCTGAAGTGGAGTTCTTGGGAAGGAGGATTGCAGTGGACGGCATCAGGCCCACCAATGCGAAGACGGAGGCAATCGAGAATGCACCGAGGCCACAGAATGTGATGGAGCTGCGGTCGTTTCTGGGACTCCTGAACTACTTTGGTAACTTCTTACCGGGTCTCAGCACACTGTTAGAACCACTGCATGTCTTACTACGAAAAGGGGACGAATGGGTTTGGGGCAAAAGCCAAGAAAATGCCTTTGCGAATGCGAGAAAATTGTTATGCTCGAACAAATTGCATTTGTTGTATGAGCCATGTAAGCGTTTGGTACTAGCATGTGATGCGTTGTCATATGGCGCGGGTGTGTATTGCAACAAGCTAATGATTTCGGGAAACTCCAACCGGTTGTTTATGCATCCAGGAGTCTGTCTAAGCCTGAGAGAGCCTACAGCATGATTGAGAAAGAAGCGTTAGCGTGTGTCTATGGGGGAAAGAAAATGCACCTATACCTGTTTGGGCTAAAATTTGAATTGGAAACTGACCATAAGCCACTCATATCCCTGTTTTCCGAGATGGGCGCTCACGTTGTCTGCGTACAACTACGCCATCCGCCACAGGTCAGGCACAGAAAACTGCGCCGATGCTCTCAGTAGACTGCCATTGCCCACCACGGGGGTGGAAATGGCATAGCCCGCAGATTTAGCCATGTTTATGGAAGCATTTGAGAGTGAGCAATCACCTGTCATTACCCGGCAGATCAAAACCTGGATGAACCAGGACCCCTTATTATCCCTAGTCAAAAGCTGTTTGCTTCACGGGAGCTGGTCCAGTGTCCCAGTGGAAATGAAGGAAGAGATAAAGCCGTTCCAGCGGCGCAAAGATGAAATGTCTATACAGGCAGACTGCCTTCTGTGGGGCAATCGTGTAGTGGTTCCCAAGAACGGCAGAGTCACCTTCATCAATGACCTCCACAGTACTCACCCAGGCATCATAATGATGAAAGCGATCGCCAGATTCAACGTGTGGTGGCCCGGTATCGACGCGGACTTAGAGTCCTGCGTTCATAGATGTAATACATGCTCGCAGTTAAGCAATGTACCCAGGGAGGCGCCGCTAAGTTGATGGTCTTGGCCCTCCAAACCATGGTCTAGGGTACACGTTGACTATGCAGGCCCGTTCTTGGGTAAAATGTTTCTTGTGGTTGTAGATGCGTACTCCAAGTGGGTTGAATGTGAGATAATGTCGGCTAACACGTCCGCTGCCACTACTGAAAGCCTGCGGGCCATGTTTGCCACACATGGCCTACCCGATGTCCTGGTGAGCGACAACGGGCCATGTTTTACCAGTGCTGAGTTCAAAGAATTCATGACCCGCAATGGAATCAAACATGTCACATCTGCCCCGTTTAAACCAGTGTCCAATGGTCAGGCAGAGAGAGCAGTGCAAACCATCAAGCAAGGCTTGAAGAGGGTAACTGAAGGCTCACTGCAGACTCGCCCATCCTGAGTCCTCCTTAGCTACCGCACGAGACCCCACTCGCTCACTGGGATCCCATCTGCTGAATTGTTCATGAAAAGAGCACTTAAGACAAGGCTCTCGTTAGTTCACCCTGATCTACATGAACAGGTAGAGAGCAGGCAGCTTCAACAAAGTACATACCATGATAGCGCAACCGTGTCACGCGAGATTAAAATCAATGATCCTGTATTTGTATTGAATTATGGACAAGGTCCCAGGTGGCTTCCCAGCACTATCGTGACCAAAAAGAGGAGCACGGTGTTTCGGGTCAACTTTCAAATGGACTCATTCACCGGAAACACTTGGACCAAATCAAACTCAGATTCACGGACTATCCTGAGCAACCCGTCTTGGATCCTACCTTTTTTGATCCCCCAACATACACACCAGTGGCAACCGGCACCACGGTTGACCACGAAGCAGAACCCATCATCCACAGCAGCCCAGCAGGACCCAACATACCAGGCAGCCCAGCAAGGCCAGCTATACAGTAGCCCAGCGAGGGCCCAACAAATGATTCAACAATATCAGCTTTCACACCGAGACGATCAACCAGGGCAAGAAGGGCCCCAGATCGACTCACATTGTAAAGAGTTACACTGACTTTGGGGGGGAGTGTTGTTATATATGTAAACTTGTATTTACTCTGTACAGCCACCAGAGGGCTCATCCCCTGGAGTCCCAAGGAATCCCATAATCCTTGGGAGCACAGGTATTTAAGGAGGCCTCACAGGTTGGAGAGGCACTCTGGAGACCTGCAATAAAAGATTAAGGTTATACTTTACTTTGAGCTCACAGTGTTCAGTCTGACTCTTTCTCCATACATAACAGATACCATTATGTACATGATGAACATTCATTGGCTGCTGACATCAGTCACCATATGAGTGATTTCTGTATGACATGTGGCTGTATGAGTTGTAATTCTGTCACTGGGTTGCTGAGAGATCCCCCTCTCTTCGTCTCCCACCGCCAGCAGCTTTGCAACTCCTGAGACCTCCAGGGTGACTTCCTCTGCTGGAGTCAATGTGGCAAATGATGGAGGGCCTTCTCTGGTTCTCTCCCTCTCCCTCTTACTGTGTGCTCTCTTCTCGTGCAAGGAGGAAAAGAAGATTTGTTTGAGTGAGATTGATGGCATGAATGTAAGGAATGTGTGGGTTACATCCTTAGAGGTTGACTATGAGGGAGTGTGGTGCAAATGCCAAAGTTCCACTGCAAAGTGGCCTCTTTGCGTGTTGTCAGTTGGTATGATTGCATTAGGATGAGGCTGAGTGTGAGGGGTGGTTAGAGTGATCGGGATATGATTATCTAAATAGAGAGAGAGGGATGGGTGGACGTGCAAGGTATGGTGGTTTGAATAATGATGTGCAGGAGTAGGCATGGGAACATAAGAACATAAGAATTAAGAGCAGGAGTAGGCCATTCAGTCCCTCGAGCCTGCTCCACCATTCAATAAGATCATGGCTTATCTTCCACCTCAACTACACTTTCCTACACTGTCCCTATATCCCTTGATTCCCTTAATAACCAAAAAACTATCACTCTCTGTCTTGAATATATTCAAAGACTGAGCCTCCACAGCCCTCTCGGGTAGAGAATTCCAAAGATTCACCACCCTCTGTGAAGAAATTTCTCCTCATCTCAGTCCTAAATGGCCGACCCCTTATTCTGAGACCGTGACCCCTGGTTCTAGATTCCCCAGCCAGAGGAATCAATCATCCTCACTGCATCTACCCTGTCAAGCCCTGCAAGAATTTTGTATGTTTCAATGAGATCACTTCTCATTCATCTGAACTATAGAGAATATAGGTCTAGTCTACTCAATCTCCTCATGGGACAATCCCCCTATCCCAGGCATCAGTCTGGTGAACCTTCCTCTATGGAAAGTATATCCTTCCTTAGGTAAGAAGACCAAAACTGTACACAATACTCCAGGTGTGGTCTCACCAGGGCCTTATATAATTGCAGTAAGATGTCTTTACTCTCGTATTCAAATCCTCTTGTAATAAAGGCCAACATACCATTTGCTTTCTTAATTGCTTGCTTTACCTGCATGTTAACTTTCAGTGATTTGTGTACAAGGACACCCAGGTGCCTCTGAACACTAACATTTCCCAATCTCTCACCAATTAAAAAATACTCTGCTTTTCTATTTTCCGTGGATAACTTCACGTTTCGCTGCATTATATTCCATTTGCCATGTTCTTGTCCACTCACTTAGCCTGTTTATATCCCCTTGAAGCATCTTTGCATATTCCTCACAACTTACATTCCAACCTAGCTTTGCATCATCAGCAAACTTGGATATATTATATTTGGTCCCTTCATCCAATCATTGATATAGGTTGTGAAGAGCTGGGGCCCAAACACCGATCCTTGCGGCACTCCATTAGTTACAGTCTGCCAACCTGAAAATGACCCGTTTATTCCTACCCTCTGTTTTCTGTCCGTTAACCAATCATCAATCCATGCTAGTATATTACCCCTAATTCCATGACACCTAATTTTGTTTAATAACCTTTTGTGTAGCATTTTATCGAATGTCTTCTGGAAATTCAAATACATCACATCCACTGGTTCCCCCATTCTATTCGTTACAACCTCAAAAAGCTCTAACTGATTTGTCAAACATGATTTCCCTTTCATAAATCTGTGTCGACTCTGCCCAATCCTATTATTATTTTCTAACATCCTTAATAATAGATTCTAGCATTTTCCCTACTACAGATGTCTCTCCCTCCTTTCTTAAATAGCGGGTTTACATTAGCTACCTTCCAATCTGCGGGAACTGTTCTAGAATCTATGGAATTTTCAGAAGATGACAGCCAATGCATCTGCTATCTCTATAGCCACCTCTTTCAAAACCCTAGGATGTAGGCCATCAGGTCCAGGGGATTTATCAGCTTTCAGTCCCATTAATTTCTCCAGTACTATTTTTTTACTAATACTAATTTCTTTCAGTTCCTCATTCTCGCTAGATCCTTGGTTCTCCACTATTTCTGGGAGGTTTTATGTGTCTTCTTCCGTGAAGACAGACACAAATTATTTGTTTAATTTCTCTGACAGTTCCTTATTCCCCATTATAATTTTTCCTGTCTCAGCCTGTAAGGGACCTACATTCGCTAATCTTCTCCTTTTCACATACCTACAGAAGCTTTTACTGTCTGTTTTTATGTCTCTCGCTAGTTTACTCTCACATTCTATTTTCCCTTTCTTTATCAATTTCTTGGTCCTCCTTAGCTTAAATCTAAAACCTTCCCAATCCTCAGGCTTATTGCTCTTTTTGGCAACATTATAAGCCTCTTCCTTTGATCTAATACTATCTTTAACTTCTCTTGTTAGCCACGGTTGGACCACTTTTCCTGTGGATTTTTTGTGCCTTAAAGGAATGTATGTTTGTTGTAAATTATGTATTAATTCTTTAAATGCTAGCCATTGTTTGTCTACCATCATACCTTTTAATGTAGTTTCCCAATCTACCTTAGCCAACTCGCCCCTCATACCTACGTAGTTTGTTTTGTTTAGATCTAAGACCCTAGTTTCGGATTTAACTATATCACTTTCAAACTCAATATAAAATGTATTCATATTGTGGTCACCTTCCCTAAAGGCCCCCTTAGGACAAGGTTATTAATTAACCCTTTCTCATTGCACAATACTAGATCTAAAATAGCCTGTTCCCTAGTTGGTTCCTCAACATACAGAACTAGAAAACCATCTTGTATACATTCCATGAATTCGTCCTCCACACTATTACTGCAAATTTGGTTTGCCCAGTCTATATGTAGATTAAAGTCCACCATGATTACTGTATTACCCTTGTTACACGCACCTCTAATTACCTGATGTATACTATGCCCTATATTACCACTACTATTTGGGGGCCTATAAACAACTTGCACCAAAGTTTTCTGCCCCTTGCTGTTCCTTAGCTCCACCCAAACTGATTTGACTTCTGGATTTTCCGAGCTAAGATCCTTTCTCTCTACTGTCTTTATCCCATCCTTTATCATCAGGGCCTCCCCTCCTCCTTTTCCATTTTGCCTATCTCTTCTAAAAGTTAAGTATCCTGGAATATTTAGTTCCCAACATTGATCACTTTGCAACCACGTCTCCATGGCTATTAGATCATACCTATTAATTTCTATCTGCACTATTAATTCAGCTATTTTGTTGCAAATGCTTTGCGCATTCAGATATAGTGCCTTTAGCTTTGAATTTTTTCTATTTAGCCCTGATGTCACCCTAGTCAGTACTGCCCTGTGACCTTTGTTACTCTCTCTGTCCCTTCCTGACCCACTCTGCTTATTTTTACCCAAAACTCTGCTCTGGAACCTTGACATTTCTCTTGCTGTTTTTAAATTTACTCTTTCCTGAATCCTCCCACCCCCTCCTTCATTAGTTTAAAACCAGAGTGATGGGGATGTGATGAGAGGCACAGCAGGATGAAGTTGAACATGGCTTTGCACTCACCTTTCCTGATCTAATGAAATCACTGAAGTGCTTCTGGCACTGCTCTCATGTCCTCCTCTTCTATCTCCAGCCAGGCTCTTGTGCCTGTCAGAAGGGAAGAGGACCACAAGCATATGCAGGGAGTCATTTGAGAACCTGGGTGCAGCCCTTTGCCGCTGTGAAGTCATGTGCGCAAGACTGAGCAATAAGCAAGTGCTGAAATGTACAGCCTGCACGCTCCTAGATAAACCTTCAAGTGCAATGTGATCAAGGCTCGTTTAAATATCATGGCTGGAAATGTGTCAATGATGTCATCAGACCCGCGCCATTTAATAGGGCCAGGAACATAGGAACAGGAGTAGGCCATTCAGCCCCCTGAACCTTTGTGTTTAAAAGTGTTCCTAATTTCATTCCTGAAAGGTTTGGCTCTAACTTTTAGATTATGCCCCCAGTCCTAGAATAACCAACCAGCGGAAATAGTTTCTCTCTATCTACCCTATCTGTTCCCCTTAATATCCTGAAAACTTTGATCAGATCACCCCTTAACCTTCTAAATTCTAGGGAATACAACCCTAATTTGTGTAATCTTTCCTCGTAACTTAACCCTTGAAGTTTGGATATTATTCTGATAAACCTACGCTGCACCCCCTCCAAGGCCAATATATCCGACCTAAGGTGCGGTGTCCAGAACCGCTCACAGAACTCCAGGTGTGGTCTAACCAGAGTTTTGTATAGCTGCAGCATAACTGCTACTACTCCTTGTACTCTAGTCCACTAGATATAAAGGCCATCATTCCATTTTGATTATTTTCTGTACCTGTTCATGACATTTTAATGATCAATGTACCTAAACTCCCAAATCTCTTTGGACATCCACTGTTTTTAGCTTTTTACCATTTAGAAAGTACCTTGTTCTATCCTTTTTAGGTCCAAAGTGGATGACCTCACATTTACTTACATTGAAATTAATTTGCCACAATTTTGCCCATTCACTTAATCTATCAATATCCCTTTGTAATTTTATGTTTTCATCTACACTGCCTACAATGCCACTTATCTTTGTGTCATTGGCAAATTTGGATATATAACTTTCTATGTCATCATCTAAGCCATTAATAAATATTATGAATAGTTGAGGCCCCACCAAAGATCCCTGTGGGACACCACTAGTCACATCCTGCCAATTTGAGTACCTACCCATTATCCCTACTCTCTGTCTCAATAATTTTCCCTCAATTCCATGGGCTTCTACCTTAGGTAACAGGCTCTTATGTGGGACTTTATCAAACGTCTTCTGGAAGTCCATATAAATAACATCCATAGACAATCCCTGTCCACTACTTTAGTCACCTCTTCAAAAAATTCAATCAGATTTGTCAAACATGACCTACCTTTCACAAGTCCATGCTGGCTCTCACTGATCAACTGAAAATTTTCAAGGTGTTCAGTCACTATATATTCTTTTTCCTAATGTAACTGTAAAAATTATTTGTATTGATTTTGATATCCCTTGCAAGTTTATTTTCATACTCCCTTTTTGTAGCTCTTACTATCTGTTTTGTGACCCTTTGCTGTTCTTTGTATCTTTCCCACTTGCCAGAATCTGTGCTATTTTTTGCATTGTTGCATGTCCTTTCCTTTAGTTTTATGCTCTTGTCCCTTGAGCTCTTGTCCCTCAGGGGTATAAATTGATTCTTGTATCACATTCTATTTTAAACATCTCCAACTAATCTCTGTCATTTTACCCATTAATAGATTTGCCCAGTTTACTTTGGACAGTCTCTGCCTCATCCTGTTGAAGTTTGCCTTACCTAAATCTAGAATCTTAGTAGCTGTTTCGCGTTTCTCCTTTTCAAATGCTACATTGAACTCAATCATGTTATGATCGCTATTAGATAAATGTTCACGCACAGTTAGGCTGTTAACGAAATCTGGCCCATTACTCATTACTAAATCTAATACGGCCTGTAGGACATATTAGAAACACAGAAACATAAAAATTTACAGAAGGAGGCCATTTCGGCCCATCGTGTCCACGCCGACTGACAAAGAGCCTCACGGCCCTCGGTCAGCAGCCCTGAAGGTTATATATAAACCTATGAACAATGAACAATAGTGGAAAGGTAAAGAGCACCCAGCCCAGCCAGTCCGCCCCACACAACTACGACACCCCTTACACTAAAACATACTACATTCCACCCCAACCGGAGCTATATTGTTGTAGAAAACTATCCCGGACACACTCAAGAAATTCACTAACTATCTGACAGGTGCTAGTCTGCTTTTCCCAATCTATATGAAAATTGAAATCCCCCATTAAAACCACTCTGCCTTTACTACATGCTTGTCTAATCTCTGCATTTATACAATCTAGCACTTCAGAGCTGCAGGCCTGCCTTATTAGGTGCCATTAAGGGAAAGTCACTCTGAACAGCGCAATGAATAGAATGGGGTCCCGACCCACCATGCCGACTACCCGCACCCGACCTGCCCTTTGGTTCTGATGCCAAAGGAAAGCATGATGAGTAGAAGGAACAGATACATCTTCAAGGAAGCTCTGTGCTACACGAGGTAGAATGGCAATGGGATTGTTTGTGTTGGATTTTAGGGAACATGGTGAGATCCGGATTTTAGTGCAGGATTATGGAGGTAGCAGAAGAGGTCCTTTCGAGAAATGTAAAAATTGTCTGACTTCTATAACATCAGAAATTTCTAGGTCTTATTCACTCAGGCATGATTTTCCTCAGTTTTACTACCTAACTGTAGGTGGTATCAGAATGAGTGGAAGAGGAAATTGGACGAAGATTTGCCCTGCTAGAAATGGACCAGGTTTGCGTCGTAATGCATTTTTGGTGGGTGCTTCGTTGAATATGTATTTGGGACATGCCATGCCTGCATGACAGTTTCCACAATTCTGGTGTGGAGGGCATTTGATGTTAAGAACATCCATTTTAAATGTGCATCCTGGGTTACTAGCCATGTTCCCTCTAAGTTCTGCGGCCGTGCAATGGGAAAGGCTGCTCACTGGCTTCTCCTTTGTAAATGCTGTGCTGTGTGGAAGTTTAAGTGGACCATGCACTAAAAGAAACAGGCCACACAGAACAAAGCACAGCTTACAGGGAAAATTGGTTACTAGATAGTGGTAAACATCCTGGAAGTCATTGAAGGGACACAACAATATAAATTTAAGTGTATTTTTGCCATTTTTAAACTATTTTTCTTTATTTGTCTTTTTCCACTTGGCACATAGGTTTTTAAAGATCTTTTGTGTTAATTGAAAGTAACTTTTTTTCCCCCCTAGCACCACTGCTGACAGCAATGGAAATCTCCCATCTGAGATATCTGGTAGAAGTGGAAGATCCACAAAGGTATGCCAAGAAGGTCAGGCTGCATGAGAGATCCTCTGTGTCCACCTGCTGATATTTGGACACTCACAGCTGCAGAAGTGAACATGCTTAACTTTGGCAGGTGATTAGTCTTCCATAAAGAAGCTAGGACAACAGACAAGATGACAGCAATAATATATGTGAATGCCTGGCTAAACATAATGTTAGATCCTTTCTCACAAGCACCCCGATGACAGTATACCCTGCTTTTAGTTCACTGCATGAAAGAAGATATTTCCAGGGTGATCAAGAGATAGTGTAGCTACCAACCATTTCTGCAGGCCTTGAGACATCAACCTAACAATGACATGGAGAACTATCTTCTCAGGGTTTATATCAGCAGAGAGTTAGATACAAAACTGTACTCACTGCTGCAAATACACCTGCAGCTATCAAATAGAATAAGGCTGGTATATTCAGTGACAGTAATGGCCAGCTGTGGCCTAAAACTTAACTCTACATCCAGGCAGGTATACTGCAATTCTAACACATGGAATGGTAATGTGGAGTGTCTCAGAGGACAACCTTCCTTGCAAATATCTCATGCAGCATCATCGTAACTTCAGTAGCCATCAAACGGTTATCAGATACCCGCAGACTCATGCCTTCATCTTGGGTTTCCTTTCTCTCTATTTTGCCTCTGTCTTCTTAGTTCCCTGCTTTTTCAGCTTTGCAAAGCTTGCTAATGGGTTGAGAAGTCTTTTTAAAACTCTCCAAAAGGTCTCAGAATGTTTGTCACCTTTTGCAACACTCCTCTTTAATTGTCTCCATTTCCTTAATTTATATTTTCACACAATTTTCTTCTCCACCAGTAATCTGCTGTTTAGACTGATTCAAACTACCACCTGAAGTTATATGATGAATACAGGATGTAAGTGGCTCACTTTCAATTCAGTTCGTCTAACCCTTGTCTCTCCCCTCGCCATAGTCATTCTGGCAGTCAAAAATAAAAATCTAAGCTTTGATGCTCTGTACTCTGTATTTGCTCATTGTTTTTTTTCCCTGCACATCCTTCTCTCTCTGCCTCTGGTGCCTTGCACTCTCTTCATTCTTACACATTCTGTCAGACTTCTTATTCACTCATAATTTTCATGCTCCTCGCATTCATTTTCATACTGAATATTTCAGTCTTTCATCACTAGCATCAATCACTGTTTCCCTATTGTTAAGTTATACAAACTATGCCACTGCATTATATTCTACTGTGGGGTCTAAATTCAACATTGTTGCGCCTGTTTTACAGGCATGAATCGGGTGAAATGCTAACCAATGCTAATCTGCACCCGATCTGCACAGACGTTCGGGCCAGTGCTAAATTGGTTTGGGGCCATTTTTGGTGGCCCTGGTGGCCTCCTGAAATTAAAACAGGCCTAATTTTAATAATGAAATGAAGCTCCTGTGCCTATTTCTGACCCAGTTAGGCTCTGACACGCGAGCTACATTAGTGTACCTGATTGGCGCTCGCAGTTCGCCTGAATTATGATGATGAGGCTCATGGATGAATTTAGGCCTCTTCATTCTGGCATGTGTGGCTGCGCACCACCGGAATCATGCTCAGTTTTGGACGCTGTCCAATATCTACCACTGTTAAACATTTGTCTATCCAAGATAGTTGCAATTTCCTCCTTGTGATTTCTAGCTTACTTAGTCCTGACTCCTGCTGTCCTCCCAATCAGGTTTGATTCAATTTGGCCTCTTGGACCCTTCCCCCTCTGGCCTCCCAACCAGATCCAACTTCTTCTGACTTCAGACCAAGCTGTGATACCTAGCATTCTCCTAACCCTGCCAGGAAGAGTCAACCAAGCCAAGAGGTCGGCAGATGTTGGGACTGATTGAAAGTTCAGTGTTGGGTCAAAAGACCAAACATGCATTGAAATCAGCTGAGGATATCAGAAAGAGTTGGGGTTGGTGCTTGGAGGCCAGTGGGAGTTAGGAGTATGCCAAGTGCCAAGGAGTGCAACACCAGTTTAGGGGCAAGATGGCAACCAAAAGATACTGCATTTTGGATCAATCAGAACTCAGATTTTCCAACATTAAGATGTTCCTACAGACCAGACAGATGGCTAGCAGTGACAAAGCGGGATCAATGAGCTTGCTAGAAAATAATAGCCAACTAATCAGCTGACCCAAAAGTGATGTCACTTAAAAAAAAATATATAGAGATATATGTTTTACAATTAAAAAATTCCCCGATGTGAATATATGTCCTGTACTATTACTTTAAATTATTATTCATGCCTTACCTCTCTTTAAATTATGCATATTTTTCCAAATTTCCGTTAATTATCGAAGTGGAAGAGCTAACATTGACAGTCGGTGACATGGTACCACCATTCGCACCTTTTCTGCATATTCAGGGCTGCTCATTCATCGCAATTCTTGTTATTTTCTGACCAATTTCTCATGGATAGGATTAAGATAAGCATTATTTTAAAATGTGCTTTTAAGTTAAAGCTTACTTTAAGTGGGTGAAAGCAGGGCTGGCAAGTGTTTTACAAGGTTTCAGATAAGTGATCTTAAACTAGAATCTTGGAGACAATGAAAGATAGTGTGATATTTCAGCAATTGTTCATAATCATTACAGCTGTGATTTGAACTTAGCAGGGGTCTTTGCCAATTTAGGCTGTTAAATTCTGCTCTGGTGGGGGTGGGGAAGTGGAATAGTCAGTCTTATTTTTAACACCGCAATGAGGCTTTTAAAAAAAGACACCAAGCAGTAGTCTGGCTTTTGGAAACAGGACTGTACAAACAATCAGGGAGAAAAAGTTACAAAAGACAGGAGACTGCAGGGAGAAGAGATTCTACCCAAGGACTACAGGACGGAATAAAGAGAGTTTATTCTGTTTAAGTTAAGTAAGACAACTGCAAAAGTGGGATAGCGCCCCTTGTACATTTTTATTACGTCATTACACAAAGTCAAACTATATCGAATGAACTAAATGACTGATCATGCCTATTGATCTGTATGTTTCACCTTACTGTGGAATAAAGTGGCTTATCCACTTTGGTGGTAAAAACAGAGAGACAGACTATTATCTGAATGGTGACAGATTAGGAAAAGGGAAGGTGCAACGAGACCTGGGTGTCATGGTACATCAGTCATTGAAGGTTAGCATGCAGGTACAGCAGGCGGTTAAGAAAGCAAATGGCATGTTGGCCTTCATAGCGAGGGGATTTGAATACAGGGGCAGGGAGGTGTTGCTACAGTTGTACAGGGCCTTGGTGAGGCCACACCTGGAGTATTGTGTACAGTTTTGGTCTCCTAACTTGAGGAAGGGCATTCTTGCTATTGAGGGAGTGCAGCGAAGATTCACCAGACTGATTCCCGGGATGGCGGGATTGACCTATCAAGAAAGACTGGATCAACTGGGCTTGTATTCACTGGAGTTCAGAAGAATGAGAGGGGACCTCATGGAAACGTTTAAAATTCTGACGGGTTTAGACAGGTTAGATGCAGAAAGAATGTTCCCAATGTTGGGGAAATCCAGAACCAGGGGTCACAGTCTGAGGATAAGGGGTAAGCCATTTAGGACCGAGATGAGGAGAAACTTCTTCACCCAGAGAGTGGTGAACTATGGAATTCTCTACCACAGAAAGTAGTTGAGGCCAATTCACTAAATATATTCAAAAGGGAGTTAGATGAAGTCCTTACTACTCGGGGGATCAAGGGTTATGGCGAGAAAGCTGGAAGGGGGTACTGAAGTTTCATGTTCAGCCATGAACTCATTGAATGGCGGTGCAGGCTAGAAGGGCTGAATGGCCTGCTCCTGCACCTATTTTCTATGTTTCTATGTTTCTATGATTTGAACTAAAGTTTGTCTCATCTAGAGTTAACTTGATCTTAACAGAGATTGAAGAAATACATGTGCAAAAGACATGGATATCTGGTTGTTATTGTTACATCCCTGGGTTATGCTATCATAGAAGGAGGTATAGGGAAGTGTGAATCAACTCTCATAACAGTAAGATGTGCAGACCACTTAAGGGAGCAACTGGGATGCCATTGAAACATAGAAACATAGAAAATAGGTGCAGGAGTAGGCCATTTGGCCCTTCGAGCCTGCACCACCATTCAATAAGATCATGGCTGATCATTCCCTCAGTACCTCCTTCCTGCTTTCTCTCCATAACCCTTGATCCCCTTAGTCGTAAGGGCCATATCTAACTCTCTCTTGAATATATCTAATGAACTGGCATCAACAACTGGCAGGGAATTCCACAGGTTAACAACTCTCTGAGTGAAGAAGTTTCTTCTCATCTCAGTCCTAAATGGCCTACCCCTTACTCTAAGACTGTGTCCCCTGGTTCTGGACTTCCCCAACATCGGGAACATTCTACCCACATCTAACCTGTCCAGTCCCGTCAGAATTGTATATGTTTCTATGAGATCCCCTCTCATCCTTCTAAACTCCAATGTATAAAGGCCCAGTTGATCCAGCCTCTCCTCATATGTCAGTCCCGCCATCCCTGGAATCAGTCTGGTGAACGTTCGCTGCACTCCCTCAATAGCAAGAACGTCCTTCCTCAGATTAGGAGACCAAAACTGAACATAATATTCCAGGTGAGGCCTCACTAAGGCCCTGTACAACTGCAGTAAGACCTCCCTGCTCCTATACTCAAATCCCCTAGCTATGAAGGCCAACATACTATTTGCCTTCTTCACCGCCTGCTGTACTTGCATGCCAACTTTCAATGACTGATGAATCATGACACCCAGGTCTCATTGCACCTCCCCCTTTCCTAATCTGCCGCCATTCAGATAATATTCTGCCTTCGTGTTTTTGCCCCCAAAGTGGATAATCTCACATTTATCCACATTATACTGCATCTGCCATGCATTTGCCCACTCACCTAACCTGTCCAAGTCACCCTGCAGCCTCCTAGCGTCCCCCTCACAGCTCACTCCGCCACCCAGTTTAGTGTCATCTGCAAACTTGGAGCTATTACACTCAATTCCTTCATCCAAAACATTAATGCATATTGTAAGAGCTGGGGTCCCAGCACTGAGCCCTGCGGCACTCCACTAGTCACTGCCTGCCATTCTGAAAAGGATCCGTTTATCCCGAATCTCTGCTTCCTGTCTGCCAACCAGTTCTCTATCCACATCAGTACATTACCCCCAATACCATGTGCTTTGATTTTGCACACGAAGAACCCAAAAAGATATCTGCTGCAGACCCAGGTTTGTATCACCCTATAACAAAAATGTGTTCTTCCTCTCTATAACTATGATAATCTTGATGAACATGCTTTATACTTTTTTTTTTAAATTGAGCAATGTCAGACCCTCACTGTCTAGGCTCCTTTATAATCAATAGGCACGGGTGTAGTATCAGAGTGCCATGCACTCATGAAACAGAACTGCAGCATGGAGCAAAACATTTTAGAAGGGGAGGTGAGAAAACTGATGGAAATAGGAAGAGTAATGCGAGATGAATTCTTAAATATAGCATCGGCAGACATTCTAAATGTACATCTCTGAAAGTAACATCAAATAATATGAGTATACTAACCAACACACATAGTACCCAGTGCAGTGATGGCACTCAGCAATGTACGCAAAGATATTTTAGTGCTTCGTAAAAGTCGAACTAAAGGGGCGATTCCATTTTCTGCACAAATTTTGTCTTGTTGTTCCTTGTTGCACTCACTCAGGGCAATCATTGCCTGGCAAGCTAAATAAATTAACAATCAGTATGGTTTCAAATATTTGGTATTAGAACAGTGAAAATTGTAACTTTACTCAAAAATTTTCACATTCACTTGAACATATCTCTGAAACAAAAATCAAATTGATATATAAGCTTTTGCAATTGCCATGTTTAAATTAAAAACAAGTGCCATATGATTTTTTTCTAGTTGGAATTCAAAGTTAAATAGTTTTTAATAATTACGTTTGCAAACATTGGTTAATGAACATGCGTAAGCCCAGTTTTCTTAACATGTACTAATTAATCACTGGTGGCATTACATACAGGGAATAAAGGCCAAGTGTTGTCTTCAGATGAAGCAGGGTTAGAGGACAGGGGATAATTGGACCAGAACACACAGACATAGTCCCCATTTTAAAACCGTATGTTCTGCCCCAATAGAAAGAAAGATTTGCATTGATATAGCGTCTTTCATACCCACCGGACAACCCAAAGCACTTTACAGCCAATTAGTTCTTTTGAAGTGTAGTTAATGTTGTAATGTAGGAAAAGCGGCAGTCAATTTGCGCACAGCAAGCTCCCACAAATAGCATTGTGATAATGACCAGATAATCTATTTTTGTTATGTTGATTAAGGGATAAATATTGGCCAGAATACCATAGTAACTCCCCTGCTCTTCTTCGCAATAGTGCCATGGGATCTTTTAAGTCCTTATGAGAGAACAAAGAGGGCCTCGGATAATGTCTCATCCAAAAGACGGCGGAACCGAAATTCACTTCCGCAAGAAAGCTGGCGCACCTACCCTTTTTTGAAAGTTTTTTCCACTGGGATCGTTGAGGCGACCTCTCCGTTGATTTTCAGCACTTAGGTTTTTATTGACATTGGACCGGAAGTCGGTCATAGTGGGGGCGGGAGATCGACTGAAAGGCAGGCTGAGGGGCTGAATTTGGGTCAGGACCGGGACTCTGCTGCTGTCAATCAATGGTAGAGTAGTGGTGACATCACAACACGTTTGTATAACCATGCTCTCTCCCCTCCGTTAAAGAGAATCAGTATTTTAAATCTTGGGCCATCAGGGAAGGTTTTGGCTGGGCCAGCAGCCTGGCACCCAAGAGGGGGTGCCAGGCTAACCGTTGGCGGCCCGGCCGAACCCGTGGGCACTATCTTGCCGGCCAATCTGGAAATCAGGCCGTCCCTTGAAGGGCCGCCGTGCTGCTGGGCCACACACACTCCGGATAAGGTGTACTGAAAGAAAAAGCTGTCGGGGGCACCACACGGCCTGGGCATCGATTTTTGAGCTAAATTTCGCTCAGTATCTTTTTCAGATGAGGAACAGCAGCGGTCATCAGCATTGGGGCCAAATCGGATCCAGACCGAGAAATCCCCGACCTAAATTTGGGTCGGGTCGGCCAGTTTGTAAGTGGTTTTGCCCATGGTGGTTTCGAATCACCCCCCTTACAACAGTTCTAGACACCGGAATTATAGTAGTGAACAGAAATACACAGTTATAGCCAGATCTTTCGGTCTCAACCATCACAATGCTTTTATTCAAGTTAAAGCACACACCTGTACCCAGTAAAACACACCCTGGTGGTGTAATAGTGTAAAACAAACAAACACAGTACAATACACAACCCTGGTCCATCTGAACAGGCCCCTAACGCAAAGTACCCATGACTAAAACACCCCTACTTGGTTCAATAGGGCACCACCGAATCTGTCCAACAGAATGTGCGTACGCCTATAATCCTTGCAGAAACCTCCCCACTAAACCCCTATGGCTTGGTTGGGACACACGACACCCCTTCACACTATGCGGTGGTCATAAAAATGTGTGGGCTCAGATAAATGCTCACCAATTACCCCTCTGGCTTACTCACTGCTTCTCCCGATGAGGCATATCTTCTGGTTCTGTACCAATCTGTGGTATTCAAGTCCAGTATCAGGTTAGCTTCCCAGTTGAAGTAGCGAGGCTCTCTTTTGTCATAAATGGAGGTTTCTTCTCTCCGTCTCAGACAGAGTGCTCAGTCCTTGTGCGTTAAACGAAGCGAGCAAGCGTAGAAGAGAGAGAGAGAGAGAGATGGCAGCCAAAAACTGCCTCTCTTATACCTGCAAAATGCTTCTGAATTCCTCGCACCATAAATCAGTCCTTCACCTGAGGCAGTGCAACTGAAAGAGCAAAATGTAAAAACCTTTTCGGACGGTGTCTTTGTCAACTGTCCTGTTCCTAGGGACAAGGCTCCAACCAGTCTGGGTGGTCAAAAAGCTTCCTTTGTGTCTTGAGCACCGACCAATCTTCTTGAACTCTCACTGATTACATGACAAAGGGCCCCCCATCAATCATCTTCCTGCCATTTCAGCCATTGATTCCTGCCCACCTGATGTATATTCCTGTGGGACATGTTTGGATCTGCCCCACATCAGGCTATCTGCTCTTCTGCAGTAACAGCCAAGTTAAAGCAATGTCCAAAACTTAAAGTTCAAAAGTTTAAGTCCAAAAGTTTATGTTTTTGCCATAGATGTTTTCGCCGAATTCTTGCAAGTTGACCACAAAACGGCAGCTACTGGATTCCGAGGCATGGCCGCCGCAAATTGGCAGTAACGGGTCTTTCTGAGACCCTGAATTTCGGCCCCGGCATCTTCAACAGTGCAGCACTCCCTCAACACTACACTGGAGTATCAGTCTGGATTTTATGCTCAAGTCTCTGGAGTGGGGGTTGAACCCACAACCTTCTGACTCAGAAGTGAGAGTGCTACCCACTGACTCACAGCCCATACTTTTATATAGTACTTTGATTTGATATTTTTTATAGTTAAATAGAAAAGCGTAGTATAATTTAGGAAGCAGAGAAGATGTGTTGGTTAGAGTATTGGAATGTCTCTACAGTTCAACAATGACTATACTTCTAAAGTACTTCGTCGACTGTAAAGCACTTTAGAATATCCTGAGCTCAGGAGAGACATTATATAAATACGAGTCTTTCTTTCTTTTTACAGGCTGAGGAGCTGGGAGATGCAAAACTGAGAAGCGTACAGCAACAGCACTGGCAGGAGAATGTAATTACAGCATGACAAGTTTACATAGTAGTTTCACTATAATGTAGACATAGGAATTTATAATGGAAAAGTTGACAGGCGATCCAGGCAGATATAGGATTTTTTATATATATTTTTATATCTATAGATATAAATGAAATAGCTCTTTTTTAATATTAATTTTTGGGATGTAAGCATTGCTACCAAAGCTGGCATTTATTGCCCATCCCTCATTGCCCAAATGGTTTGATACAACTTAGGCCACTTCAGAAGGCAGTTAAGAATCAATCACATTGAGTTTGAAAAATGTCCAAGCTGTTTGCAAAAGTTGCTACAGTGTCCTGGGACCACATGTATAACAAAAAATAGCCCCAGGAAGTCCCCCAAGACAAGGATACCTAGCATTGCACTAGGGCGCTATAACAATTGGACCGGCATAGTATCTAGCCAATTAAATGATACCTCTCACTCTATTACACCCTTGGTTGCATGTCAGGTCCTCTGAAAGCAACTTTTCTTAGGCTTCACATGCATACCTATACTGTAGCAGGGCAAACTTTACTATGGTCAATTAAAACTGCAACTGTTATAACACGACTATTTGGAAAGATGGATTCACTAGGTGGCGCACAGATACCAGGAAGCAGGAGCAGTTCATGACGGCAGAGGCTATAGGCTATAATTATACTTCACAATGTCTCCCCTTATATACATTGTATTAAAATAATAAAATTTGCAATAGCATGAGACAGTCATCCAAACTATACTAAATAGACTAATGGTAGAGATGCAAGAAAAAGAGAGCTGTGATTCACAACTACACAATGGGTAGTTCGAGGAATACAAATAGTAACCCAAACATTTACAAAACTTTTTAATTTCAGAAACGATCACAATTTACCCATTATACATACTGAACCAGTAATATTTTATTATTTACATTGTTCAGAGTACAAGTAAAAGTACAAAATCAAAGAATTCAGTTATTTGTAATGTGAGTCAGCATAAAGAGCAACTCCATATAGTTTTTTTAAAATTTGTAAATCGGATGTGGGCATCGCTAGAAAGGTCAGCATTTATTGCCTATCACTAACTGCCCTTGAGAAGGTGGTGGTGGGCCACCTTGTTGAACTGCTGCGGTCCGTATGGTGAAGGTCTGAGGCTTCTGTCTGAAGCTGAATCAGACTGTTCGCAACCTTGGTGTCATATTTGATCCTGAAATGATCTTTTGACCACATATCCACAGCATAACTAAGACCGCCTACTTCTATCTCTGTAATATTGCCCGTTTCCGCACTTGCCTCAGCTTATCCGCCACTGAAGCTCTCATCCATGCCTTTGTTACCTCTAGACTAGACTATTCCAACACACGCCTAGCTGGCCTCCCACATTACAAGAACACTGTTATGTATGCAACACCCCGTAACCAGCAATCGACCGCCACAAGAGGGCGCATCTGTTGGAGTCCCAAGGGATCCCAGCATCCCTTGGGAGCACTGCATATAAGCAGGTCTCCCATGCTGTGCCAGCACTCTGGAGTCAGAATAAAGAGACTAAGGTCACACTTACTCAGGTCTACAATACTTAGTCACATTGTTTTATTTGAGATATAACAACTGGCGACGAGTAATAGATAATGAACCATCACGTGAAAATGCAGAGAATTGTTGGTATCGGTGCATGAAAAAATCTGGTCACACGGGACAATAAACTGTGAAGTTAAGTCACGTTCACCAAATCAGCCGGGGGTGTCAAAGAGAAATGCGTGGAGTCTTCAAATGGCCTCTTTAATATAGAAAGTTAGTTTAATTGTAAATAACCTTAAAAATAATCTGTTTATAGAAATGCAAAGTAAAATGAACAGTTTATAAAAAGCATAGTAATGTAAAAATTAACAATTTTTAAAAAACAAATTAAAATTAGCAGTTTTAATAAAGGTGTGGAAAGCAATGAACTGTTGTTAAAAAGCATTGGAGATGAACACTTACAGGAAAAAGATGTTCGGGCAAAAACAGGATGAGAAGAAGAGGTCTCACAGCTTTGGTGAGGCAGAGCTCTGCACACTCCTCAATGAGGTGACGGAGATTTGTCAGAGGCTTCTGGGAAATGGGAAGTGTAGGGCGCCACGGAAAGTCAGCATGTTGGTGTGGGAGGAGGTGGCACAGGTTCTGACTGCAGCGTGTCACGCACAACGGAACAGTGCGGCAAAAGATTGAATGACTTAACGCCATCTGCCAGGGTTTGTACTGGTTTTAGACATTTTAAATTAAGATTTGTTAAATGTTCTTACTCTTACTGATGTAATGAATAGCGAAGAGCTTGTTTATGGGTGGTCAGAGTTCAATCTCATGTCAATTGGTCATAAAACTCAGTTGCATTGGAGACGGACCTCACTACGTGCTTATAAAGATCTTTTATCTTTACTCCAGAGATTTGAAGTGTGAAGTTACAATTAATGATTTAGACTTGCAACCAACCAAATGTTTTTAATGAAAGTGCCTGATGATCCCAGAGGAACCAGCACTTGTGCTCCGAGGCCTAGATACACAGCCCAGCGCAGAGGCCCATGTATCCGAGGAGTGTAAGTGCTTCCTGGGATCATGTGGGCCTGGACCACCAATCACAGTGTAGTATTCTCATTCCTAGTCATGGGAGCTCCCAGTTCCCATAACTGTCAATGAGAATACCTCTTAAAACAAAATAATCCACACATAAATAAAAAGTATACCACTTTTTTAAATATAGTAGAAATTAAATTAAATTCAATGTTTTATAAACAAAATTATTTTTTTGAAATAAAAAAAATGTTTTAATAGAGCTAAATATCAACTTAACCTAGTGGGTAGGGTTTTTAAATGTAAAAATAAGTCATAAAATTATTATTTTTTTATCTTTTAAAACTCTTACTTACCAGGCGTAAGAGTTTGAGGGACATACGTTGGGCAGGAGTTGGGCAAATAGCCCAAATCTCCGCCTGCGAAGGCCCTTCTCCCAGGGATCCATGTGATTTGTTGGGGAAGTCCAGAACCAGGGGTCACAGTCTAAGGATAAGGGGTAAGCCATTTAGGACCGAGATGAGGAGAAACTTCTTCACCCAGAGAGTGGTGAACCTGTGGAATTCTCTACCACAGAAAGTAGTTGAGGCCAATTCACTAAATATATTCAAAAGGGAGTTAGATGAAGTCCTGACTACTCGGGGGATCAAGGGGTATGGCGAGAAAGCAGGAAGGGGGTACTGAAGTTTCATGTTCAGCCATGAACTCATTGAATGGCGGTGCAGGCTAGAAGGGCTGAATGGCCTGCTCCTGCACCTATTTTCTATGTTTCTATGTATCCTGGAGAAATTCTCAGAAGGTGATGATTGGGAAGCCTTCGTGGAGCGATTCAACCAATATTTCATGGCCAACGAGTTGGAAGTGAATGAGAACGCTGCCAAACGAAGGGCGATCCTCCTCACTGTCTGCGGGGCAACAACCTATGGCCTCATGAAGAATCTTCTTGCTCCGGTGAAACCAACAACCCAATCGTATGAAGAACTGTGTATGCTGGTCCGGGAGCACCTAAAAAGAAAGGAGAGCGTTCTGATGGCAAGGTATCGATTTTATACATGTCAACGGTCTGAAGGCCAGGAAGTGGCGAGCTACATCGCCGAACTAAGGCGCCTTGCAGGACATTGCGAATTCGATGGATTCCTGGAGCAAATGCTAAGAGACTTTTTTGTGCTTGGCATTGGCCATGAGGTTATCCTTCGCAAACTATTGACTGTTGAAACACCAAACCTGAGCAAAGCCATAACGATAGCCCAGGCATTTATGTCCACCAGCGATAACACCAAACAAATTTCGCAGCATAAAGATTCATTAGCAAACACTGTACACAAAGTAATGTCGTTTTCAAGCACGAATGCATATGGCAGAACATGCACGCCTGCAGCTGCATGACCTCAGATGACCCAGAGTCCGCCATCAAGCGTGAATGTGAGGCAATTAACACCTTGTTGGCGCTGCAGGTGATCATTGAGCCCATCACTGCCGCTTCAAACACTATGCATGCAAAGGCTGTGGAACAATGGGACACCTCCAGAGAATGTGCAGATGAGCTGCAAACACTGCAAACCACCACGTTGCAGAGGAAGACCGATCCATGGCGGATCAAACTGAACTAGAGACTCGAACTGAGGAGGCAGAAGTGTACGGGGTACACACCTTTACCACGAAATGTCCACTGATCATGTTAAAAGTTGAACTGAATGGAATTCCAGTATCCATGGAATTGGACACGGGTGCGAGTCGGTCTATCATGAGCAAAAAGGCCTTTGAGAGGCTTGGTGCAACAAGGCACAAAGGCCCAAGTTGAGCCCTATTCATACCAAGCTGAGAACTTACACTAAAGAGCTGATCCCTGTAATTGGCAGTGCAGCAGTAAAAGTCTCCTATCATGGAGCGGTGCACGAACTACCACTATGGATTGTACCAGGAGATGGCCCCACACTGTTCGGCAGAAGCTGGCTGGAAAAATCCGCTAGAATTGGAATGACATCTGAGCGCTTTCGTCCGTCAACGACGCCTCATGTGCCCAGGTTTTGAGCAAGTTCACGTTGTTGTTTGAGCCAGGCATTGGAAATTTCTCTGGGGCGAAAGTGCAGATCCACTTGGTTCCCAGTACACGACCATCCACCACAAGGCATGAGCGGTGCCATACATGATGCAAGAGAAAATAGAGATCGAAAATGGACAGGCTGCAACGAGAGGCCATCATCGCGCCTGTCATGTATTCAACTGTCATTGTAATCCATGTATAAACTGACCTAAGTTGTACACCATGAGAACATTGACCACTAGGTGGTGAACCTGTGGGAGACACTCCTAACCTGGACTTTCAGGTATAAAAGCTGAAGCTCCACCCATCTTCTCCACTTCAGTGCTGGCTAATAAAGGTCACTGGTCACAGAGTGACCTTCTCTCTAGTATGGGCCTCGTGTGTATTTGTACTGTACAGTAAGGACATATTAGCGTCGGTTGAGTTCAACGAGTGGGCCACTCCGATTGTTCCAGTTCTCAAGGGCAATGGCACGGACAGAATTTGTGGGGATTATAAAGTAACGATTAACCGTTTTTTGCTGCAGGATCAATACCCGCTACCCAAGGCAGATGACCTATTTGCGACGCTGGCAGGAGGGAAGACGTTCACCAAGTTGGACCTGACTTTGGCCTACATGACGCAGGAGCTGGCGGAATCTTTGAAAGACTTCACCTGCATCAACACACACAAAGATCTGTTCATCTACAATAGATGCCCGTTTGGGATTCGATTGGCCGCGGCTATTTTTCAAAGGAACATGGAGAGCCTGCTAAAGTCGGTTCCGCGCACCGTGGTTTTCCAGGACGACATATTGATCACAGGTCGGGACACCATCGAACACTTGCAGAACCTGGAAGAGGTTCTAAGTCGGCTAGATCGTATGGAACTCAGTATCTAACGCTCGAAGTGTACTTTCCTGGTGCCAGAGGTTGAGTTCTTAGGGAGGAGAATCGCGGCAGACGGCATCAGACCCACCGACGCCAAGACGGAGGCCATCAAGAACGCGCCAAGACCACAGAACGTGAAGGAGCTGCGATCATTCCTGGGACTCCTCAATTATTTTGGTAATTTCCTTCCCGGGTTAAGCACCTTGCTGGAACCTCTATATGTGTTGCTACGCAAGGAAGCTGACTGGGTATGGGGGAAATCACAAAAGACTGCTTTTGAGAAAGCCAGAAATCTGTTATGTTCCAACAAACTGCTTGTTCTGTATGACCCATGTAAACATTTAGTGCTAGCTTACGATTTGTCTTTGTATAGGGTCGAGTTTGTGTTACAACAAGCAAACGAATCGGGAACATTGCAACCGGTCGCTTATGCGTCCAGGAGTTTGTCCAAGGCCGCAAGATTGAAAAAGAAGCTCTGGTATGCATTTACAGGGTGAAAAACTGCACCAGTATCTGTTTGGGCTTAAGTTCGAGTTAGAAACTGACCATAAGCCGCTCATATCACTATTCTCAGAGAGCAAAGGTATTAGGACCAATGCCTCTGCTCGCATCCAAAGATGGTCGCTCACGCTGTCTGCATATAACTATGTAATTCGCTACAGTCCACGCATAGAGAACTGCGCTGATGCTCTCAGTCGGCTACCATTGCCCACCACCAGGGTGGAAATGGCACAGCCTGCAGATTTTCTCTTGGTGATGGATGCATTTGAAAACAAAAAGTCACCCGTTACGGCCCGCCAGATCAGCACCTGGGCCAGCCAGGACCCTTTATTGTCCCTGGTAAAAAAACTGTGTCCTCCATGGGAGCTGGTCCAGCGTCCCAGCGGAGATGCATGAAGAGATCAAGCCATTCCAGCGGCGCAAAGACGAAATGTCCATACAGTCGGACTGTCTTTTGTGGGGTAATCGCGTAGTTTTGCCTAAGAAAGACAGGGAAACATTCATGCGTGACCTACACAGTACCCACCCAGGCATAGTAATGATGAAAGCTATAGCCAGATCCCATGTGTGGTGGCCCGGCATCGACTCAGGTTTGGAGTCTTGCGTGTGCCAATATAACATTTGCTCTCAACTGAGCAATGCACCCAGGGAGGCACTGCTAAGTTTGTGGTCATGGCCCTCCAAACCGTGGTCTAGGATCCACGTTGACTTCGCTGGCCCATTTCTGGGCAAAATGTTTTTGGTTGTTGTTGATGCTTTTTCAAAATGGATTGAGTGTGTAATAATGTCTGTAAGCACGTCCACTGCCACCATCGAAAGCCTACGAGCCATGTTTGCCATGCACGGCCTGCCTGATGTCCTTGTCAGCGACAATGGGCCATGCTTCACCAGCACTGAATTCAAGGAATTCATGACCCGCAATGGGATTAAGCACATCACATCTGCCCCGTTCAAGCCTGCATCTAACGCCAGACAGAATGGGAAATCTAAACCATCAAGCAAAGCTGAAAACGTGTGTTGGAAGGCTCCCTGCAGACCCGCCTGTCCCGAGCCCTGCTCAGCTACCGCACAAGACCCCACTCACTCACCGGGGATCCCCCCTCGTGAAAAGGTCAATCAAAACAAGGCTCTTTCTAGTCCACCCTGATCTCCATGATCATGTCGAGGGCAGGTGGCATCAACAAAGCATGTACCATGATTGCGCAAATTTGTCAAGTGATATTGAAGTCAATGACCCTGTATTTGTACTCAACTATGGACATAGTTCCAAATGGCTTGCTGGCACTGTCATAGCCAAAGAAGGGAGTAGGGTGTTTGAGGTCAAAGTTGCAAATAGACTAACTTTCAGAAAGCATTTGGACCAAACCAAACTGCGATTCACAGACAGCCACGAGCAACCTGAAGAGGACACCACCAACTTCGACCCTCCAATACACACACTCCGACATCACGGTTGACCACAAAGCTGAACTCATCATCCCCAGCAGCTCAGCAAGGCCAGCTGTGCAGCAGCCCAGCAAAGGCCCAACCAACTCACCTGCACCTGTGTTTGTACCGAGACGATTGACCAGGGAGCGGAAAAACCCAGATCGTCTCACCCTGTCAATAAATGTACTATTGACTTTGTGGGGGTGGAGGGGGGGAGTGATGTTATGTGTGCAACACCTTGGAACCAGCATTCTACCGCCACCAGAGGGTGCATCTGTTGGAGTTCCAAGGGATCCCAGCATCCCTTGGGAGCACTGCATATAAGCAGGCCTCCTATGCTGTGCCAGCACTCTGGAGTCAGAATAAAGAGACTAAGGTCACACTTATTCAAGTTTACAGTACTCAGTCACATTGCTTTATTTGAGACATAAGCACAAGAAATAGGAGCAGGAGTAGGCCATTTGACCTCTCGAGCCTGCTCCACCATTTAATAAGATAATGGCTGATCTGATCATGGACTCAGTTCCACTTCCCTGCCCGCTCCCCATACCCTTTTTTCCCTTATCGCTCAAAAATCTGTTTATCTCCGCCTTAAATATATCCAATGATCCAGCCTCCACAGCTCTCTGGGGCAGAGAATTTCACAGATTTACAACCCGCTGAGAGAAAAAATTCCTCCTCATCTCAGTTTTAAATGGGCGATTATGCCCCCTAATTTTAGTTTCCCCTATCAGTGGAAATATCTTCTCTGCATGCAACTTGTCGAGCCCTCTCATTATCTTATATGTTTCGATAAAATCACCTCTCATTCTTCTGAACTCCAATGAGTATGAACCCAACCTACTCAACCTATCTTCATACGACAACCCCCTCATCTCCGGAATCAAGCTCGTGAACCTTCTCTGAACAGCCGCCAATGCAAGTATATCCTTCCTTAAATACAGAGACCAAAACTGCACGCAGTACTCCAGGTGTGGCCTCACCAATATCCTGTACAGTTGTAGCAGGACTTGTCTGCTTTTATACTCTATCCCCCTTGCAATAAAGGCCAACATTCCATTTGCCTTCCTGATTACTTGCTGTACCTGCATACTAAACTTTTGTGTTCCATGCACAAGGACCCCCAGATCACTCTGCACTGAAGCAGTTTGCAATTTTGCTCCATTTAAATTATAATTTGTTTTTCTACTTTTTTATGCCAAGTTGGATAACCTCACATGTTCCTACATAATACTTCATCTGTCAAATTTTTGCCCACTCACTTAGCCTGTCTATATCCCTTTGCAGATTTTTTGTGTCCTCCTCACAATTTGCTTTCCCACCCATCTTTGTATCATCAGAAATCTTGGCTACATTACACTCAGTCCCTTCATGCAAGTCATTAATATAGATTGTAAGTAGTTGAGGCCCCAGCACAGATCCCTGTGGCTCCCCACTAGTTACTGTTTGCCAAATGGAAAATGACCCGTTTATCCTGACTCTCTGTTTTCTGTTAGCCAATCCTCAATCCATGCTAATATATTAACCCTCAACCCCGTGAACTTTTAGCTTGTGCAGTAACCTTTTATGTGGCACCTTATCGAATGCCTTCTGGAAATCCAAATACACCACATCCACTGGTTCCCCCTTATCCACCCTGCTCGTTACATCCTCAAAGAACTCCAGAAAATTTGTCAAACATGATTTCCCTTTCATAATACCATGCTGACTCTGCTTGATTGAAATATGCTTTTTCAAATGTCCTGCTACTGCTTCCTTAATAATGGACTCCAGCATTTTCTCAACCACAGATGTTAGGCTAACCAGTCTATAGTTTCCTGCTTTCTGTCTGCCTTATTTTTTAAATAGGGGCATTACATTTACAGTTTTCCAATCCACTGGAATCTCCAAAGAATCCAGGGAATTTTGGTAGATTACAACCAATGCATCCACTATCTCTGCAGCAACTTCTTTTAGGACCCGAGGATGCAAGCCATCAGATCCAGGGGACTTGTCTGCCTTTATTCCTATTATTTTACCGAGTACTACTTCATTAGTGATAGTGATTGTATTTAGTTCCTCCCTCCCTATAGCCCTTGATTATCCACTATTGGAATGTTTTTAGTGTCTTCCACTGTGAAGACTTACATAATATTTGTTCAAAGTCTCTGCCATTTCCCCATTTCCCATTATTAATTCCCCAGTCTCATCCTCTAGGGGACCACTCTTTTCCTTTTTATGTACCTTTGGAAACTCTTACAATCTGTTTTTATATTTCGTGCTAGTTTACTTTCATAATCTATCTTCCCTCTCTTTATTATTTGTTTTGTCGTTATTTGCTGGCTGTTAAAAGTTTCCCAATCCTCTGCCCTCCCACTAGTCTTGGCCACATTGTATGCCCTTGTTTTCAATTTGATACCATCCCTTATTTCCTTAATTAGCCATGGATGGTTATCCCTTCTCTTACAGGCTTTTCTTCTCATTGGGATATATTTTTCTTGACAGTTATGAAATATCTCCTTAAATGTCTGCCACTGCTCATCAATCGTCCCACTCTTTAATCTATTTTCCCAGTCCACTTTAGCCAACTCTGCCCTCATACCTTTGTAGTCTCCTTATTTAAGCTTGGGACACTGGTTAGAGATCCAACTTTCTCACCCTCCAACTGAATTTGAAATTCAACCATGTTAGGGCCTCTCTTAGAGGATACTTTACTAGGTGATCGTTTATTAATCCTGTCTCATTACACAGTACCAGATCTAAGATAGCCTGCTCCCTGGTTGGTTCAGCAACGTACTGTTGAAGGAAACTATCCCGGATACACTCTATGAACTCTTCCTCAAGGGTACCCTGGCCAATTTGTTTTGTCCAATCAATATGAAGGTTAAAATCGCCCATGATTATTGCCGTTCCTTTTTTACAAGCCTCCATTATTTCTTGATTTATACTCCATCCAACAGTGCAGCTACTGTTAGGGTGCCTGTAGACTATGCCCATCAGTGATTTTCCCCCTCATTTTTCCTTATCTCCAGCCAAACTGATTGAACGTCTTGATCCTCTGAGCCAACATCGTTTCTCACTAATGCACTGATCTCATCCTTTATTAACAGAGCTCCCGCATCTCCTTTTCCTTTCTGTCTGTCCTTCTGAATTATCAAATACCCCTCAATATTTAGTTCCATGCCTTGGTCGCCTTGCAATCACGTCTCTGTAATGGCTATCAGATCATACCCATTTGTATCTATTTGTGCCATCACCTCATCTATTTTGTTACAAGTACATTCAGATAAGGAGCTTTTAAATTTGTTTTTTTAATCTTTTTTTCCTGCTTTGACCCCACTTTCTGATTCACTTTGATGTTTATACATTCTGTCCCTTCCTGTCATGCTCTGGTTTTCATTTCCCCCAGTGCTATCCTGCTCTATTGCCTTCTCCTTATTCTTTGCCTTTTTAAAATTTCGCTCAGCTGAACCCTGCCCCCCACTAATTAGTTCAATGTCCTCTCAACAGCCCTAGTTATTTGATTCACAAGGACCCTAATCCCAGCACGGTCCAAATGGAGTCCGTCACAACGGAACAGCTCCCTCTTACCCCCATGAACCAAAACTCATTTCACCCACTCAAGTCTTTGAGCCACGTTTTTAACTCTATGATCTTATTTACCCTATGCAAACTTACTCGTGGCTCAGGTAGTAATCCAGAGATTTTTCCCTTTGTGGTTCTGCTTTTTAATTTGGCTCCTACCTGCTCATACTCCCTTAGCAGAACCTCTTTCTTTGTCCTACCTATGTCATTGGTATCAACGTGGACCACAACAACTGGATCTTCCCCCTCCCACTCCAAGTTCCTCCACAGCCCAGAGGAGATGTCCTTAACCCTGGCAACATAGCCTTTGGTACTCATGCTCTTGGCTGATGAGAACCTTATCTATCCCCCTAATGCTACTATCCGCTACCACTACAACATTTATTTTTACTCCCCCCACTTGAATGACCCCCTGTACCACGGTGCTGTGGTCAGTTTACTCATCCTCCCTGCAGTCCTTGCTCTCGTACACACAGGGAGTAAGAGCCTCAAACCTGTTGGACAAGAGCAAGGGCTGAGGCTCCTCCATCACTCGATCTTGTCTTATTCAGAGTCATAACCTCCTGTCCCTGACCACAGACCAAATTTTAATTAATTAATCTAAGGGGTGTGACTGCGTCCTGGAATACAGCGTCCAGGTAACTCTACCGCTCACTGATATGTCGTAGTGTCTGCAGCTCGGACTCCAGCTCATCAACATGGAGCTGAAGTTCCTTGAGCTGCAGACACTTGCTGCAGATGTGGTCGCTGTGGACCTACGTAAACTAGAGGTGATCCAAAACTCGGCTGCCCGTGTCCTAACTCGCACCAAGTCCCGCTCACCCATCACCCCTGTGTCTGCTGACCTACATTAGCTTCTGGTTAAAATTCTCATACTTGTTTTCAAATCCCTCCATGTCCTCGCACCCCCCATCTCTGTAATCTCCTCCAGCCCCACAACCTCCCGAGATGTCTGCGCTCCCTTAATTCTGCCCTGTTGAGCATCCCTGATTATAATCACTCAACCATTCTTGGCCGTGCCTTCTCTTGCCTAGGGCCTAAGTTCTGGAATTCCCTGCCTAAATCTCTCTGCCTCTCTGCCTCTCCTTCAAGACGCTCCTTAAAACCTACCTCTTTGACCAAGCTTTTGATCACCTGCCCTAATCTCTCCATATACAGCTTGGTGTCAAATTTTCTAGCTCATAATGCTCCTGTGAAGCACCTTGGGGCTGTTTCACTACATTACTTGTATAAATAGAAGTTGTTGTTGTTGGTACTTAGACAGGGAGTACCAGGATGTTGACCCAGCGACGATGATGGAATGGTAATATATTTCCAAGTCAGGATGGTGTGTGACTTGGAGGGGAACTTGGAGGTGGTGGTGTTCCCATACACGTGCTGCCCTTGTCCTCCTAGATGGTAGAGAGTGTGGGATTGGGAGGTGCAGTCAAAGAAGCCATGGCGAGTTGCTGCAGTACATCTTGTAGATGGGACATACAGCAGCCAGGGTGCACCAGATGGAGTAAATGTTTAAGGTGGTGAATGGGTTGGCCATCAAGCGGGCTGGTTTCCTTGCATTGTGTTGAGCTGGGCTCATCCAGGCAACCTCTGTACATGGCCTTCTTTGACCTCACAAGGGCCTTCGACACTCAACGGTGAAGGATTATGGAGTACCCTCCACAAATTTGGCTGCCCTCAAAAGTTTGTCACCATCCTCCATCTGCTCCACAATAACGTGTAAGCTGTGATGCAGCAATGCTCCATCTCACCCTCAATAAGCTCCCCGCTGGAGTGGAGCTAATCTACAGAACAAACGGGAAATTGTTCAACCTCCGTCATCTCCAGTCCAGATCCAAGGTCGTCTCATCCTCTGTCATTGAATTACAGTATGCAGACAACACTTGAGTTTGTGCACACTTGGAAATCGAACTCCAAACCATCGTCAACACCTTCATCGAAACATACGAGAGTATGGGCTTTACACTAAACAGATAAAGGTCCTCAACCAACCTGCCCCCGCCACACAGCACTGCTCCCCGATTATGAAAATCCATGACGAGGCCTCGGACAACATGGAACATCTTCCATACCTCGGGAGCCTACTATCAACAAGGGCAAAATCCAACACCATCTTCAGTGCGCCAGTGCAGCTTTCGGTCGCCTGAGGAAAAGAGTGTTCAAAGACCAGGACCTCAAACCTGGCACCAAGCTCATGGTCTACAGATATGATACCCACCCTCCTATATGCTTCAGAGACATGGACTATGTACAGTGGCACCTCAAAGCACTGGAGAAGTACCACCAACTCTGCAAGATCTTGAAAATCCATTGGCAGGATAGGCGCACCAACGTCAGTGTTCTCATTCAGGTCAACATCCCCAGCATCGAAGCATTGACCACGCTCAATTAGCTCCGATGGATGGGCCACATCGTCTGCATGCCCGATACTAGACTCCCAAATCAAAGTGCCCTACTTAGAGCTCTGACACAGCAGGTGAGTCCCAGGTGAGTAGAGGAAATGTTTCAAGGACACTCTCAAAGCCTCCTTGAAAAAGTACAACATCCCCTCTGGCACCTGGGAATCCCTGGCCCAAAACTGCTCAAAGTGGAGGAGAAGCATCCAGGAAGGCGTTGAACACCTCGAGTCTCTTCGCTGGGAGCAAGCGGAAGCCAAGCGCAAAAAGCGGAAGGAGCGGATGACAACCCAAGCACTCCACCCACCTGTCCCTTCAACCACCATCTGCCCCACCTGTGACAGAGACTGTAGGTCCCGCATTGGACTTATTAGTCACCTGAGAACTCATACTAGTGTGGAAGCAAGTCATCCTCGACTCCGAGGGACTGCCTAAGAAGAAGAAGGTACTCCCACAATGCTGTTAGGGAGTTCCAGGATTTTGACCCAGCGACGATGATGGAATGGTGATATATTTTCAAGTCAGGATGGTGTGTGAGCGGAACTTGGAGGTGGTGGTGTTCCCATGCACCTGCTGCCCTTGTCCTTCTAGGTGGTAGAGAGCGCGGGATTGGGAGGTGCTGTCGAAGAAGCCTTGGCGAGTTGCTGCTTGTAGATGGGACACACAGCAGCCAGAGTACGCCGGATGGAGTGAATATTTAAGGTGGTGGATGGGGTGGCAATCAAGTGGGCTGCTTTTCCCTGGAGTGTATCAAGCTTCTTCAGTGTTGTTGGAGCTGCACTCATCCAGGTAAGTGGTGAGTGTTCCATCACACACCTGACTTGTGCTGTGTAGATGATGGAAAGACCTAGGGGAGGCAGGAGGTGTGATACTCGCCACAGAATTCCCAGCCTCTGACCTGCTCTTGTAGCCACAGGATTTATGTGGCTGGTCCAGTTAAGTTTCTGGTCAATGATGACACCCCCCAGGATGTTAATGGTGGGGGATTTGGCGATGGTAATTCCGTTGAATGTGAAGGGGCAGTAGTTAGACTTTCTCTTGTTGGAGATAGTCATTGCCTGGCATTTGTTTGTCGCAAATGTTACTTGTCACTTATCAGCCCAAATCTGAATATCATCTAGGTCTTGCTGCATGTGAGCATGAACTGCTTCATTATCTAAGGATGCCAGTGTTGCAGTGTTGCTCTAGCTTTGCTAGAGGTGTGGCTAATTCTGGAGCGCAAGTCAGCATTACAGCAGGGATGTTGTCAGAGCCCGCAGCCTTTGCTATATCCTCTGCATTCAACACATTTCTTGATAGCACATAGAATAAGTCGAAGTGGCTGAAGACTGACTTCTGTGATGGTGGGAACCTTAGGGAGAGGCCAACATGGTCATCCATTCGGCACTTCTAGCTGAAGATGGATGCAAATGCTTCACCCTTGCTTTTTGCACTCACGTGCTGGGCTCCGCCATCATTGAAGATGGGGCTGTTCATGCAGCCTCCTTCTCCCATTGGTTGTTTAATTGCGCTCCACCTTTCACGACTGGATGTGGCAGGACTACAGAGCTTTGATATGATCCGTTGGTTGTAGGATCTCTCAGCTCTGTCTATAGCAGGTTATTTCCGCTGTTCAGCATGTATGTAGTCCTGTGTTGCAGGTTAGCACTTCATTTTTAAGTATGCCTAGAGTTGCTTCTGGCATTCTCTTGAACCATTGTTGGTCCTCTGGCTTGATGGTAATGGTATAGTGATGGATATGCTGAGCCAGAAGGTTACAGATTATGGTGGAATACAATACTTCTGTTGCTGATCATGATGACCCCCACAGCGCCTTATGGATGCCAAGCTGCTAGATCTGTTCTGATCTATCCCATTTAGCACAGTGGCAGTGTCACACAACATGATGGAAAGTGTCCTCAGTGTGAAGACGGGACTTCGTCTCTGTTATGTCTCAAATAAAGCAATGTGGCTGAGTACTGTAGTCTTGAGTAAGTGTACCCTAGTCTCTTTATTCTGACTCCAGAGTACTGGCACAGCATGGGAAGCCTGCTTATATACAGTGCTCTCAAGGGATGCTGGGATCCCTTGGGACTCCAACAGATGTGCCCTCTGGTGGCCATAGAATGCTGGTTACAAGGTGTTGCATACATAACATCACTACCCCCCAAAGTCAATAGTACACTTATTTACAGGGTGAGACGATCTGGGGCTTTCCGCTCCCTAGTCGATCGTCTCGGTACAAACACAGGTGCAGGTAAGTTGGTTGGGCCTTCGCTGGAATGCTGCGCAGCTGGCTTTGCTGGGTTGCTGGGGATGATAAGTTCAGCTTCGTGGTCAACCGTGATGTCGGTTGCCATTTGTGCGTGTATCAGGGGGTCGAAGTTGGTGGTGTCCTCTTCAGGTTGCTTATGACTTCTGTGAATCGCAGTTTGGTTTGGTCCAAATGCTTTCTGCAAGTTAGTCTATTTGCAAGTTTGACCTCAAATACCCTACTCCCTTCTTTGGCTACGACAGTGCCAGCAAGCCATTTGAGACCATGTCTATAGTTGAGTACAAATACAGGGTCATTGACTTCAATATCGCGTGACAAATTTACGCGATCATGGTACATGCTTTGTTGATGCCGCCTGCCCTCGACATGATCATGGAGATCAGGGTGTACTGGAGAGAGCCTTGTTTTGAGTACCCTTTTCACCAGCAGTTCAGCAGCGAGTGGGGTCTTGTGTGATAGCTGAGCAGGACTCGGGACAGGCGGATCTGCAGGGAGCCTTCCGACATGCGTTTCAAGCTTTGCTTGATGGTTTGGACTGCCCGTTCTGCCTGGCTGTTAGATGCGGGCTTGAACGGGGTAGATGTGACGTGCTTGATCCCATTGCGGGTCATGAATTACTTGAATTCAGCGCTGGTGAAGCACGGCCCATTGTCGCTGACAAGGACATCAGGCAGGTCGTGCGTGGCAAACATGGCTCGTAGGTTTTTGCCAGTGGACATGTTTACAGATATTATTACACACTCAATCCATTTTGAATAAGCATCCAAAACAACCAAGAACATTTTGCCCAGAAACGGGCCAGCGAAGTCAACGTGGATCCTAGACCACGGTTTGGAGGGCCATGACCACAAACTTAGCGGTGCCTCCCTGGGTGCATTGCTCAGTTGAGAGCAAGTGTTGCATTGGTGCACACAAGACTCCAAATCTGAGTCGATGCCGGGCCACCACACATGAGATCTGGCTATAGCTTTCATCATTACTATGCCTGGGTGGGTACTGTGTAGGTCGCGTACAAACGTTTCCCTGCCTTTTTTAGGCAAAACCAACGATTATGCCACAAAAGTCAGTCCGTCTGTATGGACATTTCGTCTTTGCGCTACTGCAACGGCTTGATCTCTTCATGCATCTCCGCTGGGACGCTGGGTCAGCTCCCATGGAGGACACAGTTTTTTACCAGGGACAGTAAAGGATCCTGGCTGGTCCAGGTGCTGATCTGGCGGGCCGTAATGGGTGACTTTTCATTTTCAAATGCATCCATCACCAAGAGCAAGTCTGCAGGCTGTGCCATTTCCATCCTGGTGGTGGGCAATGGTAGCCGACTAAGAGCATCAGCGCAGTTCTCTGTGCCTGGCCTGTGGCAAATTACATACTTATATGCAGACAGCGTGAGCGCCCATCTTTGGATGCGAGCAGAGGCATTGGTGTTAATACCTTTGCTCACTGAGAATAGCGATATGAATGGCTTATGGTCAGTTTCTAACTTGAAATTAAGCCCAAACTGGTGCATTTTTTTTAACCCTGTAAACGCATGCCAGAGCTTCTTTTTCAATCATGCTGTATGCCCTTTCGGCCTTGGACAAACTCCTGGACGCATAAGCAACCAGTTGCAATGTTCTCGATTTGTTTGCTTGTTGTTACACATACCCGACCCTGTACGAAGACACAATCACAAGCTAGAGTGAAACGTTTACATGGGTCATACAGAACAAGCAGTTTGTTGGAACATAACAGATTTCTGGCTTTCTCAAAAGCAGTCTCTTGTGATTTCCCCCATACCCAGTCATCTCCCTTGCGTAGCAACACATGTAGGGGTTCTAGCAAGGTGCTTAACCCGGGTAGGAAATTACCAAAATAATTGAGGAGTGCCAGTAATGACCGCAGCTCCGTCACGTTCTGTGGTCTCGGTGCATTCATGAGAGTGGAGAGCATCAGTTAAAACTGTCACAGGACAGAGAGTGGAGAGCACCAGTTCAAACTGTCACAGGACGGGAGAGTGGAGAGCACCAGTTCAAACTGTCACAGGACGGGAGAGTGGAGAGCACCAGTTCCAACTGTCACAGGACGGGAGAGTGGAGAGCACCAGTTCCAACTGTCACAGGACGGGAGAGTGGAGAGCACCAGTTCCAACTATCACAGGGCAGAGAGTGGAGAGCACCAGTTCCAACTGTCGCAGGACGGGAGAGTGGAGAGCACCAGTTCCAACATGGCCCGTTGTCGCTCACTAGGACATCGGGTAAGCCGTGAGTGGCAAACATGGCCCGCAGGCTTTCAGTAGTGGCAGCGGATGTGCGAGCCAACATTATCTCATTCAATCCACTTGGAATACGTATCTACAACCACAAGGAACATTTTACCCAAGAACAGGCCTGCTTGGTCGACGTGTACCCTAGACCACGGTTTGGAGGGCCAAGACCATAAACTTAGCAGCAACTCCCTGGGTACATTGCTTAACTGCGAGCATGTATTACATCTGTGAACGCAGGATGATAAGTCCGCATCGATACCGGGCCACCACACGTCGGATCTGGCTATCATCATTATGATGCCTGGGTGGGTACTGTGGAGGTCATTGATGAAGTTGTCTCTGCCCTTCTTGGGGACCAGTACTCGATTGCCCCACAGAAGACAGTCTGCCTGTATAGACATTTCATCTTTGCGCTGCTGGAAAGGCTTTATCTCTTACTGCATTTCCACTGGGACACTGGACCAGCTCCCGTGAAGCACACAGCTTTTGACTAGAGATACTAAGGGGTCTTGGCTTGTCCAGGTTTTCATCTGTCGGGCAGTGACGGGTGATTGCTCACTCTCAAATGCTTCCATAACCATGGCTAAATCTGCGGGTTGCGCCATTTCCATCCCTGTGGTGGGCAATGGCAGCCTACTGAGAGCATCGGCGTAGTTTTCTGTGCCTGGCCTGTGGCAGTTGGCGTAGTTGTATGCGGACAACATGAGCACCCATCTCTGGATGCGGGCCGATGCATTGGTATTTATCCCTTTACTCTTGGAAAACAGGGATATAAGTGGCTTATGGTCAGTGAATTTTAGCCCAAACAGGTATTGGTGCATTTTCTTCAAAGCATAGACACACACTAATGCTTCTTTCTCAATCATGCTGTAGGCTGTCTCAGCCTTAGACAGACTTCTGGATGCATAAGTAACCGGTTACAGTTTCCCGAAATCATTAGCTTGTTGCAATACACACTCAACGCCATATGACGACGCATCACATGCTAGTACCAAACGCTTACATGCATCATACAACACAAGCAATTTGTTTGAGCATAACAATTTTCTCGCTTTTACAAAGGCATTTTCTTGGCTTTTGCCCCAAACCCATTCGCCCCATTTTCGTAGTAAGACATGTAGTGGTTCTAGCAGTGTGCTGAGACCCGGTAAGAAGTTACCAAAGTAGTTCAAGAGTCCCAGAAACGACCGCAGCTCCGTCACGTTCTGTGGCCTTGGTGCGTTCTCGATTGCCTCCGCCTTCGCGTTGGTGGGACTGATGCCATCCACCGCAATCCTCCTTCCCAGGAACTCCACTTCAGGTGCCAGGAAACGCATTTTGAGTGTTTTAACCTGAGCCCCATATGTTTGAGTCGAATAAGAACCTCCTCCAGGTTCTGCAGGTGCTCGACTGTGTTCCGACCTGTGACCAAGATGTTGTCCTGGAAGACCACAGTGTGCGGGATCAACTTCAGTAAACTTTCAATGTTTCTCTGGAATATCGCTGCCGCTGATCGGATTCCAAATGGGCATCTGTTATAAACAAAAAGACCTTTGTTCATGTTGATGCAGTTGAGGGCCTTCGATGATTCCTCCAGTTCCTGTGCCGTGTAGGCTGAAGTCAGATCCAGCTTCGTGAACGTCTTTCCTCCTGCGAGCGTTGCAAAGAGGTCATCGACCTTTGGTAGTGGGTAGTGGTCCTGCAGGGAGAAACAATTGATAGTTACTTTGTAATCGCCATAGATTCTGACGGTGCCGTCTCCCTTGAGGACTGGGACGATAGGACTGGCCCACTCGCTGAACTTGATCGATGAAATGATGCCCTCTCTTTGCAGCCAGTATAGCTCGATCTCTACCCTTTCTCTCATCATGTACGGTACTGCTCTCGCCTTGTGACGGATTGGTCGTGCCCCCGGAATTAGGTGGATCTGCACTTTTGCTCCTTGGAATTGCCGATGCCTGGTTTGAACAGCGAAGGAAATTTGTTTAAGACCTGGGCACACTATGGCCCCAAGTTTCCACATGATTTGCTCCTGATTTTTAGGAGCAACTGGTGTAGAACGGAGTATCTTAGAAATCGGAATTCACCACATTTAGTTTTCTGCAGTTCGACTCAGGTAGAACAGTTTCATTAAAAGATTAAATAAACCATGTTCCTACCTGTGTGAAAGTGCTTCACGCTTTATGGTAGCACTACCGATTACAGGAATCAGTTCTTTTGTGTAAGTTCTTAGTTTTGTGCGAACTGGAGTTAAGACTGGCCTTGATGCTTTGTTGCACTACAAGCTTTCAAAAATCTTTTTGCCCATGATGGACTGGTTTGCGCCCGTGTCCAGCTCCATTCACACCAGGAGTCCATTTAGTTCAACGTTCAGCATTATCGGGGGCCAATTTTTGGTGAATGTGTGTATCCCATGTACCTCTGCCTCCTCAATCCGAGGCTCTGGTTCGTCGTGATCCTCTGTGGTTCTGTCCTCCTCTGCAACATGGTGGTTTGCAGGTTTAACAGGCTTTGTAGCTCACCTGCACACTTGTTGGAAGTGTCCCATTGTTCCACAGCCCTTGCAAACGTACTCTTTGAATCGGCATGAATGGAAATGATGATCATCTCCGCAGTGCCATCAAGATGTTAATGGCCTTGCATTCATCACCCTTGTTGTTGGACTCTGAGTCATCTGCGGGCGTGCAGCTGCAGGTATGTGTGACCTGCCCTGTATGTTACATTTCGAAAACAACATCACTTTGTTCACAGTACTTGTCGCAGCACTTGTGTGCTCAGAGATTTGCTTCGTATTGTCACTGGTGGCAATGAATGCCTGGGCTATCGCTATGGCCTTACTCAAGGTTTGGGTCTCTACAGTCAAAAGTTTGCGAAGTATGGTTTCGTGGCCAATGCCAAGTACGAAAAAGTCTCTGAGTATGTGCTCCAAATGTCCTTCAAATTCGCAATGTCCTGCAAGGCATCTTAGCTCGGCGACATAACTCGCTACTTCCTGGCCTTCAGACCTTTTGGAGGTGTAGAACTGGTAGCTCGCCATCAGAATGCTTTCCTTCGGGTTCAAATGCTCTCGGACCAGCGTGCACACATCCTCGTATGATTTCTCCGTGGGTTTCGCTGGAGTGAGCAGATTCTTCATGAGGCCATACGTTGGTGCCCCACAAACGGTGAGGAGGATCACCCTTCATTTGGCAGTGCTCTCTTCCCCATCTAGCTCGTTGGCCACGAAGTATTGGTCAAGTCGCTCCACAAATGTTTCCCAATCATCTCCCTCCGAGAATTTCTCCAGGATGCCCACTGTTCTCTGCATCTTTGGGTTCGCTATCTGTATCTCGTCGCCAGTTGTTGTGTATGGACAAACAGTCAGACTGAACACTGTGAGCTCAAAGTAAAGTGTGACCGTAGTCTTTTATTGCCGGTCTCCAGAGTGCCTTTCCAACCAGTGAAGCCTCCTTAAATACCTGTGCTCGCAAGGGATTATGGGATCCCTTGGGACTCCAGGGTATGAGCCCTCTGGTGACTGTACAGAGTAAATACAATTCCACATATATACCAACCTTCCCTCTGATTCTTTTGCCAATTATCTTAAATCTGTGTCCTCTGATTACTGCCCTTCTGCTACTGGACACACTTTCTCCTTATCTACTCTATCAAAGCCATCTTAATTTTAGACATCATTATTACATTTCCTCTTAACCATCTCTAAGGAGAACAATCCCAGCGTCTCTAGTCTTTCCACTTAAATGAAGTCCATCATCCCTGGTATCATTCTCATAAATCACTTCTGCACCTTCTCCAAAGCCTTGACATCCTTCCTAAAGTGTGTTGCACAGAACTGGATACAATACTCCAACTAAGGACTAACCAGTGATTTATAAAGGTTTAGCATAACTTCTTTGATTTTTTACTCTTATGGCTCTATTTTGAAATTATATCCCCTATACCTAAGATTAGGTCAGGAATATATATCAAAATGAGCAGTGGTCCAAATACTGACCCCATAGCTCCATTATCGTGTGCAAGTCCAATGGTTTAAAAGTACATTTTAGAAAGAATTACCTGTTCCAGACAGCTGACGGGAACCTCCGCCTTAGTTCTCCAAGAGGGAAGAGAAACGCAAAATCAAGCACTACACTTCCCTTAGAGCACTACAGGGAGTGAGGGTGAGGTATCAGCAGAGTGCTGAGCAATGTTCAGTGCAGCGCTGCCATCTGTACAGGCTCCTTCCCTCGCTTAAAGGGAAGGGCCAGTGTTAGCTTGAGTCAATCGTCATCCTATCTCTGTGGGGACATGGGACCTGTACTGGCATACAACGGCCCCAAGCACTGGGGGCTGGGCTGACGAATCATGGGGTCCAAAAAAAGCAAAATACACGCCACTGGGGAGATTACTAAATGTTGCCATACCTGACCACCACTGCCTTTAAATAGCCCTTCCCAAGTGGTCAGCCGAGTTGACAATGCCTTCTGTAGCTGCCGTTGTTGACACCCAGTGATGCTACAGGGGGCTGGAGCGAATACTGCATCCGGAGTGGGAACTGGGATGCTGCGCACTGGATGACGTCACGATCTCCGGAGCGCAAGAGAGTGAGGCGGTTAGTGTTAGCGCCAGTGCAAAACCATCAGGGAAGTTTGCGGGAGCGGTGATTTCGCCATGCCCAGTTGGTAACCCCATAGCACCCCGTTATCGCCCTCCGCAGGCGCTAACGGGAGGTGCAAATCAGGCCAATTTCTCCCCCATGAATGTGTTTTAAACAAAAATACTAAGATTATGAAATTACTCTATTTCGTGTCGCCTGCATATGAAATTCCTCTATGCCGTGACCCCTGGTACATTGATGTGCACCATCTGAGGCTGACTGAACAGTTGGACAAACTGCAACCAGGCCTCTGTCAATGCCACTAAGAAGAATACATGGACCGCTCTTACTCTGAATTCTCCGGTCTTCCCCTGGGAATAGAGCTGAGGTTTGGAGCTCATTTGCATAGGGACTAAAGGGGGCTCTACTGGTGCACTAACGGGGAGCAAAAGTGTTTTCGTCTGAGGAGAGGGGATTGGGGAAGGGTGCGTAACTAGCTCCAGCAAAATTGCGTGGGAGTTAGTGGAGTTAGTGGAGTCCCCGTTGTTAGCGCCCTGGGCCGCTGTGCCTCCGCCGATTATCGCCATGCACAGCAACCCCTTTATGCCCCGTGGTGGCCTATTTTTGCCCCGCGGCAGAAATTGGGCAGCACTCCGTGTGGCTGCTACTGGTGATGTCAGCGCATATCTCGCAGGTTGTGAACTGGGCCGCACTCAGCACGTGGGGCGAAACTGAAAGGGGAGGTGCATGTTGCCGTGCGTTGTCTTTTTTTTGCAGAAATCTGGACCCTTCTCTGCCGATTTCGTGGGGTCTGTGCCTCGATTGTGCAGCCCGGCACTCCGTTTCGGTGCCAGGCTACGGCCAATGCATCCCGCATCCCCGGTGGCCCCGTGGAGGCCCATCAAGAGTCGTGTAGAGCTCGCAGCATCCCTCCCCTTTAACAGAATGGGAGGGCCTGTGGAACGTGTCAGTATTGTGCAGAGAGGGCACATAGCACTCCGACGTTCACCCGGGTCGTGCACCTGAGCCCGCCCAGAGAGGAAGTGGAGCACCCTCCTGCGGCGATACACAATTTCGGCCCAAAATCTGCATCCCAATTGTTGTTACACTGCTTATTGGTGCCTCAGCAGATTGTATTACCATGAATAAACTGAATGTTAAAAATTTATGCTTAGTGTTACATTGTCCAATGTATGAAAAGATTACATTTATTAGAAACCAGCAACTTACCGACATGGTGCATTTTATCAGATGAGGATAATAAAAGATCAATGACCAAACTATAACCAATTTCCTTGGCCATCCTTTTTCGTTGTGTCAATGTCTGTCCTGCTAGTGCCCAAATTGCTGTTGCTGCTTGCTCTCTGATCTCTATTTCAAAAACCTGAAGCAACAATTGCAGAGTAACAGTGGTTGTGTCATCTTGAATGCTGCACATCTAAAGATTTCAAAGCATTTCACAAAATTCTGGCATTAAATATACCAATCTGCCACAAAGTACTTTGCTAACTTATTAATCAGTTCAAACCTTGCTATATATAGTAATAAGATTGTATATATTCATTCTGGGGATATGGGAGTCAAAAGCAAGGGCAGCTTTTATTACCCATCCCTAGTTTCCCTTGAAAAGGTGGTGGTGAACCTTCTTCTTGAACCACTGCAGTCCTTGTGATGAAGGTACTTCCACAATGCTGTTAGGTAGGAAGTTCCTACCATCATCAATGCCTTTGTTACCTCTAGACTTGACTATTCCACATCTCCTGCCTGGCCTCTAATCTTCCACCCTCCATAAACTTGACCTCATCCAAAACCCTGCTGCCCGTATCCTAACTCGCATCAAGTCCCGTTCACCCATCACCCCTGAGTTTGCTGACCTACATTGGTTCCCGGTCCAGCAACACCTCAATTTTATAATTGTCATCCTTGTTTTCAAATCCCGCCATGGCCCAATCCCTCCCTATCTTTGTAACCTCCTCCAGCGCTACAATCCTCCGAGATCTCTGTGTTCCTCCAATTCTGGCCTCTTGCACATCGCCGATTTTAATCACTCCACCATTGGGAGGACGTGCTTTCAGCTGCTTAAGCTTTTGGCTTCCCTTCCTAAACCTCTCCGCCTCTGTACTTCTCTCTTATTCTTTAAGATGATCCTCAAAACCTACCTCTTTGGCCAAGTTTTTGGTCATCTGTCCTAATATCTCCTTTCGTGGCTCGATGTAAAATTTTGTTTGATAACACTCTTGTGAAGTGCCTTAGGGCATTTTACTACATTGCAGTGTCAGCCGTGGCTCAGTGGGTAACACACTTACCTCTGAGTCAGAAGGTTGTGGATTCAAGACCCACTCCAGAGATTTGAGTACAAAAATCTAGGCTGACACTCCAGTGCAGTGTGGAGGGATTGCTGCACTGTTGGAGGTGCCGTCTTTCGGATGCGATGTTAAACCGAGGCCCTGTCTGCTCTTTCAGGTGGATATAAAAGATCCCATGGCAGGATTTTAAGAAAAGTAGGGGAGTTATCCCTGGTGTCCTGGCCAAGATTTATCCCTCAATCAACATCACTAAAAATAGTTTACCTGGTCATTATCACATTGCTGTTTGTGGGAGCTTGCTGTGCGTAGATTGGCTACCACATTGCAAGAGTGACTGCACTGCAAAAGTACTGCCTTGGCTGTAACGTGCTTTGAGATGTCCGATGGTCATGACTCTATATAATGCAAATCTTTCTTTCTACCTATTAAACATGATGTATAAATGCAAGTTGTTGTTTTTCCAGGGTTTTGACCCAGAAACCATGCAGGAACGACAATATATGTTGAAGTCAGGATGGTGTGTGGCTTAGAGTAAAACCTGAAGGTGATGATGTTACCTTGGCCTTCTAGGTAGTGGATGTCGTTAGTTTGGGAGTTGCTGTAATACATCCTGCAGATAGTGCACACTTCACAGTAGTGGAGGGTGGGATGTTTAAGGTGTTGGAAAAAATCATAGAATTATACAATGGTTATAGTACAGAAGGAGGCCATTCTGCCCGTCGAGCCCATACCAGCTCTGTGCAAGAGCACTTCAGCTAATCTCTATCCCCGTCGCCTTGCAAATTCTTTTCCTTCAGGTACTTATCCAATTCCCTTTTGAGAGCCACAATTGAGTTTGCCTCCATCACCCTTTCAGGCAGTGGATTCCAGATCCTAACTGTTATGTATGCAATACCCTGTAACCAGCATTCAACCGCCACCAGAGGGCGCATCTGTTGGAATCCCAATGGATCCCAGCATCCCTTGGGAGCACTGTATATAAGCAGGCCTTCCATGCTGCGCTGGCACTTTGGAGTCAGAATAAAGAGACTAAGGTCACACTTACTCAAGTCTACACTACTAAGTCACGTTGCTTTATTTGAGACATAGCAACTGGCGACGAGTAATAGATAATGAACCATCACAAGAAAATGCAAAGAACTGTTGGTATTCTGGAGAAATTCTCAGAAGATGATGATTGGGAAGTCTTCGTGGAGTGACTTGGCCAATACTTCGTGGCCAACGAGTTGGAAGTGAATGAGAATGCTGTCAAATGAAGAGCGATCCTCCTCACCGTCTGCGGGGCAACAACCTATGGCCTCATGAAGAATCTTCTTGCTCCGGTGAAGCCAACAACCAAATTGTATGAAGAACTGTGTACGCTGCTCCGGGAGCACTTAAATCAGAAGGAGAGCGTTCTGATGGCAAGGTATCGATTTTATACATGTCAACGGTCTGAAGGCCAGGAAGTGGCGAGCTACATCGCCGAACTAAGGTGCCTTGCAGGACATTGCGAATTCGATGGATTCCTGGAGCAAAAGTTAAGAAACTTTTTGTGCTTGGCACTGGCCATGAGGTTATCCTTCACAAACTATTGACTGTTGAAACACTGAACCTAAGCAAAGCCATAACGATAGCATAGGCATTCATGTCCACCAGCGATAACATTAAACAAATTTTGCAGCATAAAGATGCATCGGCAAGTACTGTACACAAAGTAACGTCGTTTTCAGGCAGGAATGTATATGGCAGAATGTACACACCTGCAGCTGCACGATCTCAGATGACCCATCAATCATGAATGCGAGGCAATTAACACCTTGTTGGTGCTGCGGAGGTGATCATCGAGCCCAGCAATGCCGCTTCAAACACTATGCGTGCAAAGCCTGTGGAACAATGGGACACCTCCAGCGAATGTGCAGACGAGCTGCAAACCCTGCAAACCACCACATTGCAGAGGAAGACCGATCCATGGCGGATCAAACTGAACTAGAGACTCGAACCGAGGAGGCAGAAGTGTACAGGGTACACACCTTCTCCACAAAATGTCCACCGATCATGTTAAAAGTTGAACTGAATGGAATTCCAGTATCCATGGAATTGAGAATGGGTGCAAGTCAGTCTATCATGAGCAAAAAGGCCTTTGAGAGGCTGTGCTGCAACAAGGCACAAAGGCCCAAGTTGAGCCCTATTCATACCAAGCTGAGAACTTACACTAAAGAGCTGATCCCTGTAATTGGCAGTGCAGCAGTAAAAGTCTCCTATGATGGAGAAGTGCACGAACTATCACTATGGATTGTACCAGGAGATGGCCCCACACTGTTCGGCAGAAGCTGGCTGGGAAAAATCCGCTAGAACTGGAACGACATCCGAGCACTTTCGTCCGTCGACAGGCTGCAACGAGAGGGCATTGTGGTGCCGGTTGAGTTCAACGAGTGGGCCAGTCCGATTGTTCCGGTTCTCAAGGGCGATGGTATGGTCAGAATTTGTGGGACTATAAAGTAACGATTAACTGTTTTTCGCTGCAGGACCAGTACCTGCTACCCAAGGCAGATGACGTATTTGCGACACTGGCAGGTGGGAAGACGTTCACCAAGTTGGACCTGACCTCAGCCTACATGATGCAGGAGTTGGCGGAATCTTTGAAAGGCCTCATCTGCATCAACACACACAAAGATCTGTTCATCTACAGTAGATGCCCGTTTGGGATTCGATCAGCCGCAGCTATTTTTCAAAGGAACATTGAGAGTCTGCTAAAGTCGGTTCCGTGCACCGTGGTTTTCCAAGACGACATATTGATCACAGGTCGGGACACCATCGAATACTTGCAGAACCTGGAAGAGGTTCTAAGTTAGCTAGATCGTAGGGGATTCAGGTTGAAATGCTCGAAGTATGTTTTCCTGGTGCCAGAAGTCGAGTTCTTAGGGAGAAGAATCGCGGCAGACGGCATCAGACCCACCGACGCCAAGACGGAGGCCATCAAGAACGCGCCGAGATCACAGAATGTGAAGGAGCTGCGGTCGTTCCTGGGACTCCTCAATTATTTTGGTAATTTACTACCCGGATTAAGCACCTTGCTAGAACCCCTGCGCACATTGCTATGCAAGGGAGATGATTGGGTATGGGGGAAATCACAAGTGACTGCTTTTGAGAAAGCCAGAAATCTGTTATGTTCCAACAAACTGCTTGTTCTGTATGACCCATGTAAACGTTTAGTGCTAGCTTGCGATACATCTTTATACGGGATCGGGTGTGTGTTACAACAAGCAAACGAATCGGGAACATTGCAACCGGTCGCTTATGCGTCCAGGAGTTTGTCCAAGGCCGAAAGGGCCTACAGCATGATTGAAAAAGAAGCTCTGACATGCGTTTATGGGGTTAAAAAAAAAGCACCAGTATCTGTTTGGGCTTAAGTTCGAGTTAAAAACTGATCATAAGCCGCTCATATCACTATTCTCAGAGAGCAAAGGTATCAATACCAATGCCTCTGCTCGCATCCAAAATTGGGTGCTGACGCTGTCTGCATATAACTATGTAATTTGCCACAGGCCAGGCACAGAGACCTGCGCTGATGCTTTCAGTCGGCTACCATTGCCCACCACTGGGGTGAAAATGGCACAGCCTGCAGACTTGCTCTTGGTGATGAATGCATTTGAAAACGAAAAGTCACCCATTACGGCCCGCCAGATCAGCACCTGGAACAGCCAGGATCCTTTACTGTCCTTGGTAAAAAATCGTGTCCTCCATGGGAGCTGGTCCAGCATTCCGGCGGAGATGCATGAAGAGTTCAAGCCTTTGCAGCGGCGCAAAGACGAAATGTCCATACAGGCGAACTGTCTTTTGTGGGGTAATCGCGTGGTTTTGCCTAAGAAAGGCAGGGAAATGTTCATACGCTACCTACACAGTACCCACCCAGACATAGTAATGATGAAAGCTATAGCCAGATCCCATGTGTGCTGGCCCGGCATCAACTCAGATTTGGAGTCTTGCGTGCGCCAATGCAACACTTGCTCTCAACTGAGCAATGCACCCAGGGAGGCACCGCTAAGTTTGTGGTCAGGGCCCTCCAAACCGTGGTCTAGGATCCACGTTGACTTTGCTGGCCCGTTTGTAGGCAAAATGTTTCTGGTTGCTGTGGATGCTTATTCAAAATGGATTGAGTGTGTAATAATGTCTGCAAGCCCGTCCACTGCCACCATTGAAAGCCTACGAGCCATGTTTGCCATGCACGGCCTGCCTGATGTCCTTGTCAGTGACAATGAGCCGTGCTTCACCAGCACTGAATTCAAAAAATTCATGACCCGCAATGGGATCAAGCACATCACATCTGCCCCGTTCAAGCCCGCATCTAACGGCCAGGCAGAACGGACAGTCCAAACCATCAAACCATCAAGCAAAGCTTGAAATGTGGGTCGGAAGGCTCCTTGCAGACCTGCCTGTCCCGAGTCCTGCTCAGCTATCGCACAAGACCCCACTCGCTCAATGCGGTGGCTTCCCCCTGCCGAACTGCTCATGAAAAGGGCACTCCAAACAAGGCTCTCTCTAGTACACCTTGATCTCCATGATCATGTCGAGGGCAGGCGGCATCAACAAAGCATGGACCATGATCGTGCAAATTTGCAACCCTGTATTTGTACTCAACTATGGACATGGTCCCAAATGGCTCGCTGGCACTGTCATAGCCAAAGAAGGGAGTAGGGTATTTGAGGTCAAACTTTCAAATGGACTAACTTGCAGAAAGCATTTGGACCAAACCAAACTGTGATTCACAGACAGCCACGAGCAACCTGAAGAGGACACCACCAACTTCGACCCTCCGATACACACACAAGTGGCAACCGACATCACGGTTGATCACAAAGCTGAACTCATCATCCCCAGCAGCCCAGCAAGGTCAGCTGTGCAGCCGCCCAGCAAAGGCCCAACCAACTCATTTGCACCTGTGTTTGTACTGAGACGATCAACTAGGGAACGGAAAGCCCCAGATCGTCTCACCATGTAAATAACTGTACTATTGACTTTGTGGGGGAGTGATGTTATGTATGCAACACCCTATAACCAGCATTCTACCGCTACCAGAGGGCACATCTTTTGGCATCGCAAGGGATCCCAGCATCCCTTGGGAGCACTGTACATAAGCAGGCCTCGCATGTTGTGCTGGCACTCTGGAGTCAGAATAAAGAGACTAAGGTCACACTTACTCACGTCTACAGTACTCACTCACGTTGCTTTATTTGAGACATAAAACTAACCACACACTGCATAACATTTTTTCCCTCATGTTGCCTTTGGTTCTTTTGTCAATCATCTTAAATCTGTGTCCTCTGGTTCTCGACTCTTCAGCCATTGGGAACAGTTTCTCTCTATCTACTCTGTCTAGACCCCTCATGATTTTGAATACCTCTATCAAATCTCCTTTCAACCTTCTTTGGTGTGACGAGAACAACCCCAGCTTCTCCAGTCTATCCACGTAACTGAAGACGCTCATTTCTGTAATCATTCTTGTAAATCTTTTCTGCATCCAGTATAAGGCCATCACATCCTTCCTAAAGTGCGGTGCCCAGAATTTGAAACAATACTCCAGTTGAAGCTGAACCAGTGTTTTATGAAGGTTCATCATAACTTCCACGCTTTCTATGCCTCTATTTACGAAGCCCAGGATCACGTATGCTTTTTTAATCACTTTCTCAACCTGCCCTGCCACTTTCAACGATTTGTGCACATATATCCCGAGGTCTCTCTGTTCATGCACTCCCTTTAGGATTGTATCCTTTAGTTTATATTGCCGCTCCTCATTCTTCCTATCAAAATGTATCACGTTGCACTTTTCTGCATTAAATTTCATCCAGCCATTTCACCAGCCTGACTATCTATGTCTTCTTGAAGTCTATCACTATTCTCCTCACTATTCACTATACTTCCAAGTTTTGTGTGATCTACAAATTTTGAAATTGAGCCCTGTACTCCCAAGTCTAAGGGCTCAATTTTCCCCAATGTTGTTTTTTGGAGTATTTGAAGAGTTACGCATGTTTTTTTTCCGCCTTGACTACTCCAATAAAATAACTTGAAAGTTTTCCCGTTCTAATTTTTGAAATTGGCACCGCGCAGCCTGTCCTTTAGCTTCGGGGGCGGGGGGGGGAGGGGGCACGGTGGAGCCTAATGTCTGCGCCGAAAAAAGGATGGTCCCCCCCTTTCTGTGCATGCTATGGACGCACATGTCCAGTACACCTCCCGGTCTTCAGTCAGTCATTTTTAAAGAGCCAGTTGTGTGCGAGAACTTTAATTCTCAGTGGAAAAAATTGGAGCTGCAATATGCAATGTGGTTCAAGGACCAAGAATTTCTCACAAGAGGAAGTGGATTCACTGGTTACTGTAATTGCGGCCAGATGGCATGAGCTGGATACCAGCAGAGGTCACATAAAAGTTTCACCAAAAGAAATGAAGAAACACTGGAACCAACTTGCACAAGATTACTGTGCAATGGTGACCACCCCGAAGTCCGGAGGCCAGTGCCAAAAGAAGTGGCAGGACCTTGGTCAAAGTAGTTAATGTAAGTCATATTTTCATTTATTCACTTGAATTGTATATCCCACCCAACAGAAAGACACCCTCTCTAAAAAGTTATATTTTCATCTTTGTAGGGGAAGGTGACACACAGCAAAAGAAAGAGAGAGAACTCGAACAAGGGGAGGCCCGGCAAATCTGCAGCCAATGACACCCTTGGAAGACATGGTCGATGCTTTGATGGGTCCTGCCTGGAGAAAAGCAACGACCACTGCACAAGCTGGGCCCACACTCGAGGCAGAGGGTAAGACCTGCAAATTCTGGCTTTGTTAAAAGTTAAGTACTGCGTGGGCTGGCCATGCTTCGGTTCATGGGGATGTCTCTGTCAGCTATGCTTCGGTTGATGCAATGTGCTATCATTCATCGCTGTTCTTCAAAAGAGCCTGCTGCCTGCGCTGTGTGAGCCTACTCATGCCACCCACCCTGCCCCCTCCTCTGCTGTTAACCATTTGTCTGTTCTGTTATATTTTTCAGAACTTGAGGCCAACCCTGACGAGGCTGAAGCTGATGCAGAAGATTCAGACGCGAACGAGCCTGACAAGGAGAACATCTTCCAATCCCAGCTTCCAGACAAAGACATGGGGGTGAGGGGGAGGTGGACGGGGAGGATGAAGCCCCCCACTGTTGTACTCATGCTGGAGAAGGTGCTGCTGCTGTCCATTGAGGTGCCAGCCCCTTTCCTCAGTGGTACGAATGTTGGGACATTCCATGGTTTCATACAGTGTGAGGCTGCCGGTTCCAGTGGGGTGCAGTGAGGCACATCCAGGGCCCCACCGTCTGAAGCTGCGAGTCCCAGTGGGATGTTACGAGCCACATCCAGGGTGAGGAGGGGAAGGAGAGCTCGACTGCACTCTCCTGAGGTGCAGGATGTGACAGATGTGGTTCAGATGATGGCAATGAGTGGGGAGCATTGACCTTATGCGATCACTCCTGGACATCATCAGTGGGGCGGGTGATGAGGTATCAGGACTGTTAGGAGAAGTAACAACACTCTCACGAGAAATGGGAACACTGTCGGTGAACATGAGGGAGGGAATGTTGCAGGTAGTTGAGACGCTGTCGGTGCACATAAGAGAGGGAATGTTGGAGGTAACTGCTGCAATAAGGGAACACGCCCAGACCCCACGGCCATTGACGGAATCAACTGCCACTCTCACTCCAATCCCTAGACCAACCTCTGAAGAGGCCCAAGCCGGGCCTTCCACATTACCGCCTGCCCACACCCCATCAAGCATTACCTGAGATGCTCGAAAGAATAAGCTTGGTACCAACCCAAGAAATGCTACGCCACCGCCTGCGGGCAGGGCTGGAGTCACCAAGCCCAAGCGCAGTGAGCGGCCTTAGAATAAGGTGGAGGAGAGATGGGTGCAGTCTTTCTTTGTTGCTGCTGCTGCTGCTGCTGTTGTTGTTGTTGTTGTTGTTGTTATTATTGTTGTTACCATTGTAACTGTTCCCAAATTAACAGCTTTTTGTAAGTGATGTAAATTTACAAGTTTAAAAGTTTGTAAGTGATCTTAACATTTGTAAGTGATCTTAAATTTGTAATTGATCTTAACTGAATACTTTAAAGTTAAGTGCAAACAAATGTTAAACTTTTGAATAAAATATATTTTAAATTATAATTGAATCATTTACATTATTTGTTCCCTTATTAACACAACTTTTTGAACTAAAGAAGAATCGTTTTCATTATTTGTTCCATTAACACAACACAACATTATAGAACAGTAAATATGGTCCTTTTGGAATAGTGGCCGCTTAGCCTTCAGGCAGCAAAGCGTTCACGGATGAGCTGCTGGTTCAAGGCTTGAGCAATTGTTAAAGGGGCACGACGGCCCACCCTCCTCCACCGTCGTGCTCCGCATTCAGGAAGCATGGACTCATTCTCCTCCTCCTCCTCCTCATCATCATCTACATCTTCCTCCTCATCATCAGCCATTCTCACCTCAGATGGCTAAGTTGTGCAGCATACAGCAGACAACAGTGAATTGACCAACAATCTCAGGGGAGTATTGCAAGTAGCCTCCGGAATGGTCCAGGCATCGGAAATGCTGCTTCAGGATGCCAATGGTCCTCTCTATTATGCTGCACATCATAATGTGCAACATGTTGTATTCCCGGTCAGTTTCCGTCCAGGTTACGCATAGGGATGACGTGAGCCAGGTGGCAAGGCTGTATCCTTTGTCCCCCAGCAGCCAGCTCTGCCAATCTGGCTGCTGCTGAATCATGGCTTATATAGCGCTGTCGTGTTGGATAAACGCATCATGGGTGCTCCCAGGGTATCTTGCATTAACTGCCATGATGCGATACATGTCATCACAGAAGCCTTTGCTGTTCCTGTACATTTCGGAATCCTCCAAAAGGTGCTCGCAAGGTGATGTGGTTACAATCAATGCAGCCCTGTACCTTTGGGAAGCCAACAATCCTGAAGAAGCCTACAGTCTTGTCACGCATTGCCTGAGTGCTCATGGGAACCATTATGTAGTCATTCCTCCCGGCATATAGTGCAGCAGTCACCTGCCGAATGCAGATATGTGTTGCATGTTGAGAAATGGCGCACACATCCTCAGTTGTGGCCTGGAATGATCCAGATCATAAAATGAAAGTGCAGCTGTAACCTTTACTTCAACTGACAAAGCAGTCCTCCTGACGCTTCTAGGGTGCAGGTCTCACAGATCTCACAGATCTCAGTTACAACTTCTTTGCGGAAATGCAGCCTTCTCACACAGTCTGCATCACTCAGATGCAGGTATGAACACCTGTCTCGAAATAACCAATGTGGGCAAAGCCTCCTGCCCATCATCCTACGCGCTCTGAGGTTCCTCAGGTGATGATGTCTAATCAATCTTCTCCTCCGTATTGCCCCCATAATTTAATTGTAGCTTTGCAAGAAGTTCAAAACAGTAGGACAAAGCACTCACATCTTCTTTCTTCTCTCCCCAAGATGGACTCCTTAGCACGGACCACACCCTGGTCTGTGCATGTGCAATAGGCTTGCTTAGAACAGGAAGCTAGGCATTCAATGAAGAGACTAAGTCTAATGCAATTGTTTAATTTTTGATGTTTTTCAAAGTACCACTCCACCACCGAATGTCTCCTCACTGGGCTCGAGAGTCAGCCGGCAGAATCACTCCCTCACCCGGACACAGGGGTTCGGCTTCCACCACCCACCCCAGGCTTCTTTTAAAGCTGCTATATAGCATAAGGGTTCTCATCCCTTATATAAGTGGCTGGCAGTTCAGTTTGGCTTCAACCCCACCTCACCACTCCCCGGCCTTCTTTTGAAGCCGAGCCCCAAGCCTCTGTGTCTGGGTGAAGGAACTATTCTGCTGGCCGATGCTCTGACCCGCGAGCCAAATGAGGAAACGTTCGGTGGTGGCATGGTACTTTGAAAAAAATCTAAAATTAAAAAATTGCATTAGACTTCCATTTTCTCCCTTTTGACTTGCAAAAATTAAGCTTCATGATGCATATTCTTTGCCTTCTTGACTCCCTCCAAACCTTCGCCTAAAAACAATGGCGTCTTTCTGCACGATTTTTTAATGTGCGCTACTTTTTCTTTAAGTACCCAGAAGGTTTTTTGGGAGTGGTCATATACGCTGTCCTAGGAAAAATGTAAGTTGACCAAACTTGCTTAAATGTGAAAAACTGGTGCAGACATCAGGTTACATTATGATGCAAAAAAATCCTAACCAAAAAGAATCGTTCCTAACTGAGTTACGCTGGCACAGAAACTTTGGGGAAACTTGAAGATTTTGATTTACTCCAAAAAAAACGGCACTCACCAAAAAAAGGGCGCAGATAACTGGGGAAAATTGAACCCTATGTTATTAATATATATAAAAAAAAACAGTGGTCCTAGTACCTATCCCTGAGGAACACCATTGAATACCTACCTTCAGTCCGAAAAACAACCGTTTACCACTACTCTCTGTTTCTTGTTACTTAGTCAATTTTGTATTCATGCTGCTACTGTCCCTTTTATTCCATGGGCTTCAAGTTTGCTGGCAAGTCTATTATGTGGCAATTTATCAAAAGCCTTTTGGAAGTCCATATGCATCACATCAACCGCATTGCCATCATCAACTCTCCCTGTTATCTCATCAAAAACCTCAATCAAGTTAGTTAAACACGATTTGCCTTTACTAAATCCATCCTGGCTTTCCTTAATTAATCTACACTTGTCCAAGTGATTGTTAGCTTCGTTCCTGATTATCGTTTCCAAAAGCTTCCCCACTTCCGAGGTTGAACTGATTGGCCTGTAGATGCTGGGTCTATCCTTTTTGAACAAGGGTGTAAGATTTGCAATTCTCCAGTCCTCTGACATCATTCCGTATCTAAGGAGCATTGGAAGATTACGGCGAGTACTTCTGAGATTTCCTCCATAACCTCCGTCAGCTGTGGCTCAGTGGGTAACACTCTCACCTCTGGGTCAGAAGGTTGTGGGTTCATCTCCCACTCCAGGGACTTGAGCACAAAAAATATAAGCTGACACTCCAGTGCAGTACTGAGGGTGTGCAGCACTGTCAGTAGGTGCCGTCTTTCGGATGAGACATTAAACCAAGGTCTGCTCTCCCAAGTGGACATAAAAGATCCCATGGCACTATTTTGAAGAAGAGCAGGGGAGTTATCCCCAGTGTCCTGGCCAATATTTATCCCTCAATCAACAAAACTTAAAACAGATTATCTGATCAATATCACATTGCTGTTTGTGGGAACTTGATTGTGTGCAAATTGGCTGCTGCGTTTCCCACATTACAACAGTGACTACATTCCAAAAGTACTAATTGGTTGTAAAGAGCTTTGAGATGCCCAGTGGTCGTGAAAGGTGCTATATAAATGCAAGCCTTTCTTTTCTTTCTTTCAGCATCCTAGGATGCATCCCATCTGGTCCTGGTGACTTATCAACTTTAAGTTCAGACAGCCTTTCTACTACTTCCTCTTTATCAATTTTTATCTCATCCAGTATCTTGACTACTTCCTCTTACACTATGACTTTGGCAGCATCTTCCTCCTTGGTGAAGACAGATGCAAAGTACTCATTTAATGCCTCAGCCATGCCCTCTGCCTCCATGCGTAGGCCTCCTTTTTGGTCCCTAATCAGTCCCACCCATTTATTATTTATATGCCTAGAGAAGACTTCTGAATTCCTTTTTATGTTAGCTGTCAATCTATTCTCATAATCTCTCTTTGCCCCTCTTATTTTCTTTTTCACTTCCCCTTTGAACTTTCTATATTCAGCCTGAAACTCACTTGTGTTCTCAACGTGACATTTGTCATACGCGTTCTTCACCTTAAAGAAAGACTTGCATTTATATAGCGCCTTTTACGACCACCAAATGTGTCAAAGTACTTTACAGTCAATGAAGTACTTTTGGAGTGTAGTCACTGATCTAATGTGAGAAATGCGGCAACCAACTTGCGCATAGCAAGCTCCCAAAAACAGCAATGTGATAATGACCAGATAATCTGTTTTCTTACATTGATTGAGGGATAAATATTGACCAGGACACTAGGGATAATTCATTTGCTCGTCTTCAAAATTGTGCCACAGGATCTTTTACGGCCACTTGAGAGAGCAGATGGGGTCTCGGTTTAACTTCTCATCTGAAAAATGGCACCTCCGACAGTGTAGCATTCTACTGGAGTGTCAGCCTTGATTTATGTGCTCAAGTACCTGTAGTGGGACTTGAACCCAAAACCTTCAAACTCAGAGGTGAGTGTGCTACCCACTGAGCCACAGAGTTGACTCTCTAGCTTCTATGTTATCGAGGGAGCTCTGGCTCTAGTTGCCCTACCTTTGCCTCCCATGGGGATGTACCTCAACTGTGCCAGAACCATTTCTTCTTTAAAGGCAGCCCATTGTTTGATTACAGTTTTGTCTGCCAATCTTTGATTCCAATTTACCCGTTCCCAATCCACTGAAATTTGCTATCGTCCAATTAAGTATTTTTACACTAGATTGCTCCCTGTCCTTTTCCATAGCTAATCTAAACCTTATAATACTGTGATCACAGTCCCTAAATGTCCTCCTACTGACATTTGCTCCACTTGACCCATGTCATTCCTCAGAACCAAACCCAGCAATGCCTTCTTTCTCGTTGGACTGGAAACATACTGATCAAGAAAGTTCTTCTGAACACACTTCAGAAATTTTTCCCCATTTCTGTCATTTATACTATTATTATCCCGGTCTATATTAGAATCATTGAAGTCCCCCTAATGGATGGGCTAACGATCAAGTGGACTGCTTTGTCCTGGATGGTGCAGAGGTTCTTAAATGTTTTTGCAGCTGCATCGATCTAGGCAAGTTCTTCCATCACACTCCTGACTTGTGCCTTGTAGCTGATGGAGAGGCTCTAGAGCTGAAACTAGCTGGGGCGAGAATGCCACCCTGAGGAACTCCTGCAGTGATATCCTGAGGCAGAGATGATTAACCTCCAACAACAACAACCATATTCCTTTGTGCTAGCTATGACTCCAACCAGTGTAGAGTTTTCCCCATCGACTATAGTTTTACTAGTCCTCTTTGGGGCCATAGGTATGCTGCCTTGATGTCAAGGGCAGTCACTCTCATCTCACCTCTGGATATCAAATCTTTTTGTCCATGTTTGGATCAAGGCTGTAATAAGATCTGGAGCTGAGCCAGCCTCGCAGAACCCAAACTGCGCATCGGTAAGGAGGCTATTCGTGAATAAGTGCCTCTTGATAGCACTGTTGATGACTCCTTCCATCATTTTTGGTATGTCCTTACTATACAGTATAAATGCACACGAGGCCCATACTTGAGAGAAGGTCACTCTGTGACCAGTTACCTTTATTACCAAGACCTCAAGTGATGAAGGTGGGTGGAGCTTCCCCTTTTATACCTGAAAGTCCAGGTTAGGAGTGTCTCCCACAAGTTCACCCCCTTGTGGTCAATGTTCTCAAGGTGTACAACTTAGGTCAGCTTATCCATGGGTTACAATGATAGTTGAATACATGACATCACCTCCCCCGCAAAGTCTTATTGGGATCACAGGTTGAGTCTCTCTGGTGGTTTACGCTCCCTTGTAGAGCGCCTGAGTTGGGGCTCCGGTTGTTGGGAGCTGGCCTGAATGTCTGCTGTTTGCGGTGCCTCAGGCCTGTCCGGACTGCCCACAGTGACTGGGCTCTCCTTCACTTGGTTTCGGTGTTCGGTCACCTGTGGTGGAGTAAACCCTACGTCGTGTTCTTCCTCTGCTTCTTCTATAGGGTTGCTGAACCTCCTTTTAGTTTGATCCATGTGTTTGCGGCAGATTTGTCCATTGGTAAGTTTAACTACCAAAACCCTATTCCCCTCTTTGGCAATTACAGTGCCTGCAAGCCATTTTGGCCCTGCAGCATAAGTAAGGACAAAAACAGAGTCATTGACATCAATACATCACGCCCTCGTATTCCTGTCATGGTAGTCACATTGTGACTGACGCCTGTTCTCAACGATTTATTTCATAGTGGGGTGTATAAGGGATAACCTGGTTTTGAGTGTCCTTTTCATTAGCAGCTCTGTGGGTGGAACCCCTGTGAGCGAGTGTGATCGGGATCTATTGGTCAACAGGAGGCATGATAAGCGGCTTTGTAGGGAACCCCCTTGGATTCTGAGCATCCCCGTTTGATTATCTGCACTGCTCGTTCCGCCTGGCCGTTTGAGGCCGGCTTGAACGGTGCCGTTCTGACATGGTTGATTCCATTGCCTGCCATGAAGTCCTGGAATTCAGTGCTTGTCAAGCACGGGCCATTGTCACTGACCAAGACATCCGGTAGACCATGGGCGGCGAACATTGCCTGTAGACTTTCTACCATGGCAGAGGATGTGCTTGAATTTAAAATGGCACACTCAATCCATTTGGAGTAGGCGTCTGCTACAACCAAAAACATTTTTCCCATGAAAGGACCTGCGTAGTCCACATGGATGCGTGACCATGGCTTGGCGAGCCAGGACCAGGGGCTAAGGGGGGCTTCCCTGGGTGCGTTGCCCAGCTGAGCACACGTGTTGCACCTGTGAACACAAAGTTCCAGACTTGCATCTATCCCTGGCCACCAAACGTGTGACCTGGCAATTACCTTCATCATGACAATGCCCGGGTGCTCATTGTGAAGTTCTCTGATAAACACCTCTCTGCCCATCTGGGGCATGACTACTCGATTCCTCAGGGCATGCTCCGTATGTGGCTGCCCAGACCCCATTGTGGTCAATGTTCTCAAGGTGTACAACTTAGGTCAGCTTATACATGGGTTACAATGATAGTTGAATACATGACAATTTTGATGATGATTGAGAGTTGGTAGATTGTCCAGGTTGGATTTGTCCTGCCTTTTGTGGACAGAACATACCTGGAAAATGTTCCACATTATTGAGTGAATGCCAGTGTTGTCGGCATATCTAAACAACTTGGCTGGAGGTGCGACTAGTTCTGGAGCACAGATCTTCAGCACTACAATTGGGAAATAGTTGGGACCCATAGCTTTTGCTGTGTCCAGTGCACTCAGCCATTTCTGTCACCTTGGGAGATTTGACTACTTTAAAGGCACTATGTAAATGCAAGTTATTATTGTTGTTGATATGAAGTGAATCAAATTGGCGGAAGACTGACATCTGGTCGGAATATCAGTAGGATGCCGAGAAGGATTATCTAGTTGGCACTTCTGGCTGAAGGTGGTTGCAAATGCTTCAGCCTTGTGTGAGGCTCCACCATCATTGCACCTCCTCCTCCTGTTCGTTGCTAAATTGTCCACTATCATTGAACGATCAAAGATCACAACATAGTTACAAATTATGGTGGCTATTTGGCTCATGCCAACTCATCCATTCAGAACACAAAATTAAAATCCATCATCTACTCGTTTTAGTATCCTGAATTGTGGTGCCGATTTGCCTTATCTACCTTTTAATATTTTGAATACTGTCTAATGTCCACTCTCAGTTGCCTCTCCTCATGACTAAAAAGCCCCAGTTTCTCCAGTCTTTTCTTGTTACTGAAACCTTTGATATTCGGGATTAGGCGTGTGTTTTTTTCTCTGCACTGCCTCTATGATTTGAGTATTTTTCTTATGTTTTGGTGACCAAAACTGAACACAGTACGTGACTTTAGCATGAAATCTGTAACTTACACTCAACTGACTTAACAACGCAATTTAATATTTGATTTACTTTACTTATAGTTACTTCATAGCAATTTGATATTGTGCCGACTCTAATGTCACTCCCAGATCCTTTCTTTAAACTTTAAGTGCGTGTGACGCCCATTTTTCCTACAATGCTTAGTACCTTGTGTTGTTTATCTGTAAAGCATGCACTCCCATGTTCCACCACCAGGGAGTGCATCCCCTGAAGTCCCAAGGGATCCCAGCATCCCTTGGGAACACTGTATATAAGGCCTGTTCTTCACTCTGGAGTGTCTTAATAAAGACTGAGGTCACTGTTACTTTAATCTCCCTGTGTGCAGTCTCAGCTATGTCAGGAACACAACAACTGGCGACAAGTATACAAATCCAATGCAAAGATGCAGCAAACTGTGGGAATCCTGGAGAAGTTTTCGGAGGGTGAGGACTGGGAAGCCTATGTCGAACGGCTAGACTAGTACTTTGTAGCCAACGAGCTGGACGGAGAAGGAAGCGCTGCAAAAAGGAGAGCAGTCCTTCTCACGGTCTGCGGGGCACCGACCTACAACCTCATGAAGAATCTTCTGGCTCCGATGAAACCCACAGATAAGTCGTATGAGGAGCTGTGTACACTGGTTCGGGAGCATCTCAACCCGAGGGAGAGCGTGCTAATGGCGAGGTATCGGTTCTACACGTGCCAGCGATCTGAAGGTCAGGAAGTGGTGAGCTACATCGCCGAGCTAAGGCAACTTGCTGGGCAATGTGAGTTTGATGGCTATATCGAGCAAATGCTCAGAGACTTTTTTGTACTGGGCATTGGCCACGAGACCATCCTACGAAAACTTTTGACTGTAGAGAGACCGACCCTCAGTAAGGCCATTATGATAGCACAGGCGTTTATGTCCACTAGTGATAACACTAAACAAATCTCTCAGCACACAAATGCGAGCAATGTTCATAAATTAATTGGAACTGTGGTTGCGAGCAGAAATGTACAGGGCAGAAACCCTGAGTCTGCAACTGCCAGCAGGCGTCAGGTGACCCAGATGACTCAGAGACCCCAACAAAGGATGAATGCAAGGCAATTCACACCTTGTTGGCGTTGTGAAGGCTTTCATTCAGCCTATTCATGCCGCTTCAAAGGGTATGTTTGCAAGAGCTGTGGAACAATGATGGGGCACCTCCAACAAGCTTGCAGATGAGCTGCAAACTCTGCAAAACCTGCTAACCACAACATGGCAGAGGAAGATCGGTCCATGGTGGATCAAAGTAATTTTGAGCCTCAGAAAGAGGAGCAGATGCTGAAGTACACGGGGTGCACACATCTTCGACGAAATGTCCACCTATAATGCTAAATGTAAAACTGAATGGCTTACCTGTAGCCATGAAACTGGACACTGGTGCTAGTCAATCTATCATGAGTAAAAAGATGTTTGAGAGACTGTGGTGCAACAAGACACTCAGACCAGCCCTGAGCCCCATCCACACGAAACTGAGAATGTACACCAAAGAGCTTATCACTGTCCTGGGCAGTGCCATGGTCAAGATCACCTACGAGGGTACGGTGCACGAACTGCCATTCTGGATTGTCCCAGGCAATGGCCCCACACTGCTTGGAAGGAGCTGGCTGGGCAAAATCCGCTGGAACTGGGATGATATCCGGGCGCTTTCACATGTCGATGAGGCCTCATGTACCCAGGTTCTTAACAAATTTCCTTCCCCTTTTGAGCCAGGCATTGGAAACTTTTCTGGGGTGAAGGTGCGGATACACTTGGTCCCAGAGGCATGACCCATTCACCACAAGGCGCGAGCGGTACCTCACATGATGAGGGAGAGAGTGGAAATCGAGCTGGACAGGCTGCAACGCGAGGGCATCATCTCCCCAGTGAAATTCAGCAAGTGGGCTAGCCCAATTGTTCCAGTGCTCAAAAGTGATGGCACGGTCAGGATTGGCAGCGATTATAAAGTAACTATTAATCGTTGCTCGCTACAGGACCAATACCCGCTACCTAAGGCAGACGACCTATTTGCAATGCTGGCAGGAGGCAAGACTTTCACCAAGCTCGCCCTGATTTCGGCCTACATGACACAGGAGCTGGAGGAGTCTTCGAAGGGTCACCTGCATCAACACGCACAAGGGACTGTTCATCTGCAACAGATGCCCATTTGGAATTCGGTCGGCTGCAGCGATCTTCCAGAGAAACATGGAAGCCTACTCAAGTCAGTACCATGCACGGTGGTTTTTCAGGATGACATATTGGTCACGGTTTGGGACACCGTTGAGCACCTACAATATCTAGGGGAGGTCCTCCAGTGACTGGATCGCGTAGGGCTGCGGCTGAAGAGATCGAAATGCATCTTCATGGCAACAGAAGTGGAGTTTTTGGGGAGAAAGGTCACGGCAGACGGCATTCGGCCCACAGACACCAAGACAGAGGCTATCAGGAATGCGCCCAGGCCACAGAACGTCACGGAGCTGTGGTCGTTCCTGGGACTCCTCAACTATTTTGGTAACTTCCTACCGGGGTTAAGCACCCTCTTTGAGCCCCTACATGTGTTATTGCGTAAAGGTGAGAACTGGGTATGGGAAAAAAAAAACAAGTAATTGCTTTTGAGAAAGCCAGAAACATTTTATACTCCAACAAGCTGCTTGGATTGTATAACCTGTGTAAAAGACTTGTGCTAGCATGTGATGCATCGTCGTATGGTGTCGGGTGTGTATTACAACAAGCTAACGTTGCGGGGAAGTTGCAACCTGTCGCCTATGCCTCCAGGAGCTTGTCTAAGGCCGAGAGGGCCTACAGCATGATTGAGAAAGAGGCATTAGCGTGTGTGTTCGGGGTAAAGAAAATGCATCAGTACCTGTTTAGCCTCAAATTTGAGCTGGAAACCGATCACATGCCCTTCATATCCCTGTTCGCTGAAAACAAGTGGATAAATACTAATGCTTCAGCCCGCATACAAAGGTGGGCACTCACGCTATCAGCGTATAACTATACCATCCGCCACAGGCCAGGCACCGGGAACTGTGCAGATGCTCTCAGTCGGTTACCATTGCCCACCACAGGGGTGGAAATGGCGCAGCCTGCAAACTTGTTGATGGTGGCATAGCCCGCAGACTTGTTGATGGTCAGGGAAGCGTTTGAAAATGATAAATCACCTGTCACAGCCCACCAGATTAGGACTTGGACCAGCCAAGATCCTCTGCTGTCCTGAGTAAAAAACTGTGTACTGCATGGGAGCTGGGCCAGCATCCCCGTTGAAATGCAAGAGCTAATCAAGCCGTTCCAGCGGCGAAAGGACAAGCTGTCCATTCAGGCACTCTGCCTGTTGTGGGGTAACAGCGTAGTGCTACCCAAAAACGGCAGGGAGACGTTCATCTCGGATCTCCACAGCACACACCCGGGTATCGTAATGATGAAAGCGACAACCAGATCTCATGTGTGGTGGCCTGGTATTGACTCTAACTTAGAGTCCTGTGTATGGCAATGCAGCGTGTGTGCTCAGTTAAGCAATGTGCCCAGAGAGGCACCACTAAGTTTGTGGTCCTGGCCCTCCAGACCATGGTCGAGAATCTATGTCGACTATGCAGGCCTGTTTCTTGGTAAAATGTTCCTAGTGGTGGTGGATGCCTTTTTAAAATGGATTGAATGTGAAATAATGTCAGGAAGCACCGCCAACACCACCATTGAAAGCCTGAGGGCCATGTTTGCCACCCACGGCCTGCCTGACATACTGGTCAGTGAAAACGGGCCATGTTTCACCAGTGCCGAATTGAAAGAATTCATGACTCGCAGTGGGATCAAACATGGCACCTCGGTTCCGTTTAAACCAGCCTCCAATGGGCAGGCAGAGCGGGCAGTACAAACAATCAAACAGAGCCGAATTTAAGGAGCTAGGAGCTAAATTAAAACGTAGGACCTCAAAAGTAGTAATCTCAGGATTGCTACCAGTGCCACGTGCAAGTCAGAGTAGGAATCGCAGGATAGCTCAGATGAATACGTGGCTTGAGCAGTGGTGCAGCAGGAAGGGATTCAAATTACTAGGGCATTGGAACCGGTTCTGGGAGAGGTGGGACCAGTACAAACCGGACGGTCTGCACCTAGGCAGGACCGAATCAATGTCCTAGGGGGAGTGTTTGCTAGTGCTGTTGGGGAGGAGTTAAACTAATATGGCAGGGGGATGGGAACCAATGCAGGGAGACAGAGGGAAACAAAAAGGAGACAAAAGCAAAAGACAGAAAGGAGATGAGTAAAAGTGGAGGGCAGAGAAACCCAAGGCAAAAAACAAAAAGGGCCACTGAATGTAAAGGGGCTGTAGAGGGGTCAAAACTAAAAATCATGGTTTAAAAACTAGTATTAAAACACTCTACCTAAACGCACGCAGCATTCGAAATAAAGTAAATGAGTTGATGGCACAAATCATTGCAAATGGGTATGATTTGGTGGCCATTACAGAAACGTGGTTGCAGGGTGGCCAAGACTGGGAATTAAACATACAGGGGTATCTGACAATTCGGAAAGATAGACAAGAAGGGAAAGGAGGTGATGTAGCTCTGTTAATAAAGGATGATGTCAGGGCAGTTGTGAGAGACGATATTGGCTCTAATGAACAAAAAGTTGAATCATTGTGGGTGGAGATTAGAGATAGTAAGGGGAAAAAGTCACTGGTGGGCGTTGTTTATAGGCCCCCAGATAATAACTTCACGGTGGGGCGGGCAATAATCAAGGGAATAATGGAGGCATGTGAAAAAAGAACGGCAGTAATCATGGGGGATTTTAACCTACATATCGATTGGTCAAATCAAATCGCACGGGGTAGCCTGGAGGAGGAATTCATAGAATGCATACGGGATTGTTTCTTAGAACAGTATGTTACAGAACCTACAAGGGAGCAAGCTATCTTAGATCTGGTCCTGTGTAATGAGACAGGAATAATAAACAATCTCCTGGTAAAAGATCCTCTCGGAATGAGTGATCACAGCAAGTTGAATTTGTGATACATATTGAGGATGAGGAAGTAGTGTCTCAAACAAGCATACTATGCTTAAACAAAGGGGACTACTGTGGGTTGAGGGCAGAGTTGGCTAAAGTAGACTGGAAACACAGACTAAACGGTGGCACAATTAAGGAACAGTGGAGGACTTTTAAGGAGCTCTTTCATAGTGCTCAACAAAAATATATTCCAGTGAAAAAGAAGGGCAGTAAGAGAAGGGATAACCAGCCATGGATAACCAAGGAAATAAAGGAGAGTATCAAATTAAAAACCATTGCGTATAAGGTGGCCAAGGTTAGTGGGAAAATAGAAGATTGGGAAAATTTTAAACGACAGCAAAGAATGACTAAAAAAGCAATAAAGAAAGGAAAGATAGATTACGAAGGTAAACTTGCGCAAAACATAAAAACGGATAGTAAAAGCATTTACAGATATATAAAACGGAAAAGAGTGACTAAAGTAAATGTTGGTCCCTTCGAAGATGAGAAGGGGGATTTAATAATGGGAAATGTGGAAATGGCTGAGACCTTAAACAATTATTTTGCTTCGGTCTTCACAGTGGAAGACACAGAAACCATGCCAGAAATTGCTGGTCACAGGAATGTGGGAAGGGAGGACCTTGAGACAATCACTATCACCAGGGGGGTAGTGCTGGACAGGCTAATGGGACTCAAGGTAGACAAGTCCCCTGGTCCTGATGAAATGCATCCCAGGGTATTAAAAGAAATGGCGGAAGTTATAGCAGATGCATTTGTTATAATCTACGAAAATTATCTGGACTCTGGGGAGGTGCCAGCAGATTGGAAAGCAGCTAATGCAACGCCTCTGTTTAAAAAAGGGGGCAGACAAAAGGCAGGTAACTATAGGCCGGTTAGTTTAACATCTGTAGTGGGGAAAATGCTTGAAACTATCATTAAGGAAGAAATAGCGGGACATCTAGATAGGAATACTGCAATCAAGCAGACGCAGCATGGATTCATGAAGGGGAAATCATGTTTAACTAATTTACTGGAATTCTTTGAGGATATAACGAGCATGGTGGATAGAGGTGTACTGATGGATGTGGTGTATTTAGATTTTCAAAAGGCATTCAATAAGGTGCCACACAAAAGGTTACTGCAGAAGATAAAGGTACGCGGAGTCAGTGGAAATGTATTAGCATGGAGAGAGAATTGGCTGGCTAACAGAAAGCAGAGAGTCGGGATAAATGGGTCCTTTTCGGGTTGGAAATCGGTGGTTAGTGGTGTGCCACAGGGATCGGTGCTGGGACCACAACTGTTTACAATATACATAGATGACCTGGAAGAGGGGACAGAGTGTAGTGTAACAACATTTGCAGATAACACAAAGATTAGTGGGAAAGCGGGTTGTGTAGAGGACACAGAGAGGCTGCAAAGAGATTTAGATAGGTTAAGCGAATGGCCTAAGGTTTGGCAGATGGAATACAATGTCGGAAAGTGTGGGGTCATCCACCTTGGGAAAAAAAACAGTAAAAGGGAATATTGTTTGAATGGGGAAAAATTACAACATGCTGCGGTGCAGAGGGACCTGTGGGTCCTTGTGCATGAATCCCAAAAAGTTAGTTCGCAGGTGCAACAGGTAATCAGGAAGGCGAATGGAATGTTGGCCTTCATTGCGAGAGGGATGGAATACAAAAGCAGGGAGGTCCTTCTGCAACTGTATAGGGTATTGGTGAGGCCGCACCTGGAGTACTGCGTGCAGTTTTGGTCACCTTACTTAAGGAAGGATATACTAGCTTTGGAGGGGGTACAGAGACGATTCACTAGGCTGATTCTGGAGATGATGGTGTTACCTTATGATGATAGATTGAGTAGACTGGGTCTTTACTCGTTGGAGTTTAGAAGGATGAGGGGTGATCTGATAGAAACATTTAAAATAATGAAAGGGATAGACAGGATAGAGGCAGAGAGGTTGTTTCCACTGGTCGGGGAGACTAGAACTAGGGCGCACAGCATCAAAATACCGGGGTGCCAATTTAAAACCGAGTTGAGAAGGAATTTCTTCTCCCAGAGGGTTGTGAATCTGTGGAATTCTCTGCCCAAGGAAGCAGTTGAGGCTAGCTCATTGAATGTATTCAAGTCACAGATAGATAGATTTTTAATCAATAAGGGAATTAAGGATTATGGGAAGCGGGCGGGTAAGTGGAGCTGAGTCCATGGCCAGATCAGCCATGATGTTGTTGAATGGCGGAGCAGGCTCGAGGGGCTAGATGGCCTACTCCTGTTCCTAATTCTTAAGTTCTTAAGAGCCTTAAACGAGTCACAGAAGGCTCACTCCAAACCCGCCTGTCCCGAGTACTGCTCAGCTGCCGCACGAGACCCCACTCGCTTACAGGGGTGCCCCCGGCTGAGCTACTCATGAAAAGGACACTTAAAACCACTCTTGCTGGTTCACCCCAACCTGCATGATCAGGTAGAGAGCAGGCGGCAGCAACAAAATGTAAACGATGGTCGCGCCACTGTATCACGGGAAATTGATCTGAATGACCCTTTGTATGTGCTAAACTATGGACATAGTCCCAAGTGGATCGTGGGCACGGTGATAGATAAAGAAGGGAGTCGGGTGTTTGTAGTCAACTAGACAATGGATAAATTTGCAGAAAGCACCTGGACCAAACGAGGCTGCGGTTCACAGACTGCCCTGAACAACCCACAGCAGACACCACCTTTTTCGAGCCCACAACACACATCCAAAGGATCAACGACACCACCCTGGACCAGGAAATCGAACCCATCACGCCCAACAGCCCAGCAAGGCCAGGCTCACCCAGCAGCCCTGCAGGGCCAACAACATGCCAGCCCAGCGAGGGCACAGCCATAACACCAGAACAGACATTTGTACCGAGGCGGTCCACCAGGGAAAGAAAGGCTCCCGACTGCCTCACCTTGTAAATAGTTTTCACTTTGACTTTGGGGGGGTGGGGGGGTGATGTTGTGTATCTGTAAAGCATGCACTCCCATGTTCCACCACAAGGGAGTGCATCCCCTGAAGTCCCAAGGGATCCCAGCATTCCTTGGGAGCACTGTATATTCGCTGGCCCCTAAGGCCTGTTCCTCACTTTGGAGTGTCTTATTAAAGACTGAGGTCACTGTTACTTTAACCTCCCTGTGTGCAGTCTCATGTGTGTTAGGAACACAACACCTTGCATTTGTCTGTGCTGAATTTCATCTACCACTGAAATGCCCACTTACAGATTTTCATTAATTCTTTTTTTTTCAAGGTCCCTGAATACTTCCCCTGACTCTGTTGCAGTTTAGCATCATTTGCAAGTGCTGAAATTCCAGTTCATCAAATAGTTAAAAATTGGTGTACACCACAAAATGGTAACTGTTGTAATGTTATTTAAATTTATCTAGTAAACTTAGGAGTCAATACACTTATTATTTTACATTTAAACTTTCAAATAAGTATTAGGAGGTATCTAGCTATATTTTTGAAGTTGACCAAATTTCTAACTTGTCCAATACTTTCTTTAAAATTAACATTTTCATTTGAAGATATACTTTAGTTACTTTGTAGTACTTATAAAATTAAAAATTGTGGACTGTGGTTCCATAATTGTAATTTTTTTCCAGACTTTGTGCAAATATGAATAGCTAAAATGCAAACTTCCTTCCAGTAAGGTTACTTTCCAAAACAACCATTTATAGTCTGTGCAAGACTGGAATTATACTGACATATTTGTGTTGGTACATTGATGAAGTGGTATTCGCCAGCTATCAAAGTAAAACCACTGATATAACTCAGGCAACAGATTGTGCCAGAAGACTATTTTACTGGTAGCTGCAATCTTATTGCAGCCTAAGGTTTCCTTATAGACCTCTCTGTTGCCAGTCTGTCAAATTCATTTTAACTTCAGAAGGCGAGGTTAAAACTCTTAAGTTATTTTATCGCGTCCGATTGGCGACAGAAACAAATTCTGATATGGAGGGATGGGAAAATTGAGAGTGTAAGGGTACAATTACAATGGGACATCTGCATCAAAAATGTTATAATGCAGTCACAGATTCTGAATTAAAAATGTGCCAATTGGCAATACTATATGCTACAAGAAATTAACGTTGCAAATGCATTTATAAATTATTACATTGTGATTTTTTTCTTTGATATTTTGTTTCAGAGTCTAGAAATGCGAATCTGAGATAAAATGTTGGTCATGAATGCTTTTTCCAGCAAACAGATCCTAAAACGCAAGGAAAGGAAGGAAGAAGTGGGGTGGCGGGTTAGGGTAGCTTTGCTAATTAATGATTACATAATGGCAGTAGAAAAAAGGGACATAATAATGAACATTAAGATAGAAATAGAATCCATATGAATTGGGAAAAAGGGTAAGAAGGGATTGATCATGATAATAGTGGTATTCAACAGACCACCTACAGACCACCTAATAGTGGTAGGGAAGTGGAGGAAGAAATATGTAAGCAAATCTATGAAATGAGTATAAAACAAAGAATAATAATCAAGGGAGTTTTCAACTATCCTTAAATAAACTGGAAAGACAAAATAGGGAAGGGGAAAATGGAATGGAGTTTTTAAAGTGTGTTCAGGACTCTTTTCTTACCCAGTATATAAGAAGCCCAACCAGAGTGGAATCACTGGTGGACTAGCAAGAGTAGATAAGAGAAATAAGCACAGGTAAACATCTAGACAATAGTGATCATAACATAATAGGGATTAAAATGATTGAGAAAGACACAAGTAAAATAAAGACCAAAGCAATAGATTCAGAAAAAAACAATTTTTATGGGATGAGAAGGGAATTTGGAAAGGTAAACTTGGGGATCTTGGGATAAAGAAATAGAAAAGCAATGGAAAATATTTAAAAAGGTGATCAAAATCGTTCAGGAGAAATACATTCTGCTCAAAAGAATAAACTAGCCAATAATTAAATCATATAAATAAATGAAGAGATAAGGGTAAAATTGAAACTAAAGAAAAAGGCATACTCTAAGCACATAGCCAATAAAGGAAAGGATGACAAAAGAGTATGCAAAGAAGTTCGTAAAGAAGTCAAAAAACAATTAGGAAAGCAAAGAGGAACTACAAAATTAAATTATCAAGGAATATAAAAAGAAATAGTAACGTATTCTACAAACATATATAAGCTACCCTATACATACATATATATGTAGGATTAAGAATTTGGTTTAATCTCATATCATTAAGGTTTTTGCGTTATTTTCACTTATAAACAGCTTGTAGGCTGTATTGTAGGTGGCAATAATAAAATAATTAAGTTGCTCATGCCCAGAATGTTTCAGGAGGTGAATGACATTTAGCAAGAAAAAGCTGTGTCCGCAAAGAGAGGTTGTGTGTTCACAAAGGTTGATGAATAAGGGGTCAATGGTCTCCCAGGCTAATCTACATCATAAACAAACAATTATCAACAGATCAGTTAAGAAAACCGAAAACAACTCCTATCACACCATAATGAATCATTGAGGTTACAAGGACGATGTATATGATTAAAGTCCAATAAAGATCTTAAACTTTCCATCACAATTTGTAGGGAGAGATAAGAATGAAAGAATCAACAAAGGTTACATTCTCTACCCACAGAAAAAGCAAGTAATATTATTTATTTCTCTGTATAACTATTATTATGTATGCAATAATGGTTCAAACTGAGTACTGTTTAACTAAGCAAGGTACAATCTTGCTTCTGTTTTATTTTGGTCCCAAAGTGACTCACTCACAAAATGGCTGGCCTTTTATACCAGAGCAGTACCATGTGCGTGCTGCTCAGTGGCCTCCAACAATGACGCCATCTAGTGGCTACAAACAGCATGGACATACATGACAATACCCTCCTCTGAAATCTTATCACAGTCTTTCACAGGTTGAGACGGTCCGGTGCTTTACACTCCCGGGTTGATCACCTCAGTTCAATTCCGGCCTTGGGTGAGTATGCAGAGTCTGTTGTGGCTGGTGTCTGGATGGCTGACTTGTTGGGGGTGGCAGTGGCCATGTCAGGAATTGCAAGTCCATTTTTATTGAACAACTCCGTGATGGAAATTCCGGGTTCACTGATGACCCTTGAGTCCACTGAAGGCTGCTGGTAGGTTGGTTGGTCGTCGACGGTTTCTTTGTCTGACTGCTCTGGCTCGTCTGTGTGCCTCAGCTTTGTTTGATCCATGTGTTTCCTGCAAGTTTGCCTATTTTTGAGCTTAATAACAAATACTCTGTTGCCCTCTTTGGCCATGACTGTACCAGCGATCCATTTGGGACCCTGACCATAATTCAACACATATACAGGATCATTAACAGAAATTTCGCATGACGCAGTTGCGCGATCGTAGTATCCTTGTTGACTCTGTCTTCTGTATTCAACATGATTACTTAAAACCGGATGTACAAGTGATAACTTGGCCTTCACTAAGGAGGACACAAACAATCTTCCGGATGTAAAAGGGGCCAGAAGGTCTAGTAAGAAGGAGGAACTTAGGGAAATCCTTATTAGTCAGGAAATTGTGTTGGGGAAATTGATGGGATTGAAGGCCGATAAATCCCCAGGGCCTGATGGACTGCATCCCAGAGTACTTAAGGAGGTGGCCTTGGAAATAGCGGATGCATTGACAGTCATTTTCCAACATTCCATAGACTCGGGATCAGTTCCTCGGGAGTGGAGGGTAGCCAATGTAACCCTATTTTTTAAAAAAGGAGGGAGAGAAAACAGGGAATTATAGACCGGTCAGCCTGACATCGGTAGTGGGTAAAATGATGGAATCAATTATTAAGGATGTCATAGCAGCACATTTGGAAAGAGGTGACATGATAGGTCCAAGTCAGCATGGATTTGTGAAAGGGAAATCATGCTTGACAAATCTTCTGGAATTTTTTGAGGATGTTTCCAGGAGAGTGGACAAGAGAGAACAAGTTGATGTGGTGTATTTGGATTTTCAGAAGGCTTTCGACAAGGTCCCACAGAAGAGATTAATGTGCAAAGTTAAAGTACATGGGATTGGGGGTAGTGTGCTGACATGGATTGAGAACTGGTTGGCAGAGTAGGAGTAAATGGGTACTTTTCAGAATGGCAGGCAGTGACTAGTGGGGTACCGCAAGGTTCTGTGCTGGGGCCCCAGCTGTTTACATTGTACATTAATGATTTAGACGAGGGAATTAAATGTAGTATCTCCAAATTTGTAGATGACACTAAGTTGGGTGGCAGTGTGAGCTGCGAGGAGGATGCTACGAGGCTGCAGAGTGACTTGGATAGGTTAGGTGAGTGGGCAAATGCATGGCAGATGAAGTATAATGTGGATAAATGTGAGGTTATCCACTTTGGTGGTAAAAACAGAGAGACAGACTATTATCTGAATGGCGACAGATTAGGAAAAGGGGAGGTGCAACGAGACCTGGGTGTCATGGTACATCAGTCATTGAAGGTTGGCATGCAGGTACAGCAGGTGGTTAAGAAAGCAAATGGCATGTTGGCCTTCATAGCAAGGGGATTTGAGTACAGGGGCAGGGAGGTGTTACTACAGTTGCACAGGGCCTTGGTGAGGCCACACCTGGAGTATTGTGTACAGTTTTGGTCCCCTAACTTGAGGAAGGACATTCTTGCTATTGAGGGAGCGCAGCGAAGGTTCACCAGACTGATTCCCGGGATGGCGGGACTGACATATCAAGAAAGACTGGATCAACTGGGCTTGTATTCACTGGAGTTCAGAAGAATGAGAGGGGATCTCATATAAACGTTTAAAATTATGACGGGTTTAGACAGGTTAGATGCAGGAAAAATGTTGCCAATGTTGGGGAAGTCCAGAACCAGGGGTCACAGTCTAAGGATAAGGGGTAAGCCATTTAGGACCGAGATGAGGAGAAACTTCTTCACCCAGAGAGTGGTGAACTCGTGGAATTCTCTACCACAGAAAGTTGTTGAGGCCAATTCACTAAATATATTCAAAAAGGAGTTAGATGTAGTCCTTACTACTAGGGGGATCAAGGGGTATGGCGAGAAAGCAGGAATGGGGTACTGAAGTTGCATGTTCAACCATGAACTCATTGAATGGCGGTGCAGGCTCAAAGGGCCGAATGGCCTAGTCCTGCACCTATTTTCTATGTTTCTATTAAGACCTCTTTTCATCATGAGTTCAGCAGGCAAGACCCCTGTGAATGTGTGGGGTCTCGTCCTGTAACTCAGCAGTATGCAAGACAAGCGGGTCTGCAGTGACCCTTGGGTTACTCTCCTCATGCTTTGCTTGATAATTTGTACTGCATGTTCTGCTTGCTCGTTGGATGCAGGCTTGAACGTTGCTGACCTTAAGCCGTTAAGTTTTACAAACTCCTGAAACTCCTGACTGGTGAAGCACGACCCATTGTCGCTCACCACTATGTCAGGCAGACCATGTGTCGCGAACATGACATTGAGATGCTCCATGGTTGCTGTGGACGTACTGGATGACATGATTATGCATTCTATCCACTTCGAATAAGCATCCACCCACCACTAAAAACATCTTGCCCAGGAAGGGACCTGTAAAATCTACATGGATCCTGGACCAAGGTTTGGATGGCCATGACCACAGACTCAGCGATGATTCCGCTGGTGCTTTGCTGAGCTGCATGCAGGTGTTGCACTGATGCACGCATGCTTCCAGCTCAGAATCAATTCCTGGCCACTTTACGTGAGACCTGGCGATGGCCTTCATCATCACTATACCAGGATGTGTGCTGTGTAACTCACGCACAAACTTCTCTCTCCCTTTCATAGACATTACAACTCGATTGCCCCACAATATGCAATCTGCTTGAAGAGACAGTTTGTCCTTGCGACAAATTGTACGGTTTGGTCTCCTCGCACATTTGCTTAGGTATGGCAGCCCAATCCCTTTTGAGGATGCAACCCTTTACCACCGATAATATCGGGTCTTGGCTGGTTCAGGTCTTAACTTGTTGAGCCGTGACAGGGATACTTCAGTACACCATTCCTGCTTTCTCGCCATACCCCTTGATCCCTTTAGCCGGAAGGGCCACTCCCTTTTGAATATATCTAACAAACTGGCCTCAACAACTTTCTGTGGTAAAGAGTTCCACAGGTTCAAAATTCTCTGAGTGAAGAAGATTCTCTTCATCTCGGTACTAACTGGCTTACCCCTTATCCTTAGACTGTGACCCCTGGTTCTGGACTTCCCCAACATTGGGAACATTCTTCCTGCATCTAACCTGTCCAATCCCGTCAGAATTTTGTATGTTTCTTTGAGATCCCCTCTCATTCTTCTAAATTCCAGTGAATATAAGCCTAGTCCATCCAGTCTTTCTTCATATGTCTGTTCTGCCATCCCGGGAATCAGTCTGGTAAACCTTCGCTGTACTCCCTCAATAGCAAGAATGTCCTTCCTCAGATTAGGAAACCAAAACTGCACACAATACTCAAGGTTTGGTCTCACCAAGGCCCTGTACAACTGCAATAAGACCTCCCTACCCCTATACTCAAATTCCCTCGCTATGAAGGCCAGCATGCCATTTGCTTTCTTTACTGCCTGCTGTACCTGCATGCCTACCTTCAATGACTGATGTACCATGACACCCAGGTCTCGTTGCACCTCCCCTTTTACTAATCTGTCACCATTCAGATAATAAGCTGCCTTCCTGTTTTTGCCACCAAAGTGGATAACCTCACACTTATCCACATTATACTGCATCTGCCATGCATTTTCCCATTCACCTAACCTGTCCAAGTTCCCCTGTAGCCTCCAAATAACTTCCTCGCAGCTTGCACTGCCACCCAGCTTAGTGTCATCTGCAAACTTGGAGATATCACATTCAATCCCTTCGCCTAAATCATTAATGTATATTGTAAATAGCTGCCATCCCAGCACTGAAACCTGCGGCACCCCACTAGTCAATGCCTGCTATTCTGAAAAGGACACGTTTATTCCCACTCTTTGCTTCCTGTCTGCCAACCAGTTCTCTATCCACGTCAATACATTACCCCCCCATTACATGTGACTTAATTTTGCACACCAATCTCTTGTGTGGGACATTGTCAAAAGCCTTTTGAAAGTCCAAATACACCACATCCACTGGTTCTCCTTTATCCACTCTACTAGTTACATCCTCAATAAACCCTAGAAGATTTGTCAAGCATGATTTCCCTTTCATAAATCCATGCTGACTTGGACCGATCCTGTCACTGCTTTCCAAATGCGCTGCTATTACATCTTTAATAATTGATTCCAGCATTTTCCCCACCACCGATGTCAGGCTAACTGGTCTATAACCTGTTTTCTCTCTCCCTCCTTTTTAAGAAGTGGGGTTACATTAGCTACCCTCCAATCCATAGGAACTGATCCAGAGTCCATGGAATGTTGGATCTACTATTTCTCGGGCCACTTCCTTAAGTACTCTGGGATGCAGTCTATCAGGCCCTAGGGATTTTTTGGCCTTCAGTCCCTTCAATTTCCCTAACACCATTTCCTGACTAATAAGGATTTCCTTTCGTTCCCCCTTCTCGCTAGACCCTCGGTCCCCTAGTATTTTCAGGAGGTTATTCATGTCTTCCTTAGTGAAGACAGAACCAAAGTATTTGTTCAATTGGTCTGCCATTTCCTTGTTCCCCATTATGAATTCCCCTGATTCTGACTGCAAGGGACCTATGTTTGTCGTCACTAATCTTTTTCTCTTCACATATCTGTAGAAGCTTTTGCAGTCAGTTTTTATGTTCCCTGCAAGCTTACTCTCATACTCTATTTTCCCCCTCCTAATTAAACCCTTTGTCCTCTTCTGCTGAATTCTAAATTTATGCCAGTCCTCAGGTTTGCTGCTTTTTCTGGTCAATTTATATACTTCTTCCTTGGATTTAACACTTTCCCTAATTTCCCTTGTTAGCCATGGTTGAGCCACCTTCCCTTTTTTATTCTTACGCCACACAGGGATGTACAATTGTTGTACTTCATCCATGTGATATTTAAATGTTTGCCATTGCCTATCCACCGTCAACCCTGTAAGTATCATTCTCCAGTCTATCCTAGCCAATTCACGTCTCATACCATCTAAGTTTCCTTTCTTTAAGTTCAGGACCCTAGTCTCTGAATTAACTGTGTCACTCTACATCTTAATGAAGAATTCTACCATATTATGGTCACTCTTCCCCAAGGGGCCCCGCACGACCAGATTGCTAATTAATCCTCCCTCGTTACACAAGACCCAGTCTAGGATGGCCTGCTCGCTAGTTGGTTCCTCGACATATGGGTCTAGAAAACCATCCCTTATACACTCCAGGAAATCCTCCTCCACAGTATTGTTACCAGTTTGGTTAGCCCAATCAATATGCAGATTAAAGTCACCCATGATAACTGCTATACCCTTATTGCAACGCATTCCTAATTTCCTGTTTGATGCCATCCCCAACCTCCCTACTACTGTTTGGTGATCTATACACAACTCCCACTAACGTTTTCTGCCCTTTGGTGTTTTGCAGCTCTACCCATAATGGGCTCAAGTTTCAGACTCCCGCTAGAACGGCGCACATCGGAGAGGCCTGGAAAATTTGTAGAATAAAAATTGCGTCGAATACTTACCTCACGATTCTCTGATAGCTGTAGGCCTGATTCTAGCTTGGCACAGCGCAGCAGGAGCTGCTGGGGGCAGAGCTGCATCAAAAACAGTGCCGGCAGCTGCGCGCGTGCGCAGTGGAAGCTGAGCACGTGCACAGTAGCTCCCGGCTCTCCCAGCGCGTCCCGCCTCCCGGGCGACGACCTTATCCCAGACCGAAGGGATGTCGCCTCTATCCCGGGCCAAGTGGCCTGACGCATCTTACCTAGTCAGCGGGGCCCGCCCGCCCGGCATCTCGCTGGGGGCGGGCCCCGCCCAAAGAGTCATCGGCGTCTTCTGTGTGCGGGCCGTGCCCGAAGTCCTCGGCGGGGCTCAGCTTCGGCGGCGGCGGCTGGCATCTTCTGCGTGTGGGCCCCGCCTGAAGTCCTAGGTGGGGCCCGGGTTCATTGTCAGTGGCCGCCGTCTTCTGCGTGCGGGCCCCGCCCGAAGTCCTCGGTTGGACCCGGCTTCGGCGGCGGCAGCGGAGCCCGCCTCACATCTCGCTGGGGCGGGCCCCGCCCGAAGAGACTTCTGCACGTCGGCAGCCCGGCATTGGCTGCGTGCGGGCCCCGCCCAAAGTCCTCGGCGGGGCCCGGCTTCATCTTCTTCTGCCCCCCCATTCTTCTTCTTCCCCCATGTTCTTCTGCTCCCCCCCAGTTCTTCTTCTCCCCCGTTCTTCTTCTACCCCTGTTTCCCTTCTCCCCCGCTCTCCCCCCTCTCTCTTCTTTCCCCCTCTCTTCTTTCCCCCTCTTCTCCCCCCTCTCTTCTCCTCCCTCTCTCTTCTCCCCCCTCTCTTCTCCCCCCCTCTCTCTCTTCTCCCCCCCTCCCTCTCTCCTCCCCCCTCACTCTCTCTCTTCTCTCCCCCCCCCCTCTTCTCCCCGGTGCTGCAGTAGGTGAGTGGAAATAATTTTTTATTTATTGAGTGATTTTTTATAATTTTTTTTATTTTTTATTTAAAAAATTTTTTTGGATTGATTTATTGGTTTATTTATTGATTTATTTATCATTTATTATTGATGATGGCTCTTTATTTGTGAAAGTAAAGTGTTTAATGTTTGTAAACTTCCCTCCCCCACCCCTTATCTCCCGTTCCTTGTGCCTGATTTGTAACCTACGCCTGATTTCTCAGTGTAGGCAAGGTTTTTCTGTAGGCAAGTGTACAAAAATCTACACTTACTCCATTCTAAGTCAGTTTGGAGTAAGTTTTTACTGCTTAAACTTGCAAAACAGGCCGAAGTGACTGGACACGCCCCCTTTTGAAAATAAATGTTATAAAATGAAACTATTCTAACTCACTAGAACTGGAGCAAACTAAATGCCGAGAATTGCAATTTCTAAGATACTCCATTCTAAACTAGTTGCTCCAAAAAAATAGGAGCAACTCAGGCCGAAACTTGACCCCATAGATTCCACATCATCCATGCTAATGTCCTTCCTTACTATTGCGTTAATCTCCTCTTTAACCAGTAACGCTACTCCACCTCCTTTTCCTTCCTGTCTGTCCTTCCTGAATATTGAATAGACCTGGATGTTGAGTTCCCAGACTTGGTTACCTTGGAGCCATGTCTCTGTAATCCCAATGACATCATATCCATTCACAGCTATCTGCACAGTCAATTCATCCACCTTATTACGAATGCTCCTCGCAGTGAGACTTAGCCTTCAGGCTTTTTTTTTTAACACTCTTTGTCCTTTTAGAATTATGTTGCAATGTAGCCTTTTTTGATTTTTCCCCTTGATTTCTCTGCCCTCTGCTCTTGCTTTTCTCATTCCTACCTTTTGCTTCTGCCCCCTTTTTACTTCCCTCTGCATAGATTCCCATCCCCCTGCCTTTTTAGTTTAAACCCTCCCCAACAGCACTAGCAAACACTCAGCCTAGGACATCGGTTCCGGTCCTGCCCAGGTGCAGGAACACGACGGTTCTGGGAACGGACTTCAGTAGACTTTCCATTTTCCTCTAGAATATTGCTGCAGCTGAGCGAATTCCAAATGGGCACCTGTGGTAAATAAATCTTTGTGCGTGTTAATGCAAGTAAGTCTCTTCGACGTCTCAACCAACCCCTGCGTCATTTAGGCTGATGTCAAGCCCAGTTTTGTGAAAGACTTCCCTCCAGCTAGCGTCACAAACAAGTCATCAGCCTTCGGTAATGGGTAATGACTTTGTTTCGAAAACCTGTTGATTGTCACCTTGTACTCTCCACAGATTCTGACTGTGCCATCACTTTTTCAGCACAGGAACAATGGGGCTGGCCCATTCATTAAATTTGACGGTGATATAATCCCTTCATGCTGGAGTCTGTTCAGTTCAATTTCGACCTTCTCCCACATCATATACGGCACTACCCGGGCTTTATGATGGACGGGTCTTGCATCTGAGTCCACGTGGATCTGCACCTTGAATCCCGTGAAGTTGCCGATACCCAGTTCGAACAGCGAGGGGAACTTGCTCAATACTTGGGCACATGTATCTTCCTCCTCCGACAACACCTTTATGTTGTTCTTGTAAGTTTGCAACATTCATGGGAAACTGCCCCCCCCGGTGTTTGGAATCATTGGAAAGGAAATTTAATTTGGAACTATCAACCAGAAAGTTTGAGATCCTGAAGTGCACATGGAAGAAACTACGAGTTTTAATCAAATTTGGGATTTTACAAGGCAGATTGGGTCCATGTGGGAAGGGCTGAAAACTAAAGGATAACTATCCTTCAAGCCCGCCAATAATTAAACAAAGAATCAGGGCTGATTTGGCGCGAAGATTAGAACAGCTGCCAAGGTATAACTGGGGCCCTGTTTTAACGAAGTTATGCAATGCATCAGAGGGAGAAAGGAGAGAGACCGCCGCAGCAGTTTTAACAAGCCTCTTCAGCCTCGACGACACTCCCTGGGCCATATTGCCCTGCTATCGAAGAAGAAGGAAGAACATCACCACGCTAGAGAAAGCAGCCCCAGTAACTCCGGACATCACCATTGCAGCAGCAACTGATCACAGCCAACGTGGTACCATCGAAAACACTGCGATCGACGAACTCAAACAAAACTCCTCAAAGAAGAAACCGAAGATTCGAAAGTTTCCACTCTACAATCTAGTCCTGACTACCAACAGGTGAAGCATTAACTAAAGAGACTTTTGAAGCCTATTGCTAATGAAAGAAAGTGGGTACTCACCCCATAAGTCCAAAATGCGCCCTACCGCATCAGCGGACACCACCCAACTGAAGACTACGCAGTGAGAAGTTCTCTATGATGTTCGGGTTGAAAGGATGCAAAATTCATAAGAACCCCCCCAGTGTTTGGGCTCATTCGAAAGGAAATTTAATTTGGGACTATCTACCAGAAAGTTTGGAACCCTAAAGTGCTTATGGAAGAAACTATGAACTTTAATCGAAGTTTGGATTTTAAAAGGACAAATCCAAAGCTGTGGGCGGGCCGAAAGAATGAACAGGAGATAACTTGATTATTGGAATTGTCTGGGTGTTGGGACTAAGTAAACTTGTCTGGAGAAATGGGTATTCGAGAATCCTTTGCCACAAGAGACATTAATATTATAACAAATAACCCAGAGATAGCCCACCATCAACCTGAATCTGGAAAAACATTTCAGCATGTACATCACAAAGAGGCCCAATCCAGCCTGTATGCGAAAAACTAAGCACAAAAGGACATTGTGATTACCAAGCTAATATTTTCCATCAGGAAACAGTTTTTGAACATCAACTCACCCAAAACATGTTAACCTTTAACGAGCCAGCCAAAATATTACAAAGAGTCAAGCAAACCAAATTTAAACAAAGAATTCTGAACTGATTTGGCACCAAGATTAGAACAACTCAAACCGTATAACTGGCCCCTGTTTTTATCAGAGGTTAGGTTGCTAAGTAGCTACAAGGTTGCTATTACCTCAGATGCCACATTACGGCTAGTACCATACTACCCTTGTGTCATCAAGACAAGGAGAGAAACTAACGCAACAGTTGTAAACTAACTTCTCCAGCCTCGAAGTCCTGAAATCCTGAAAGAAGGAAGAACATCACCATCGCAGCAGCAACCGACCACAACCAACGTGGTATCAACGGAAAACCACCGCGATCGACCAAACTCGAAACAAAACTCCAACAGGAAAAAAACATAGAATCTATAATCTCCACTCTATAATCTAATCCTGACCTACCAGCGGGTAAAACATTACCTGAAAGACTGTAGAAACCTATTTCTAACCAAAGAAAATGGGTACTTACCCCAGAGATCCAAAAAGCGCCTTACCGCATCAGCGGACTCAACCCAACTGAAGATTGCGCAGCAAAAAGTCTTCTCCGACGTTCGGGGTATGGCAACCAGATCCTACCGCATCCAGCAAACCCTGAAACTGTGATCTACTGCTAACTGTCAAAAGGATTGGTAAGCATAGTCCCTGCCTGCTCTGGAGCCCAACCTAGGGATTAAGGATTGGGAGGTAGGAGGTGTAATTCTACTGTAACCCCCTTTGAATGTAATGTGTTGTTCTCTATTAGAGTCATTATAAGCTATTGTAATCCCTTCTGAGTGTGTAAGGTATTGTTCTTTAATAAGTTTGAATAAGTTTTGACATTGAACTTTCTTATTAGAGTAATTATAAGTTTGTAATTTTTTGACTGTAATAAAATCAAAGTTCTTTTGCATCAAACCAGTGTCCTTTGCACTTTGTCACATCCCCCAAATAAATCCAGAGTCTAGAACCCAAGGGAGTGGGAGTGATTCGAATCGCTCAAGTAGGTCAGAGGTGAACCTGACCCCCTCATAGAGACCACCCCTTACAGGGGTACAGCAAGCAGAACCTACAGAGTCCAGCAAATCCCGAAATCTTGAACCACCGCCAACTGACAATAAATGATTGGTGAGCATAGCCCCTGTTTGCCCTGGAGTCGAACCTAGTTAGAGTTAGGAATTGGGAGGTGGGAGGTGGGAGGTGTATTATTTCTGTAACTCCTTTGAATGTGTGATATAGTGTTCTTTATTTGAATGATTACAAGCTTGACATTGTATTTACTTGTCCTTAATAAAATCGAAGTTCTTTGCACCAAACCAGGTGTCTCTTGCACTTTGTCACATCCCCCAAATAAATCCAAAGTCTAGAACCCGGGGAGTGGGAGCAATTCGAACCGCTCAGAAGGTCAGAGGTGAACCTGACCCCACACACCATCCCCTACATTCCAGTCACATCTGATTTTCTCCTACCAGCTCCTGCTCAGCAGCATTGGCCCATTGCCTGGAACAATCCACAGCGGTATCTCATGAACCGCACCGTTATACGACACATTAATTTGTGTACTGCCAATCACCTTTATCACTTCTTTGGTGTACGTGCGCAGCTTGGCGTTAACAGGGCTCAGCCTGGGCCTCCCAGTCTTAGTATTAAATGCCCTCTCATTCATGATCGATTGACTCGCCCCTGTGTCCAGTTCTATCGATACCGGTATACCGTTAAACTTCACGTTAATCAAAATGGTTTATTCTTGGTTATGAAATAGTTCAGTTCATACACTTCCTCCTCTGGCATCTCGGACTGCTGGTGCCGATAGTATCCCCTACAATGCCAACATGGAGAAGTAGGATACATTCCCTCTGGCGGACTTTGGGCAGCTACAGGTTTTGCGAACGCAGCCGGATAGACCCTGCCATGTGCCACTCTGCTGAACGCCGAATCAATTGCATTTAAGTACTTGCCGAGGTTCAGTTCTTCACATACATGATTGAGTGATCTGGATGGCCCTTTTTAAATCCAACTCCCCACCGCCAGAAGTTTGCGCAGGATCACCTCGTGGTTGATACCGATAACAAAGAAGTCCCGCAGCATGTCTGCCAACACCATTCCGAATTTACTCAGTCCGGCTAGACGTCTCAGGTTGGCAACAAATTCTGCCGCGCTCTGGCCCTCCGATCAAACATGTGTATAAAACCTGTACCTCGAGATGATAATGCCGTCGTCTGGCTTGAGGTGTTCCCATACCATTGTACACAACTCCTCGTACATTTTTTCTGTTGGATCACGAGGCATGAGTAGATTCTTATCAGACCGTAGATCTTTGAACCGCACACAGTGAGGAACATGGCCCGGCGCCGATCTGCATCGTCAACCCCCTTCATTTTGTCGGCCACGAAGTACTGGTTCAAACAGCTCACAAAGTCTGTCCAATCGTCTCCCTCCACGAATTGCTCTAAAAATCCAATCGTGCTCATTTTGAAAACTAAGGTTCTTGTATTCTCATCGCCAAATGTTATGTATGCAATAAAGGTTCAAACTGAGCAAGGTACAACCTTGCTTCTGCTTTATTTTGGCCCAAAGTGGCTGATTTCTAAAATGGCTGGCCTTTTATACCAGAGCAGCACCATGTGCGTGCTGCTCAGTGGCCTTCAACAATGACGCCATCTGCTGGCTACAAACAGCATGTACCTACATGACAACTATCGTATAAGACTTTAAGTGTATCAAAATTCAGTCGAAATCAATAAAGATTATTTGCAACCAAGAAAATGGTGTCAAGTCCATTTTAACGCTGAAATGAGGTGTAACGCTGATATATCGCCCATTTAGCCACAAAATGAAAAGTAATGCCCATTTCTCGGTCACTTATCGATGAGCGTTACTTTCGGCATGCACGTAACGCCGATAAAAAATAATACCGCCCACCCACTTTTCTTGGGCGGAAACATCAGAATGGGCGAAACCAACGTCCATAATATCGCCCAGCATTACTTTTGGCACGTAATTAATGCCAAGATAATACTGCTCTGCCACTGCTTTTAGTCGTAAAGATTACATTTGCCGAAACTAACACCCAGAAAATCGCCCAGCGTTACTTTCAGCACCTCACACACATCTCGCCGACAATATTGGTCACCGAAAAAACTGCTGTGAAAAAGTTGCTCTCACCTGAACTAATCACAGTGGTATAGACGCCATTTTCTAAATCGTAGGTCGCATCATTTAAAAGACTGCTCTGCTTCAACTTCGTGGGAATTTGGATGTACTCTGGAGGTCTTTTAAGCTGGTGTGAACAACTGAACAAACATCTTTTCATTCTGGTGACGATTGGAATTTACTTTAGGTGTCTTAGTGGGGACATTTATTGTTTGTGAACAATCGGTATATTTCTGATAGCTATTGGAATGGGGCCTGTCTTTCTCAGCCTGCCTTGATGAGTGCACACATGCTGCAGACTAGAGACGGCAGAAGGTACATTCGACAGTATTATGTGCCCAATGTAAGACGTGCCAGACTGATGAGGAGGACCAGACCTCACACCCCCGCACGTACAGGGAGAAGCAGTCTTACCTCAACTTGTCCAACACCAACTGCCTTCGGAGACTTAGGAAGTTATCAGTGAGATGGTTATCAGTGAGATATGCCAGCTAATCAGGGGAGATGTGCAGCCTTCCTGCACCATCAGCACCACACTGTCCGTCGAGGTCAAGGTAACCGCGGCACTTTCATTCTACGGGTCGGGTTCCTTTCAGGCCTCAGCTGGCGACATCTGCGGTATATCTCAGCATGCCACACATTGCTGCATTAGACAGGTCACTGAAGCCCTGTACGCACGCAGGAGGGACTTTATCAGCTTCCCTATGACCAGGGAGGCTCAGACTGAGAGGGCTTTAGAATTCTATCGAATTGCTAACTTATCCAAGGTGCAGGGAGCAATAGACTGTACACACATCGCGATGCGGGCACCTTTTCAGGATGCAGAGGTTTTTAGGAACCGCAAGGGATTCCACTCCCTAAATGTGCAACTCTTTATCGACCACCAGCAAATTACTATGGCAGTGAATGCAAAATTTCCGGGCAGCATTCATGCTGCTCACATCCTGTGTGAGAGCATTGTATCTGATATGTTTACCAGTCAGCCACAAGGTCAATGCTGGATGCTTGATGACAAAGGATATGGCCTCGCCACCTTGCTGATGACCCCCCTGCGTGACACCCACACTGAAGCCAAGAAGCGATATGAGAACCACAGATCCACTCGCAATATCGTCGAGAAAACCATTGGGGTACTTAAGCAGCGTGTTAGATGCCTGGACCACTCAAGAGATGAGCTCCAATATCACCCTGAGCAGGTAGCTCAATTCATGATGGTGCGCTCCATGCTGCACAACTTGGCTATCAGGAGGGGACAAGAATTGCCAGAAAGGACTGATGGTCCACCTCAGGAGAGAGAGAGGAAGAGGAGGGCGAGGAGGTGGAAGCTGACCTCAGGCCAGACAATCAGGCTGACGCTGAAATCATGCCCACGCCCCGCTCTAGACGGCAGGAAAGGGCCCATGGTGGCTACATAGCTGCAAGACTCTTATGTCAGCAGCTCATAAATGAGCGCTTTGCTTGAAAGAACGTTGTTGTTATTTACAGAGCTGCAACACTGCTGGGTGTGCAGCTCATACATCTATGGTGTGCATCAACTTGGTGACAGTTAAAGTTTAAGTTGATTCAAGTTAAGTGTAATTATACCCTTTCATGTTAGGAATCAGCAGTGTGTAACAGTGCAGCTATCTGAGACAATGCGCAACATCATGTTAAATAAAAAACATTTAATCCGACCATTTGTCTGAAATCATAAGTATTACTGTAAAAAACACCCCACCCTACCCCTGCCCCACCCTACAACAAATTTATCACATTTACATCATTACAATGGTCCCTATTTCCAGCAAAACAGAACACAATTGCAAACCAACAAGGTAGCCCCCTCACCCCCTGCCCTGACCCTCCCACCAAAATAGCACCACAACCTAAAAATATGTCCCAGACAACACCTGCGGCCATGTACCTCACTTTCCTCCGCCCCACCCCGCTTCTCCTCCACAACTCTACCCCTTCCCCTTCTGACTCCAAGCTGCCTGGCTGAAGAGCTCCTCAGGCGCTGCTTCATTGGGGGGATGTCAGCAGAACCTCTGCTTGGACGGATACGGGAGAGGATGGTCCCAAAGTGTGAACGTTCTCTGGGCCAGAAGCAAGATCTTCCTCCTGGCTGTCATGTGTCATTGGCAATGGGGGTGCGGCACCTTGGGGTGCAGTGCCGCGCACCGGGACCACTGGGAGCCCTCTGCCACCAGTGTTCCTGGCTATCAGCTCCAGGGCCTCCACCATCCGCGGCACATACTCTGTCATGGAGGCGGACATGCTGGCCAGCTGGTGGGATATGGCCCCCATTGTCTGTAGGATCTGCTGACTTATGCCAACACTCCTTCTGGACAAGTGAACCATGTCCCCGCTCAGATCTGTCGCTCGTGGAGCAGACCTGCTGCGTCAAACCAACCTCCGCTTGGTCGGCACCGTCCTGGAGACACCTGTGTCGCCCTGTGGCAAGGTGCTTGGGCCCGGAATCTCCAGGGTGGATATGGGAATGGCCGCAGGAGCACTACATGTCAGCGGTGTCGAGTGGATCACGGAGGTTGGGGATGCAGGCTCCTTGATGTCTGCACTGTCATCCGTGGAGAAGGGACCCAGCAGATCCACGGGCGAGAATCGGTGCTCCTCAGCACCAGATGTAGGATCGTTCGGTGAGTCCGTCCCCACGCCCCCAGCTTCTGGGCTCGGTGGTCTTGCATGGGGCCGTGCTGCTGGCTGAGCTGCAAAACACATATGAGGTTATTAGAGGAGAAGGGGGTGCTAAGATCACAAGGTGATTCCAACACTACACACAGCATATGCAAGACAAAAGCAACACTGCTATCAAGATCATCCCAGACATCACATTTCATGACCATCACCAAATTCTGCATTGCAATGATTCTCATGAGGACATCATTAGTTAGAGAAGAATTTTATGATTCATTTATCATATAATATTGGTCAGATATGAGTGGGTGTGGCATCTATTGACTTTACATCACGCAGTAGTGTATACTTTACTCATGTGGCATGGCATCACATAAGGTTCTGCTGCTGCTTGCGTGGCCGATTGGGGATGGCTCCGCACTAGTGCCAGCACCTGCTCCTCGATGTTGGTGAAGTCGATGATGTCTGGTGACCCCTCATCCATCCGCCTCTGCTCAGCCCTCTTCTTGGAAAGTTTCTTCTGTAAAAGGTAACAACAGCACGACATGGCATGAGATCATTGCATGATACCATTGCTAGGTACTGTCACAGAAACTGATACAACACATAACCAACAGATGTAATCATGATTATAATGAACATTATAATGTTATAATTCTTCACCTAAAGACATACACCGTGAACGCAGGCTTTAAGTGCAAGACATCACATCTGATTTTAATCACTTATTACACTTACAATTCCAATTATATAAATATATAAGTACATGTAAATTAATGTAATACTTACTCTAGCAGATCCGACAAGGTCGTTTCATCGCTTGCGGCATTGGTTGCCCTCACGCACTTCGTTGGTTGCTGACGAGACCACCTCTGCTATCGCAGCCCATATCTTCTGGTAGGCCTATGGTGTGGGCTTCCCACGCCCTCCCTGGGTCAACTGACCCCAGCGTGACTCGACCTCCTGCATAAGAGAAGCATTTGCCTCGTCCGAGAACCTCCTCGCTCTTTTACATCCTCCCAATTGTTCCTCTCCCACCTCACTGCTTTCGCAGTGTCAGTCTCCACAGCATGCTGGGTCACCTCCTCCATCCCTTCCATGTTATATATTATTTGTTGGACAAAAGCTTGGTGCCAACTACCTTCTTGATGCTTAGTAGGCTTTTTGCCGCTGGTGAATCTCCCTCGTGCCTCCCACAACAGCCAAACAAGCACACACCATACCCACACACGCTTGCAGTCCCTCTCTCCTCCATCCCTCTCTGTCTCCTCTTCTGCGCATGTAATGATGACTCCTGACCTCCTGAAATGCGAGAAACGAGCGTTGCCATACCATTGCTATGATCGGCGACACTTTACGGCAGAAGGTCAAAAAAATTTAACACTATCGCCCGTTTCACATTGCTCCTGGTAACGCCCATCTAAAAAAATGGAAAGTTAGGGTTTTGGAAATGGGCGATAATCCGGCGATCTCAAAATCCATATTTACCGCCCACGCTGGAAATAACACCCATTTTTGGCCGATTTGCACAAAAGTGGAAAGTCTAGCCCTAAGACTCTTGCACACATAAATAACAAAAGAAAAATCAAGATAGGGACACTGCCACAAAGGGATACACAAGATAAACTCACAGGTAATGACAGCAAAATTGGCAGAAATATTGAATAGTTATTTTGTCTCAGTATTTATCAGGGAGACTAATGAGGTAGACAAAACATTAAAAAAAGAGATCAAAAACATATAAAGACATTTAATAATAGAAAGGGTGGGACGGGGAGAGACAAATGATAAACTAATCAAACTTAGAGAGGATAAAACCCCATGTCCGGATGGATTGCTTCCACACATATTAAAAGTTAGGGAAGAGATAGCAGAGGCACTATTACATAAATATAAAAATTCATTAGAAAAAGGAATAGTGCCAGCTAATGTCATTTCTATATTTAAGAAAGGAGGTAGAACAAGTCTAGGCAACAATCGACCAATTAGCTTAACATCAGTGATAGGAAAGAAATGGAATTTTTACTCAAGGATGTAATAGAAAAACATCGAGAAACCGAAAATATAATATAGTCAGTACGGATTTCAAAAGGGAAGGTCATACTTGAGCGACCTTATTGATTTCTTTGAAGACATAACAGAAAGAGTAGACAAGGGTAATATAGCACATGTAATATATTTGGATATTCAAAAGGCCTTCAATAAGGTACCGCATATCAGACTCATGACTAAGGTCGGGACATGTGGGCTGGAATATTTCCGTCACAGATTTGGGTGTCAGCAGTTTGCAGGTCATTTTGGAAACCGTGGAAGCCACTCTTACGACATTGCTACTCACTATTACAACATTGAAGGATTGGCCTTCTGATCTCCACTTTACCTGCCATCTACTACATCAGTATGGGTGCCGCTTATCCTGTCTCACTTTGATCCTCAGAATCGGACTACGATGAGCCCCACCATTAGCAACACCAGTTACACCAGCAACAGCAACCACAACAGCAGCCTTCTACTCAACGACCTGATGCTCCATAGGAGAGGCGGGTCACTACAGGTCTGCATCAAGCTCACGGCGATACCCCCAACACAGGGTATACATGCAGAGGATGAGATTCCTCAACATGACTGAACAGCAGTGCTTAAGGAGTCTTAGGCTATTGCTCCAGGTCATCGCAAACATTTGTAGCTTGCTGGAACAAGACCTGCTGCCCAATAATCCTGATGGACACTCCTTAACCTCAACGTCTTTGCCTCAGACTCCTTCCAGGGATCTGCAGCAGACATTTGCAGGATCTCGCAGTTAGCCATCCACAGATGCATCACACAGGTCACTGGTGGCATATTTCACAAGTCAGCCAATTATATCAACTTTGGCACTGATAAGGCCAGTGTTAATGAGCGTGCTCAGCTTTGCAGCTCTGGCGGAATTCCCACAGGTGCAGGGCATCATTGACTGCACACATGGCTATGAAGGCACCCCATCATCATCCAAGAGTGTTTGAGAACCACAAGAGCTTGCACATCCCTCAATGTGCAGCTTGTCTGCAACCATAAAAAGATGATTATGCAAGTGTGTGCCAGATTCCCTGACAGCTGTCATGATACTTTCATTCTGCACCAGTCCACCCTCCATCAGCTTTTCACACCTCCAAACAGACTTACCAGCTGGCTGCTTGGAGACAAAGGCTATCCACTGAATACATGGCTTATGACACCCTTGAGGATGCTGAGTAGTGAGGCCGAGGAACGTTATAATGAGAGCCACATCTCCACCAGATGTGTCATAGAGCAAACAATAAGCATGCTGAAGATGCGCTTCAGATGCCTTAACAGATCTGGAGGAGCCCTTCAGAACGCACCAGCCAGAGTTTCAAGAATCATTGTTGCCTGCTGCGTGCTGCACAACTTAATGTAACAGCGACGATTGAAGCTGCAGGAGGAGCAAGGCGTACAGCGCACAGCCGCTTCAGAGGAGGAAGAGTAGGTCGAAGAAGAGGAGGAGGAGGATGAACCTAAGGTGGAGATGGCACCAGCAGCAGCGTACATTGTTGCCCAGGAGGGCCTCAGCATGGCACAATTTACTTAACTTGATCCAATGCAGCCACATGGCTGCCATATGCTGTATTAAGTACCCCCCACCTCCAACAACACCATCAAGCATCCCAACAATCACCAAGCCATTCCTCTCACCCAAAGCCTCAGTTTTCGAAATTAAGTCGATTTACTCCATATCAAGAAATGGCTGAGCACACTGGACCCAGCAAAGGCTATGGGCCTCGACACCAACCTGGCTGTCGTGCTGAAGACTTAATTAGAAATAACCATGCCTCTAGCCAAGCTGCTCCACTATAGCTACAACACTGGCATCTACCCGACAATGTGGAAAACTGCTCAGGTATGTCCTGTCCACAAAAAGCAGGACAAATATAGTCTGGCTAATTATCGCCCCACCAGTCTACTCTCAATCATCAGCAAAGTAATGGAAGATGTAATAGACAGTGCTATCAAGCGGCACTTACTCACCAATAACCTCCTCACCTATACTGCATTTGGGTTCCACCAGGACCATTTGGCTCCAGACCTCATCACAGCCTTGGTCCAAACATGGATGAAAGAGCTGAATTCCAGAAGTGAAGTGACCGAATGTGGCAGAAAGGAGCCCTAGTAAAATTGACGTCAATGGGAATCAGGGAGAAGACTCTCCACTGGCTGGAATCATACCTAGCACAAAGGAAGATGTTTGTGGTTATTGGAGGTCAATCATCTCAGCCCCAGGACAGCACTGCAGGAGTTCTTCAGGTTAGTGTCCTAGGCCCAACCATCTTCAGCTGCTTCATCAATGACCTTCCCTCCATCATAAGGTCAGAAGTGGGGATGTTTGCTGATGATTGCACAGTGCTCAGTTCCATTCGCAACTCCTCAGAAAATGAAGCAGTCCATGCCTGCATGCAGCAAGACCTGGATGACACTCAGGTTGAGCTGATAAGTGGCAAGTAACATTCGTGCCACACAAGTGCCAGGCAATGACCATCTCTAACAAGCGAGAGTCTAACCACCTCCCCTTGATATTCAACAGCATTAACATCGCCGAATCCCCCACTATTAACATCCTGGGGGGCACCATTAACCAGAAACTTAACTGGACCATCCACATAAATACTGTAGCAACAAGGGCAGATCAGAGGCTGGGTACTCTGTGGCGAGTGTCCCACCTCCTGACTCCACAAAGCCTTTCCACCATCTACAAGGCACAAGTCAGGAGTGTGATGGAACACTCTCCATTTGCCTAGATGAGTGCAGCTCCAACAATACTCAAGAAGCTTGACACCATTCAGGTCAAAGCAGCCTGCTTGATTGACACCCCATCCACCACCTTCAACATTTAATCCCTCCCCCACCGGAGCACTGTGGCTGCAGTCTGTACCATCTATAAGATGCACTGCAGCAACTTGCTATGGCTTCTTCAGCAGCACCTTCCAAACCCACGACTTTTATCACCTAGATGGACAAGGGCATCAGGCGCATAGGAACATCATCACCTGCAAGTTCCTCTCCAAATTACACACCATCCTGACTTCATTGTCGCTGGGTCAAAATCCTGGATCTCCCCCCCTAACAGCACTGTGGGAGTACCTTCAACACAAGGACTGCAGCGGTTCGAGAAGGAGGGATGGGTGGATGTGCAAGGTATGTTGATGAGAAGAATGATGTGCAGGAGTAAGCTTGGGAAGGCAGAATGATGGAGATGTGTTGACAGACAGATCAGGATGAAGGTGAGTGTAGCATTGCACTCACTTTTCCTGACCTCATGTGATCATTGAATTGTTTTCAGCTCTGGATCCTGGTACTTCTCAGCACATCCCTGTTGCTGACCTCATCAGCAAATCCAGCCAGGCTTGTTTGGTCTCTTTTGGACACCTCCTTCACCTATCAGCAGGGAAGAGGACCTCCCTTTGTACACTGACTAACCTCCACCAGATTATGCAGGGATGAGACTGAAAACCATGGTGCAGCCCTCTGCCTTTGTCTATCTATCCTTGCTACTATATAACAGTACTCAAGCCTTTGTACGTCAGGTTCCACCCTCTTTTAGCAACCTTCAAATAAGTTGAGTGCAAGGCTGCTTTAAATATTGGCACAGGAAACGAGTCATCGAGGATGTCATCAGTGCTGGGAAACATGCTTGAATCTTTCAAATTGGGGTCATTAAGTTAAAGTCATTCTGAACAACGCACTGCTCAGAACACCACGTTCCTGACCCACTACGCATCCCGCATGCATAAAACCTGACTCCAAGGCAAGGAGTACAGCCGGGGAGTCAGAGGACAGGTAGCAGAGTGAATAGCAAGCTGGCTGCAAAACAGAAACAAGAGAGTCGGGTTTGAAGGTAGTTACTCAGACTGGAAAATGATGGGAAGTGGTCATCCACAGGGATTGGTGTGGGGACCACTGTTGTTCACAATTTACATTAATGATTTGGACTTGGGAATCAGAAGTACAATTTCCAAATTGGGGAGTATAGTTAATACAAAGGAAGAATGCAACAAAATGCAAGAAGACATTAATAAACTTTCAGATAAGTGTGGGGTGGTGTATTTTAGTAGGAAGAATAAGGAGGCCACATACTGCTTGGATAATAAGAGTCTAAATGGGGAAAAGGAGCAAAAGGATCTCAGGGTGCAGATATACACGTCACGACGTAGGTCAACAATGCCTTAAAAAAGCAAACCAAGTATTTCTAGGGGGATAGAATTGAAAAGTAGAGAAGTTATGTTAAACTTGTATAGAACCTTGGTTAGTCCACACTTGGAGTACTGTGCGCAGACCTGGTCTCCATATTATAAAAATGATGTAGAGGCATTGGAGAAGATGCAAAAAATGATTCACAAGTGTGAGGATTCGCCGAAAACATTGATAGCAAAGGCATAAACTTTTGGACTTAAACTTTTGGACATTTTGGACATTGCTTTTAACTTTGCTGTTATTGCAGAGAAGCAGACTGCCTGAATTGGAACATGTTCAAACATGTTCCACAGGAATACATATCAAGTGGGCAGGAATGGATCAATGGTTGAAATGACAGGAAGATGATTGATGCCCTTTGTCATGTAATGGGAACACATCAGTGAGAGATCAGGAAGACTGGTCGGTGCTCAAGACACAAAACATAGAAACATAGAAATTAGGTGCGGGAGCAGGCCCTTCGGCCCTTTGAGCCTGCACCGCCATTCAATAAGATCATGGCTGATCATTCAACCTCAGTACCCCTTTCCTGCTTTCTCTCCATACCCCTTGATCCCTTTGGTCGTAAGCGCCATATCTAACTCCCTTTTGAATATAACTAATGAACTGGCCTCAACAACTTTCTGCGGTAGAGAATTCCACAGGTTAACCACTCTCTGAGTGAAGAAGTTTCTCCTCATCTCGGTCCTAAATGGCTTACCCCTTATTCTTAAGACTGTGACCTCTGGCTCTGAAACTCCCCAGCAACGGGAACATTCTTCCTGCCTCTAACCTGTCCAATCCCATCAGAATTTTATATGTTTCTATGAGATCCCCTCTCATTCTTCTAAACTCCAGTGGATACAAGCCCAGTTGATCCAGTCTCTCATCATATGTCAGTCCTGCCATCCCAGGAATCAATCTGGTGAACCTTCGCTGTACTCCCTCAATAGCAAGAACGTCCTTCCTCAGATTAGGGGACCAAAACTGAACACAATATTCCAGGTGTAGCCTCACCAAGGCTCTGTACAACTGCAATAAGACCTCCCTGCTCCTAGACTCAAATCCTCTAGCTATGAAGGCCAACATGACATTTGCCTTCTTCACCACCTGCTGTACCTGATTGCCAGACTTCAATGACTGATGTACTATGACACCCAGGTCTCATTGCACCTCCCCTTTTCCTAATCTGTCACCATTCAGATAATATTCTGTCTTCATGTTTTTGCCACCAAAGTGGATAACCTCATATTTATCCACATTATACTTCATCTGCCATGCATTTGCCCACTCACCAAACCTGTCCAAGTCACCCTGCAGTCTCTTAACATCCTCCTCACAGCTCACACCGCCACCCAGCTTAGTGTCATCTGCAAACTTGGAGATATTACATTCAATTTCTTCATCTAAATCATTGATGTATATTGTAAATAGCTGAGGTCCCAGCACTGAGCCCTGCGGCACCCCACTGGTCACTGCCTGCCATTCTGAAAAGGACCCGTTTATTCCGACACTCTGCTTCCTGTCTGCCAACCAGTTCTCTATCCACGTCAGTACATTACCCCCCAATACCATGTGCTTTAATTTTGCACACTAATCTCTTGTGTAGGACCTTATCAAAAGCCTTTTGAAAGTCCAAATACACCACATCCACTGGTTCTCCCTTGTCCACTCTACTCGTTACATCCTCAAAAAATTCGAGAAGATTTGTCAAGCATGATTTCCCTTTCATAAATCCATGCTGACTTGGACCGATCCTGTCACCGCTTTCCAAATGCGCTGCTATTTCATCTTTAATAATTGATTCCAACACTTTCCCCACCACCGACGTCAGACTAACCGGTCTATAACTCCCCGTTTTCTCTCTCCCTCCTTTTCAAAAAAGTGGTGTTACATTAGCTACCCTCCAGTCCATAGGGCCCAAGTTTCGAGCCGCGCCTAGAACGGCACAGTCCCGACCTGGACGCCTGTTTTTCGCGCCACAAAGTGCGCCGAAAGAAAACGTCCAGATTCTCCAGCTCCCTGGAGGTCGTTTGCAGCCAGGCGCAGCGCAGCAGGAGCTGTAGGGGGCGGAGCCAGATCCCTGCGCTGAAAACAGTGCCGGGACCTCTGCACATGCGCGCTACAGTGGGCGCGCATGTTCAGTAGCTCCAGGCGCCGAACTGTGTGGGAGGGGCCCGAAGCACACAGCCCCTAGCCCTGGCCGAATGGCCTCACTGGGGCTACGAGAATAAGGCTCCTCCCACGCCCAGCTCCTGCTTCCTCCCGACCTGACTCGACTCTCGCTTCCCGCCCCCCGCCTCCGGACCGGACCCGACACGACACCCGCTTCCCCCCTCCCCCCCCACCCTTGGACCGGACCCGACCCCGACCCCAACCCGACTCCCGCTTCCCCCCGCCCCTGGACTGGACCCGACCTGACCTCCCTCCCCCCAACCTGACCTCCCTCTCCCTCCCTCCCCCTGACCAAACCGAACCGACCTCCCTCCCACCAACCCCCCCGACCCGCGCTCCCCCCGACCCGACCCAATGCCACCTACCTGTAAATCTGGTGCTGGGGACGGGCCCTGCCCGAAGTCTTGGGCCCTGCTTGAAGTCTTGGGCCCGGCCGGGCCCGGCCCGTTCAGCCTCCCTCCCCCTTCTCCTTTCCCCCCCTCCATCTCCTTTCCCCCCCATCTCCATCTCCTTTCCCCCCCCATCTCCTTTTCCCCCCTCCATCTCCTTTTCCCCCCCCATCTCCTTTCCCCCCCCTCCCCCTCCTCCTCCTCCCCCCTTCTCCTCCTCCCCCTCCCCTTCTCCCCTTTCTCCCCATCCCCTTCTCCCCCATCCCTTCCCTCCCTCTGCTCACCCCCTCTTTCCATGTACCCCCTCCCCTCGCTGTCAGAAACACAGACACTGACACAGAGAATGAGAGACACACACACACAGACAGACAGACAGAGAGATAGAGACACTGACAGAGACACACTGGGGGGGGGGGGGGGGGGGGCGGTGGGTATTCCAGTACGCTGTTGGAGAGCTCCCAGTGCTGCAGTCGATAAGTAGAAAATGTTTTATTTATTGATTTAAAAAAAACATTATTTCTTATTAATTTTTTTTGATTGATTTATTGGTTGATTTATTGATGTTTTTATCATTTATTATTGATGATGGCTCTTTATTTGTAAAACTGAAGTGTTTAATGTTTGTAAACTTCCCTTTAAACGCCCCCCCCCCCGCCATTCCCTACGCCTGATTTGTAACCTACGCCTGATTTTCTAAAGTATAGACAAGGTTTTTTCGAGCGTACAAAAATCTTCACTTACTCCATTCTAAGTTAGTTTGGAGTAAATTTTCACTGACGAAACTTTGAAAACAGGCGTAAGTGGCCGGGCACGCCCCCTTTTGAAAAATAAATTCTGTTCCAAAGTGAAACTGTTCTAACTGACTAGAACTGGAGCAAACTAAATGGTGAGAATTCCGATTTCTAAGATACTCCGTTCTACACCAGTTGCTCCTAAAAATCAGGAGCAAATCATGTCGAAACTTGGGGCCATAGGAACTGATCCAGAGTCAATAGAATGTTGGAAAATGATCACCAATGCATCATCTATTTCTAGGGCCACCTCCTTAAGTACTCTGGGATGCAGCCTATCAGGCCCTGGGGATTTATCAGCCTTCAATCCCATCAATTTCCCGAACACAATTTCCAGACTATTAAGGATTTCCTTCAGTTCCTTCTTTTCGCAAGACCCTCGAACCCCTAGACATCCTTGACCCTTGCACCAGGGAGGCAACATGCCATCCTGGATTCTCGGTTGCAACCGCAGAAATGCCTATCTATCCCCCTTACAGTAGAATCCCCTATCACTATAGCTCTTCCACTCTTTTTCCTGCCCTCCTGTGCAGCTGAGCCACCCACGGTGCCATGAACTTGGCTGCTGCTGCCTTCCCCTGGTGAGCCATCTCCCCCAACAATATCCAAAGCGGTATATCTGTTTTGGAGGGAGATAACCACAGGGAACTCCTGCACTACCTTCCTACTCCTGCTCTGCCTGATGGTCACCCAACCCCTATCTGCCTTTGTAATCGTTACCTGCGGTGTGACCAACTCACTGAACGTGCTATCCACGACATCCTCAGCATCGCGCATGCTCCAGAGTGAATCATCCGCGGCTCCAGTGCCGTCATGTGGTCTAACAGGAGCTGCAGCTGGATGCACCTCCTGCACACATAGTCGTTAGGGACACTGGAAGTGTCCCTGATTTCCCACATGGCACAGGAGGAGCATGACACGGGTCTGGGCTCTCCTGCCATGACTTAACCCTTAAAGTAACCTAATTAACCAACTTTTGGCACGTGAAGAAGCATTTTTGCAGATATAAAAGAGGCAGTTTTGGCTGCCATCTCTCTCTCTCTCCCTTTCTCTCTCCTCTTCCATGCTTGCTTGCTTCGTTCAACGTACCAAGGACTGAGCACTCCGTCTGGACCAGAGAGAAGAAACCACCATCTACGAGCAAAGAGAGCCTCGCTACTTCGACTGGGAAGCTGACCTTGAGACTGGACTTGAATACCACAGATTGGTATAGAACCAGAAGATATGCCTCATTGGGAGAAGCAGCAAGTAAGCCAGAGGGGTAATTGGTGAGCTTTTATCCCAGCCCACACATCTTTAAGACCACCGCATAGTGTGAAGGGATTCGTGTGTCCAAACCAAGCCTTAGGGGTTTAGTGGGGAGGTTTTCTGCAAGGATCATAGGCGTACGCACATTGTGTTGGACAGATTCGGTGGTGCCCTATTGAACCAAGCAGGGGTGTTTTAGTTGTGTGTACTTTGCGTTAGGGGCCTGTTCAGATAACCAAGGGTTGTGTGTTGTACTGTGTTTGTTTGTTTTACACCACCAGGGTGTGTTTTACTGGGTGCAGGTGTGTGCTTTAACTTGAATAAAAGCATTGTGACGGTTGAGACTGAAAGCTCCAGCTAAAACTGTGTATTTTTGTTCACTACTATAATTCCGGTGTCTAGAACTGTTGTAAGGGGGGGTGATTCGAAACCACCAAGGGCAAAACCACTTACAGAAGGATGAGGATGACCTGATAAAGGTCTTTTAGTTTATGAAAGAGTTTGATAGGGTAGACATAGATAAAATGTTTGCACTTCTGGGGAACTAAGAACTAGAGGTCGTATTTAAAGGACTATGGGCTAGATTTTACACATTTGTGCAGATTGCCCAAAAATCGGTGTTATTTCTAGTGTGGGCGGTAAAAATGGATTTTCAGATCGCTGGTTTGTCTCCCATTCTCAAAGCCCCTGGTCTCCATTTTTGAAATTGGGCGTTACCACGAGCGATATGAAATAGGTGTTAGCGTTAAATCTCCCTGACGTTCTGCCGTAAAGTGTCGCCGTCCTTAGCAACGGCATGGCAACATTCGTTTCCCGCGATTCAGGAGGCCAGGGGTCATCATTACATGTGCAAAAGAGGACACAGAGAGACAGGGAGCAGAGAGGGACTGAAAGCGTGTGTGGGTGTGGTGTGTGTTTGTTTGGCTGTTGTGGGAGGCACAAGGGAGATTCACCAGCAGCAAAAAGCATACTAAGCACCAAGAACATAATTGGCACCGAGTTTTTGTCCAACAAATAATATATAACATGGATGGAATGGAGGAGGCCCTGCAGCTGGTAGCCAGGAATACTGGTGGCAGAGGGCTCCCAGTGGTCCCGGAGCACAGCACTGCACCCCATGTTGTCGCACCCCGGTTGCCAAGGACACATGAGAGCCAAAAATGGAGACTAGAGGCTTTGAGAATGAGCGACAAGCCGGCGATCTGAAAACCCATTTTTACCACCCACATTGGAAATAACACCCATTTTTGGGTGATCTGCACAAAAGTAGTGAACAGAAATACACAGTTATAGCCAGATCTTCCACATCTCAACCGTCACAATGTTTTTATTCAAGTTAAAACATCTTGCTTCTGGCTCGGAGCATGTTCCCACCTGGGGACCCTCCTCTCCTGTATCCGTCCAAACAGCAGTTGGGCCGTCATCGCCCCCCCACCCCCGCACCCCCCCCACCGCCCAATGAAAGAGCGCCTGAGGAGCTCCTCGGCCAGGCGGCTTGGAGTCAGGAGAAGGGGAAGGGGTAGAGGTGAGGAGGAGAAGCGCGGGGTGGGGGGGGGGGGGGGAGAGCAGTGAAGGGTTGTTTTTTACAGAAATACTTGTGATTTCAGACAAGTGTGAGGTTTAAATGTTTTTAACAAAACCTTGTTGCCGATTGGCTCAGATAGGTGCACCATTACACGCTGGTGATTTCTTAACATCAAAGGGTATAATTACACTTCAACCAACTTAAACTTTAACTGTCACCAAGGTGATGCCCACCATTGATGTATGATCTGCACACCCAGTAGTGTGTCAGCCTTGTAACTACCACCAACGTTCTTTCAGGCAAAGCGCTCATTTATGAGCTCCTGATGTAGGAATCTTGCAGTTATCATGCCACCACGGGCCCTTTCATGCAGTCTACAGGGGGGGTGGGGGCATGGCTTCAGCATCAGCCTGATTGTCTGGCTTGATGTCAGCATCCACCTCCTCGTCCTCCTCTTCCTCTCTCTGCTGAGGTGGACTGTCAGACCGTTCTAGCAATTCTTGCCCCCTCCTGATAGCCAAGTTGTGCAGCATGGAACACACCACCACAAACTGAACTACCTGCTCAGGGTGGTATTGGAGCTCGCCTCCTGAGTGTTCCAGGCATCTAAAGCACTGCTTAAGCACTCCAATGGTTTTCTCCACGATATTGTGAATGGATCTGTGGCTCTCATTGCCTCTCAGCTTCGGTGTGGGTGTCACGCAGGGGGATCATCAGCCAGGTGACGAGGCCATAGCCTTTGTCACCAAGCATCCAGCATTGACCTTGTGGCTGATTGTTAAACAAGTCAGATACAGTGCTCTCACACAGGATGTGAGCATCATGTATGCTGCCCAGAAATTTAGCATTCACTATCATAATAATTTGCTGGTGATCGACAACGAGTTGCACATTCAGGGAGTTTAATCTCTTGCGGTTCCTGAAAACCTCTGCATCCTGAATCACGACATGCATACAGGTTATTGCTCCCTGCACCTTGGAGAAGTTAGCAATTCGGTAGAATCCTAAAGCCCTCTCAGTCTGAGCCTCCCTGTATGCATGCAGGATGGACTGAAAAAGTCCATTCTTCATGCATACAGGGCTTCAGTGACCTGTATAATGCAGCAATGTGTGGTATGCTGAGACAGACCACAAATGTCGCCAGCTGAGGCCTGAAAAGTACCCGACACGTAGAACGACAGTGCCACGGTGACTTTGACCTCGATGGACCATGCAGTACTGATGGTGCTGGAAGGCTGCAGATCTCCCCTTATGAGCTGCCATACCTCTTTGTGGAAGCACAGTCTCCGAAGGCAGGTGTTATCGGACAAGTTAAGTTAAGACCGCTTTTCACTGTACTTGCTGGGGGGGGGTGTAACGTCTGGTCCTCCTCATCAGTCTGGCACGTCTTACATTGGGCACATAATGATGTGGAGCATACCTTCTGCCATCTCGAGTCTGCAGCATGTAATTGGTCATCAAGAGAGGGTGAGAAAGGACAGGCCCCATTCCAATAGTTATCTGTTTTCCACCGATTGGTCACAAAGAATGAATGTCCCGACGAAGACACCTATTAAATTCCAATCGTTCATAGTATGATAAAGATGTTTGTTCAGATGTTCACTTCACCTCCAAAGACCTCCAGAGTACATCCGAACTCCTCCGAGGTTGAAGCAGCCTTTTAAATGATGCGACACGTGATTTAGAACATGGCGTCCATAATGTTGTGAGTAGTTCCGGTTAGTTCCACTCTTTCCAGGGATGGCTGGACTGACATATGAGGAGAGACTGGATCAACTGGGCCTTTATACACTGGAGTTTAGAAGGATGAGAGGGGATCTCATAGAAACGTATAAGATTCTGACGGGACGGGACAGGTTAGATGCGGGAAGAATGTTCCCGATGTTGGGGAAGTCCAGAACCAGGGGACACAGTCTTAGGATAAGGGGTAGGCCACTTAGGACTGAGATGAGGAGAAACTTCTTCACTCAGAGAGTTGTTAACCTGTGGAATTCCCTGCCGCAGAGAGTCGGTGATACCAGTTCATTGGATATATTCAAGAGGGAGTAAGATATGACCCTTACGGCTAAAGGGATCAAGGGGTATGGAGAGAAAGCGGGAAAGGGGTACTGAGGTGAATGATCAGCCATGATCATATTGAATGGTGGTGCAGGCTCGAAAGGTCGAATGACCTACTCCTGCACCTATTTTTTTATGTTTCCCAGCGGTTTTGTGGGCGAGACGTGTGTGAAGTGGTGAAAGCGACGCTGGGTGATCTCCTGGGTGTTAGTTTCGGCAAATGTGATCTCTACGACAAAATAAAGTGGGTGGTCGGTATTATTGAATCTCGGCGCTAATTACGTGTGTAAAGTAAAGCTGGGCGATATTATGGGCATTAGTTTTGCCCATTCTGATGATTCTGCCCAAAAAAAGTGGGTGAGCGGAATTATCTTTTACCGACGTTACACACATGGGAAAGTAACGCTCGGTGATAAGTGTCCGAAAAATGGGCGTCAGTTTCCATTTTATGGCTAAATGGGTGATATCTGGCTGTTATACGTTATTTCAGCGGTAAAATGGACATTAAGTGGGCGTTATGCATGCAAAAAAAGTGGAAAATCTAGCCCTATATCTCTAATAAATCCAATTGGAAATTTAGGAGAAACTTCTTTATCCAGAATGGTAAGAATGTGGTATGCGCTACCACGAGTAGTTGAGGCAAATAGCATAGATGCATTTAAGGGAAAGCTAGATAAACACATGAGGGAGAAAGTAACAGAATGATATGCTGATAGGGGTAGATGAAATGGAGTGGGAGGATGCTTGTGTGGAGAGTAAACGGTGACATAGACAAGTTGGATCGAATGTCCCGTTTCCGTGCTATATGGCATATGCTGGAATTTTAACCCAAAAAGACAGGTGTGTTGGGGTCGGATGGGGGGATAAGTTCTCTGACGTTTCTCTGGCCCCGACCTCCTCTAACAATCCCTGACCCTGAACCTCACTGATGATCCTGGCCCCCTCCTCCCCTCTGATGATCCTGGCCCCCGACCTCCTCAGACGATCCTGGCCCTGACTCCCTACGACGATCCTGACCTTACTCCTCTCTGATCTCCAGGCCTACCTACCAATAGCTAGCCAGCCTCTTAAACTGGCTGGCTGCGGGTGGGAAACAGATTTAAAAAAATTAAAATCAGGTCGTGCCATTAAATTCGGCAGGGTCTGAGGGAAACACATTCTCCCTGGTTTCCCTTCCTCATTCCAGGCCCTCCCACCCTACCCCCCAACCCGTTCCTACTTGCCTCAAAGATAAAATTCTGGCCTATGTAAATCTATGTAAATATAAGTACAGTGGCACAGAATTCTTTCCGTGATTTTGTGTCTACAAGCAACTTCAGCCAAAGCAACCGAAGCATCTGCAGAACTTCTACACAACAATTGCACAAATAACTCAGTGTCAATACAAAGTCTAAATGATTTAACTAAAAATGTTGGCAGTGTATCCAACAAGCCAGGAATAGAAACTAAAATTAACTGTAAAAATATAAAATGCTGGAAATATACAACAGGCCTGTGAGTAACTGAAAGACAAACTACTATTTTCCATAATAAACCTAGAAATTTCATTAATTGTTCTGAGAATCACTCGAGACTTAACGGGGCTGAAATTGCCCCTCTCCATAAGGCCTGTTACTACCGCAAATCAGCGGCCATGCTGACTTTTTGTGGAATGGCCGCCGATAGCCCAATTGACCTTCCAAGGGTCCCCGGCGGTGCCCCAATCCCCCCCCACCCCACCGGTCTGTGTTAAGTGCGTCACCACTGTGCGCAACGCCGATCTAACCACCCGACAGTGAAATTCCGTTCTGAAAATCTTCGGCCCGCCCGGCAGTGCCAAAACTTGTTTTTTCCCAGTGGTCCAGTGAAGCTGTGGCCTTCTGCAGCTTCCCTTAAAGGGGAGGATACACTGCTGCTGCTGACATGTTTTTTTTGGTTGGCCAACTGCCATGTCGGCCCGACAATTATGCCCCTGGGTTTGGCCGGGCTGCCAACAGACAGCCTGGCATCCCCTACCTGGAGGCCCAGTGGACCGAAGTTTTTAAATCGTGAAGGCTCCTCCCTTTAAGTGAAGGGGAGAGCCATGGTGACGCGACGCCGTGATAACATCATCGCACCGGTCACTCCGCGCCGCCCCCAACTTTCGCCCCTCAGATGTTGCCACCGCCGCATATCCACCTCTCTAGTGTAGCCACCGCCCCCATTAAGAGCGACTTCTGGATTCGAATAAAAATAAACAATAAAGAGCGGAATTTCGCTTAAGAGGCGAACTCAACCACAGCTGCAGTAAAAACCATTGCAATGGGATGCGTACGCCCCGTTTTGGGTGGGGGGCAATTTCAGTTCCAACATGTCGCCAACCTTTACTATTTTTCAATATCAGCTGATAGTGCACAATGACCAAGCTATCGCTAAATGTTTTACTGATGTTATTATGTAACTTACATGAGTAAGATTATGTTTGTGAAATACCTTGAGAAGCTTCAAAATGTGTTTGTCGGCAGACATATCAAGAAACTCTTTTTGTATAGCAGAATTTCTGTCAACTAAAACCTCCACTGCTGATATTGCTTTCAGCTGCATCTTGATTTTCCGTCCACTGAGGATATGCATCAGAGGCACAACTGCCCCTTCAGCTACAATCGCATCTTGGTTCCACCTGTGTCCACGAGCAACTTCAGCCAAAGCAACCGAAGCATGGCCCTGCAGAACTTCTACACAGCAATTGCACATATAATTGTTAGAATTATTCTCAGACTCATTACAATGATTGAACCAAAAGTATTAGCATTATATCCAACAAGCCACAAATAGAAACTACAATTAACTATAAAAATATAAAATGCTGGAAAACAGCAGTCTGGTGAGTAACTGAAAGACAAATTGTTTTTTTCTCTCAGATGTTAACCGACCAGCATTTTCTATTTATGTTTCAAATTTCGAACATTTGCAGTGAAAATTAGTTATTGTATTTACTGAATCTGTAAGGATTATGGCACCACAGTGAAAATATATAGCTGGAAAACTTAAAAAAATAATTAAAGGAAATTAGAGGAATTGTTACTATCAATTACTTGTCCTTATATGTACGCCATCTTTTCATTTGTTCTCCACAATACAATTATAAGACTTCTCAATTGAGCCATATATTCATCTTTTATCAGTGAAGCAAATACATTGGAAATGATCTGGAAATGATGTGAAGCAGGAGGATTACTTTGGAGCAGACAGTTCTTGATAGTGGTGTTTCTCGGGTTCTTTCTCTCTCACTGCTACTGAGCTTTTGCAGTTGCAACAAGAAATCTTTGGAGGTTGCGGTGCAATGCAGTAGTAGGATACAAATTCACACCTCCACTGTCCATATGATACGTTATGGATCTCATGCTGTTAAAGTAAGGTACTGAATTTAAACCCAGCATATTCCTATTGGGAGGGAGGGGGGAATCAGAGGACAAGCTATCCCAGGTTGCTTTTATGTATATCTTAGAAGCTCACTCAATAATGGCACTGGCCGAGGATTATGTGCCCAGAATTGCTTTTAGTCTTAAGGAAAAGGGAGAAAATGGGAAAGGACAAAGTAAGGATATTCAGTATTCAAAGAAACAACTATTTGGGAGTTGGCTGCTTTTACACGTTTACATGATGGTATGCTCCTGGTGTATACCATTACTGTGTATGACTGCAGATAGTGTATCATATACTTAGCAGCTTAGGAAAGGGAACATAGTGCTCAATTTTCCCCGTTTATTTGCGCCGTTTTTTTGGCGCGTGCCGTTTACTTTGGCATGTTTATTTTTTTCCAAGTTTCTCACTGCAATCTGCGCCAGAGTAACTGACTTAGTTATGATTTTTCTAGGCTTGTTTTTTTTGATGTCATAGTCTCTCATGTCATAGAAACATAGAAACATAGAAAATAGGTGCAGGAGTAGGCCATTCGGCCCTTCTAGCCTGCACCGCCATTCAATGAGTTCATGGCTGAACATGCAACTTCAGTACCCGATTCCTGCTTTCTCACCATACCCCTTGATTCCCCTAGTAGTAAGGACTTCATCTAACTCCTTTTTGAATATATTTAGTGAATTGGCCTCAACAACTTTCTGTGGTAGAGAATTCCACAGGTTCACCACTCTCTGGGTGAAGAAATTCCTCCTCATCTCGGTCCTAAATGGCTTCCCACTGATCCTTAGACTGTGTCCCCTGGTTCTGGACTTCCCCAACATTGGGAACATTCTTCCTGCATCTAACCTGTCTAACCCCGTCAGAATTTTAAACGTTTCTATGAGGTCCCCTCTCATTCTTCTGAACTCCAGTGAATACAAGCCCAGTTGATCCAGTCTTTCTTGATAGGTCAGTCCCGCCATCCCGGGAATCAGTCTGGTGAACCTTTGCTGCACTCCCTCAATAGCAAGAATGTCCTTCCTCAGGTTAGGAGACCAAAACTGTACACAATACTCCAGGTGTGGCCTCACCAAGGCCCTGTACAATTGTAGCAACACCTCCCTGCCCCTGTACTCAAATCCCCTCGCTATGAAGGCCAACATGCCATTTGCTTTCTTAACCGCCTGCTGTACCTGCATGCTAACCTTCAATGACTGATGTACCATGACACCCAGGTCTCTTTGCACCTCCCCTTTTCCTAATCTGTCACCATTCAGATAATAGTCTGTCTCTCTGTTTTTACCACCAAAGTGGATAACCTCACATTTATCCACATTATACTTCATCTGCCATGCATTTGCCCACTCACCTAACCTATCCAAGTCGCTCTGCAGCCTCATAGCATCCTCCTCGCAGCTCACACTGCCACCCAACTTAGTGTCATCCGCAAATTTGGAGATACTACATTTAATCCCCTCGTCTAAATCATTAATGTACAGTGTAAACAGCTGGGGCCCCAGCACAGAACCTTGCGGTACCCCACTAGTCACTGCCTGCCATTCTGAAAAGTCCCCATTTACTCCTACTCTTTGCTTCCTGTCTGACAACCAGTTCTCAATCCATGTCAGCACACTACCCCCAATCCCATGTGCTTTAACTTTGCACATTAATCTCTTGTGTGGGACCTTGTCGAAAGCCTTCTGAAAGTCCAAATATACCACATCAACTGGTTCTCCCTTGTCCACTCTACTGGAAACATCCTCAAAAAATTCCAGAAGATTTATCAAACATGATTTTCCTTTCACAAATCCATGCTGACTTGGACCTATCATATTACCTCTTTCCAAATGCACTGCTATGACATCCTTAATAATTGATTCCAATGTCAGGCTGACCGGTCTATAATTCCCTGTTTTCTCTCTCCCTCCTTTTTTAAAAAGTAGGGTTACATTGGCTACCCTCCACTCCATAGGAACTGATCCAGAGTCAATGGAATGTTGGAAAATGACTGTCAATGCATCCACTACTCCAAGGCCACCTCCTTAAGTACTCTGGGATGCAGTCCATCAGGCCCTGGGGATTTATCGGCCTTCAATCCCATCAATTTCCCCAACACAATTTCCCGACTAATAAGGATTTCCCTCAGTTCCTCCTCCTTACTAGACCCTCCGACCCCTTTTATATCCGGAAGGTTGTTTGTGTCCTCCTCAGTGAATACCGAACCAAAGTACTTGTTCAATTGGTCCGCCATTTCTTTGTTCCCCGTTATGACTTCTCCTGATTCTGACTGCAGGGGACCTATGTTTGTCTTTACTAACCTTTTTCTCTTTACATATCTATAGAAACTTTTGCAATCCGTCTTAATGTTCCCTGCAAGCTTCTTCTCGTACTCCATTTTCCCTGCCCTAATCAAACCCTTTGTCCTCCTCTGCTGAGTTCTAAATTTCTCCCAGTCCCCGGGTTCGCTGCTATTACTGGCCAATTTGTATGCCACTTCCTTGGCTTTAATGCTATCCCTGATTTCCCTTGATAGCCACGGTTGAGCCACCTTCCCTTTTTTATTTTTACGCCAGACAGGAATGTACAATTGTTGTAGTTCATCCATGCGGTCTCTAAATGTCTGCCATTGCCCATCCACAGTCAACCCCTTCAGTATCATTCATCAATCTATCCTAGCCAATTCACGCCTCATATCTTCAAAGTTACCCTTCTTTAAGTTCTGGACCATGGTCTCTGAATTAACTGTTTCATTCTCCATCCTAATGCAGAATTCCACCATATTATGGTCACTCTTCCCCAAGGGGCCTCGCACAACGAGATTGCTAATTAATCCTCTCTCATTACACAACACCCAGTCTAAGATGGCCTCCCCCCTAGTTGGTTCCTCGACATATTGGTCTAAAAAACCATCCCTTATGCACTCCAGGAAATCCTCCTCTACCGTATTGCTTCCAGTTTGGTTAACCCAATCTATGTGCATATTAAAGTCACCCATTATAACTGCTGCACCTTTATTGCACGCACCCTTAATTTCATGTTTGATGCCCTCCCCAACATCACTACTACTGTTTGGAGGTCTGTACACAACTCCCACTAACGTTTTTTGCCCTTTGGTATTCTGCAACTCTACCCATATAGATTCCACATCATCCAAGCTAATGTCCTTCCGAACTATTGCCTTAATTTCCTCCTTAACCAGCAATGCTACCCCACCTCCTTTTCCTTTTATTCTATCTTTCCTGAATGTTGAATACCCCTGGATGTTGAGTTCCCAGCCCTGATCATCCTGGAGCCACGTCTCCGTAATCCCAATCACATCATATTTGTTAACAGATTTGCACAGTTAATTCATCCACCTTATTGCAGATACTCCTTGCATTAAGACACAAAGCCTTCAGGCTTGTTTTTTTAACACCCTTTGTCCTTTTAGAATTTTGCTGTACAGTGACCCTTTTTGTTCTTTGCCTTGGATTTCTCTGCCCTCCACTTTTCCTCATCTCCTTTCTGTCTTTTGCTTTTGCCTCCTTTTCGTTTCCCTCTGTCTCCCTGCATTGGTTCCCATCCCCCTGCCATATTAGTTTAAATCCTCCCCAACAGCACTAGCAAACACTCCCCCTAGGACATTGGTTCCGGTCCTGCCCAGGTGCAGACCGTCTGGTTTGTACTGGTCCCACCTCCCCCAGAACCGGTTCCAATGCCCCAGGAATTTGAATCCCTCCCTGCTGCACCACTGCTCAAGCCACGTATTCATCTGCGCTATCCTGCGATTCCTACTCTGACTAGCACGTGGCACTGGTAGCAATCCCGAGATTACTACTTTTGAGGTCCTACTTTTTAATTTAGCTCCTAGCTCCTTAAATTCGTTTCGTAGGACCTCATCCCTTTTTTTACCTATGTCGTTGGTACCAATGTGCACCACGACAACTGGCTGTTCTCCCTCCCTTTTTAAAATGTCCTGCACCCGCTCCGAGACATCCTTGACCCTTGCACCAGGGAGGCAACATACCATCCTGGAGTCTCGGTTGCGGCCGCAGAAACGCCTATCTATTCCCCTCACCATTGAATCCCAAATCACTATTGCTCTCCCACTCTTTTTCCTGCCCTCCTGTGCAGCAGAGCTAGCCATGGTGCCATGAACTTGGCTGCTGCTGCCCTCCCCTGATGAGTCATCCCCCTCAACAGTACCCAAATCAGTGTATCTGTTTTGCAGGGGGATGACCACATGGGACTCCTGCACTACCTTCCTTGCACTGCTCTTCCTGTTGGTCTTCCATTCCCTATCTGGCTGTGGACCCTTTCCCTGCGGTACGACCAATTCGCTACACGTGATACTCACGTCATTCTCAGCATCGTGGATGCTCCAGAGTGAATCCACCCTCAGCTCCAACTCCACAACGCGGACCGTCAGGAGCTTGAGGTGGATACACTTCCTGCAGATATAGTTATCAGGGACACTGGTGTCATCCCTGAGTTCCCACATGGTACAGGAGGAGCATAACACCCGACCGAGCTCTCCTGCCATGACTTAACCCTTAGATACACTTAAATTGGCAACAACAATGTTAAAAGTTACTCACTGTTATAGAAGAGAAAAAAGAAAAACTACTCGCCAATCACCAGCCAATCACTTACCCCCTTGGCTGTGACGTCACCTTTTGATTTCTTTCTACTTCTTTTTTGCCTTCTCCCTGTAGCTGCACAAGTCACGCCTTTTATAGGCCTCTCCACGCACCTCCTCGACGCTGCTCCCGACTGCCGCCGACGCTGGGCCCCGGACTCCCTGCTGTGCCTTTTATAGGCCTCTCCACGCACCTCCTCGACGCTGCTCCCGACTGCCGCCGACTCTGTGCTGGTTTTTATCATTTTTCGCAGCTTTGCCAACATTTTTTCCTCCTAGGTCCAGCATATCTGGCCACTCCCAAAAATACTTCAGGGCACTTAAAAAAATTAGCGCACATTGAGACATCGGCGCTGAAAGACGCCATTGTTTTTAAATCGAAGATTTTGGAGGGAGTCAAGAACACTGTAAAAATCAATAATAAAGTTCAACTTTTTTTACCTATCTTTAAATGGAAGTTTGTTGGATTTCAGAAGTTTTATCTTTTTTTTAACTCACTCACACACCACCACCAAATGTCTTGAAGCAGGGCTAGAGGGTCGTAGCTTTGGCTGGCAGAATCGACTCTGTGCCTGGGCACAGGGGCTCAGGACTCAGCAAGAAAACAAGCTTTGTGGGGGGGGGGGGGAGGGGGGGAACGGGGAGGAGAGAGAGAGCGAGGTGCTGATCGGAAGGCTTCAAGCCCAGTGAACGAGATGCTGAGTGTAAGGCTTATGCAGACTGAGCCCGGGGAGCGAGGTGCCGATTGGAAGGCTTCTGAAGACTGCAATGAGTTGGGGGGGGGGGGGAGAGAGAAGGGGAGAAGTCACAAGATTGCAATTAGTTAAGGGGGAGGGGGGAGAGAGGAGAAGTCACAAGACTGAAATTAATTAAGGGGGGGAGAGAGGGGAAGTCACAAGACCTCGGGTGTGGTCCATCCATACAGACCTTGGGGAGAGAGAGAACTGTGAACGTGCCCTGCCTGCTTTCCTGCCGTTTTGAGCTTCTTTCAAAATTTAAATTTAAGTATGGGGGCAATACTGACAATGCCATACCTTGTGCGAGCCTTCTGCATCATGGAGCTACGTAGGAGACAATTGATTCGACTTCATCGCTCAGGAATATCAGAGCCCGTAGGGTGCTGGACAGGAGGCCTCACCCATCTCGGATATATCGAGACAAGCGTTCGTACCTCCACCTGAGCAAACTGTGTCAGAAGGCTGCGTTTCCGCAAAGAATTTGTAACTGAGATCTGTGAGTTGGTCAAAGCAGACCTGCAACCTAGAAGCATCAGGAGGACTGCTTTGTCAGTTGAAGTGAAGGTTACAGCTGCACTTTCATTCTATGCCTCTGGCTCATTTCAAGCTGCAACTGATGGATGTGTGCATCATTTCTCAACATGTAACACATATCTGCATTCGCCAGGTGACAGCTGCACTGTATGCGCAGAAGAATGACTTCATAAAGTTCCCCATGACCGTCCAAGCAATCCATGACAGGGCTGTGGGCTTCTCCAGGATTGCTGGCTTCCCAAAGGTACAAGGCTGCATTGATTGTACCCACATGTTTGGAAGATTCCGAGATGTATAGGAACAGAAAAGGCTTCTACTCCATTAATGTACAGCTCATGTGTGACGACATGCATCGTATCATGTCAGTCGATGCAAGATACCCTGGGAGCACCCATGATGCGTTCATCCTACACGACAGCGTTATATCTGCCATGTTTCAGCAGCAGTCAGAAGGGCAGAGCTGGCTACTGAGAGCCAAAGGGTCCTCACACCTGGGTCATGATGCCCCTATGCATAACCCAGACGGAAGCTGACTGTAAATACAACATGTCGCACATTGCGACACACAGTATCATAGAGAGGATCGCGTTTCCGATGCCTGGACCATTCCAGAGGCTATTTGCTGTACTCCCCTGAGATTGTCGGTCAGTTCACTGTTATGTGCTGCATGCTGCATAACTTAGCCGTCATGAGGCAGCAGCACCTAATAATGGAAGACTCACTTGAGGTGAGAGTGGCTGATAATGATGTGGAAGATGCAAATGACGAACAGGAGGAGGACGATGAGGATGAGGAAGCCATGCAAGTGCCTGAGGCCGGAGCACGACAGCGGAGGAGGGCGGGCTATCGTGCCGGTTTAACAATTGCTCGAGCCTTGCGGCAGCAGCTCATCCATCTACGCTTTACTGATGCCTGAGGGCTCAGCAGCAACTATTCCACATGGACCATGTTTACTGTTTGGAGTTGTTCTGTAATGTTGTGTTGTGTTAATGGAACAAATAATGGAAATGATTCAGTTTTAATATAAAATATATTTTATTCAAAAGTTTAACAGTTCTTTTGTACTTAACTTAACTTTAATAAAATTATTCTTGCATCAAACTTTACTTTAAGAACATTCTTTAAGATCACTTAAAAGCTTTAAGATCACTTACAAACTTTTACATTTGTAAATTTACATAGCTTACAAAAAACTTTTAATTTGAGAACAGTTACAACAGTAACAACAATAACAATAACAACAAGAGCAAAGAAAGGCTGCACCTACCCATCTCTCCTCCACCTTATTCTAAGCCCGTTCGCTGCACTTGGTCTTGGACTCTCCACCACCTCTGCCCACACCACTGGGCTTGGTACTGGTACCAAGCTTATTCTTTCTAAGCTCTCGGGTACTGCACACCTGTTGAGGCGGCGGGGGAGGGGAGGCGGGGGGGCGGGGAGGGGCGCAGTAGCTGCAGGCGGCAAGTTGAAGGGCCCTGGCAGAAAATTGGAGGGTCCGGCTTTGGGCTCTTCAGAGGCTGGTGTGGGGATTGGAGTGGGAGTGACAGTTGATTCTGTCAATGCACGCAGGGTCTGGGCGTGTTCCCTTATTGCAGCAGCTAACTCCAACATGCCGTCCCTCATGCGCACTGACAGTGTCTCAAGGACCTGCAACATTCCCTCCCTCATGGTCAGTGACAATGTTTGCACTACCTCTGAAATTCCCTCCCTCATGGCCACTATCCCCTCATTGATGGTCCCGGACATCATTCCCATTTCTCCTGTCATTGCTGTTACTTCTCCCGACAGAACTGCTATCTCATCACTCAGCCCACTGATGGCATCCAGGAGTGATCGGGTAAGATCAATGCTCTCCGCACTCAATATCATCTGAACCACATCTGTTAGATCCTGCATCTCAGGAGAGCGTGGTTGAGCTCTCCTTCCTTTCCTCCCTATGGGTGTGCCTTGCTACATCCCACCACTGGGACCCGTAGCCTGGGACGGTGGGGTCCTGGGTGTGCCTCGCTGCACCCCACCACTGGGACCCGCAACCTCGGAAGGTGTGAAACTGTGGAATGTCCCACCATCTCTCAAACCACTAGTCACGGAAGGGGCTGTCACCGCAATGAGAAGCACCTCCTCTAACATCAGTACAACAGTGGGAGCTTTATCCAGCTCCATCCCGTCCCCCTCACCCTCACCCCCATATTCTTGGTCTGGGAATTTGGATTGGAAGATGTTCTCCTCTTCAGATTCGTCCATGTCTGAATCTTCTTCTGCATCGTCAGGGTTGGCCTGAAGTTCTGCAAAATATAACAGAACAGTCAAATGGTTAGTTGCAGAGGAGCGGGCAGGGTGGGTGGCATGAGTAGGCTCACACATCGCAGACCAGGCAGCGGGCTGATTTGAAGGGCCACAATGAATTTGTAGGACTTACCCTCTCCTTCGAGTGTGGGCCCAGCTTGTGCAGTGGTGATTGCTTTTATCCAGGCAGGACCCATCAAAGCAGCAACCCTCTTCCAAGGGTGTCTGTGGGTGCAGATTTTCTGGGCCTCCTCCTGTTCGAGTTCTTTCCCTTTTATTGTGTGCCACCTTCCTCTGCAAAGATGAAAATCTAATTTTTTTAAGAGGATGTCTTTCTGCTGGGTGGGACATATACAACTGGTCACATTTACAATTGCAATTCCATTGAATAAATGGAAATATTACTTACACTAACTACTTGACCAAGGTCCTGCCACTTCTCTTTACACTGGCCTCCAGATCTCGTGGTGGTCACCACTGTGCAGTAATCTTCTGCAACTTAGTTCCAGCGTTTCTTCATTTTTTTGGGTGGAACTTTTATATGACCTCTGCTGGTGTCCAGCTCCTGCCATCTGTTCTCAATCACAGTAACTAGTGCCTCCACTTCTTCCTGTAAGAAATTCTTGGTCCTTGCACCGCGTTGCATCTTGTACTGCTGCAGCTGTGATTTTTCCAATGCTCTCACAAAGCACTCCTTCTCACACACACAACTGGCTCTTTAAAAATGGCCGATTGGCAACTCGGAGCTGTATATAGAATGCGCGTCCATTGGAACGACGTCAGAAACGTAACCTTTTTTCCCCACGTATGCGCAGAAGGTGCGGCATTGTTGTTTGGCGCAGACAGCAGGCTCCACGCCCCACTCCCCACTGGCCAATGCGACTGGACACGCTACACGACACCAAATTTGAATTATAGATCGGAGAAACTTTGGAAATTATTTCCGGCGCATTTCTGGCCTAGAAAAACGGGCGTAACTCTGGCAATATGCCAGAAAACGGGCTTGGGCAAAATTGAGCCCATAATATCTGAGACCAATTAATACAACAGTATCAAAAAGTCCTGCGATGGAGCAGCTGCAGACTGTGTGGTTAAATGGGTGAGTCTAACCCTCCACCTTTTCTGGCCACAGGTGCTATCATTGGAGAGAGCTGGCACATGTCCTATTTGTGCTGCCATCCTGAAAGAGAGCAGCTTCCTGCATGCCCATTTCTTTTAGGCCACTAGTGCTGGGCACTGTCTCTGCATGGCCACTAATTGATGGAAAATCGGATAAAATAATAGCAATGAGATCCAGTGAAATCTAAGTGTCCATATGCAGAACATAATAGGGGTGATGATCGATGCATGAAGCTCACCATTCCATACCTTGCACAAGGTGGTTGAGTTGCCTCAAGCTGTCTAGCCACCTCCTGCTACAGCTGTGTTGCTTCTTTGATGGCCTACATCACTCCGTGCCAAATAGTGCCTCCCTCCTTTGCCTGACTTCATGCAGAAGGACTTCTACACCTTTATCAATGGGTATACTGGATCCTGTGCAGACATTGCAGTCTTGCATCTTCTTAAGGTAAATACATTTAATTCTTGCTGGTGTTGCCATTTAGGCTGCTACAGACTATTAAATACTTCAGCAGCAAATGAATTCCCGCTCCAAATGATGAGCTTCTGTTGACTGACATCTATAATGCTGGAACCCGCTGTCATTTAAATTAGGCTGACCCTGGAAACTGCAATGGGGTCAGTGTACTCCTGGTCTGGCAAATGCAAATTGTGCCCCACCATACTTTCATTGGGGATTTTGCCTGAGCACAAAATCTAGACTTAAATTTTTGAATAACAATTTAACAACAAATTACCTGATGTCATATTTAACAGCTCCACCAATAAAGGAATTGCTCCTTCTTTTGCTACTAAGGTCTGATTGAATGGATTGTTGGTACATAATATCTGAATGCATTTCATTACATTGACCAGCACATCTTCAATTTCAGAAGTTAAAATCTTCACCAGAGGAGGAATTGCACCCTAGGAAATCAAAAGGATAGGTGTGAAAGGATGCTTAATTACACATAGTTCCAATGAGTTGGAGAGCATATATAAAGGTAAGGTTAACATAACAGCAGAAGCTATGTACATATATTAACTAATATATATTAATAGAATATTCTCATTTTCTAGCAAAGGTATTTCAAACATCTTCCTCAGGTTCCTCAAATCTACACACTAATGTATAGTGCCAGGGCACATCTAATTTACAGGTTTCTTTAATATCCTGCAGTTCAAGCCACACAAACTTTATTTTATTTATATATAATTACCTATAACCACCCCCTAATGGCCTCTGACTCAACCCCATGTAGTATTGAACCCGCTGGAGTGGAACTAAACTACAGAACCAGTGGAAAGCTGTTTAACTTATGCAGCCTCCAGGCCAGGTCCAAGATCACCCCAACCTCTGTCGTTGAACTGCAGTACGCGGACGATGCCTGCGTCTGCACACATTCTGAGGCTGAACTCCAGGATATAGTCGATGTATTAACCGAGGCATATGAAAGCATGGGCCTTATGCTTAACAACCGTAAGACAAAGGTCCTCCACCAGCCTGTCCTCGCCGCACAGCACTGCCCCCCAGTCATCACGATTCACAGTGCGGTCCTCGACAATGTGGACCACTTCCCATACCTCGGGAGCCTCTTGTCAACAAAGGCAGACAATGATACGGAGTTTCAACATTGCCTCGAGTGGGCCAGTGCAGCCTTCAGCCGCCTGAGGAAAAGAATGTTCGAAGACCAGGCCCTCAAACCTACCACCAAGCTCATGGTCTACAGGGCTATAGTAATACCTGCCCTCCTGCATGGATCAGAGGCATGGAAGATGTACAGAAGACACATCAAGTCGCTGGAGATATACCACCAACGATGTCTCCGCAAGATCCTGCAAATCCCCTGGGAGGACAGATGCACCAACATCAGTGTCCTCGCCCAGGCTAACATCCCCAGCATTGAAGCACTAACCACACTCGATAGGCTTCGCTGGGCAGGCCACATAGTTCGCATGCCAGACACGAGACTCCGTAAGCAATTTCTCTACGCGGAGCTCCTTCATGGCAAATGAGCCAAAGGTGGGCACGGAAACATTACAAGGACACCCTCAAAGCCTCCCTGGTGAAGTGCGACATCACCACTGACACCTGGGAGACCCTGGTCGAAGACCGCCCTAGGTGGAGAAAGTGCGTCCGGGAGGGCATTGAGCTCTTCGAATCTCAACGCTGCGAGCGTGAAGAGGTCAGGCGCAGGCAGCAGAAGGAGTGTGTGGTTAAATCAGTGCCACCCCCCTTTCCCCCGATGAATTTCTGTCCCACCTGTGACAGGGTCTGTGGCTCTCGTGTTGGACTGTTCAGCCACCAAAGAACTCACTTTAGGAGTGGAAGCAAGTCTTCCTCGAGTCCGAGGGACTGCCTGTGATGATGAGTATTGAAATCAAACTATGCCGGTTAAAAGGCCCCAGTTTTGATTCCCAATCTAAGGAAAGGTTCAGCTGTGGTAATGGTTGGGGAGCTATAGTTAACTTCTGTGCCACTGCTCTAGGGAAGGTAAAATGATTTAGGGTTCCAGCTCCTGATTGCTATCTAGCAATTAACTTTTATACTAATGAACTATTAACTTAGCTTCATCATAATAAAAACACTTAATGGGAGAAACCAAATTGTTTCTGATGACCCCTGCGTATAGGCATAAGGTCATGACAGGAATAGCTCAGCTGTGAAGCCCTTTTAGCTGAATACTGGCCAATATTCATTAAAATATCCATTTTGGCAAGATACCAGGGAGCACAAGTCAATGCCTACAGGGGAGGAGTAGAGGAGAGAATTGACAAAATAAATACATAATCATTAATTAATATTTGGGTATATAGCTATAATTTAATTTAAAATGTCATAACATTTTCTCAAAAGAAATAATTGGAAGCAGAAAACAATTGGGCACAAAGATGCTCCCATTAACTGGCTTTATAATATGAAGCTAATTTAATTGCGTGCTATTGTAAAACTGTGATGATGATGAGCATGAGAGCATCCAAGTTGCAGATGGAAAGGTGATTCTGCTGCATTCTTGATCAAGTTCCTCCTTCCCCTCCCTTTTTCCTGTCATTCTCCACAATAACATTAAAAGGTTTTAACCTTCTTGTAGCAGACCCAAATTCTGCTTCTGATAGAACGCTTTCCTGATGAACTCCTGCTTTGATTGGATCTGCCTCGAAGTAATTGGTTAAATTGGAGGATCTGGAGACTTTGCAGGAACTTTTTTTATAAACTGATTAACAAGGGGTGTTTGATTTTCACTGGCAGATATTTAGCCAAAGGTTAGTGTTTCACTTGAAGTGTAATAATATACTTGGTAGAAACCAGGCATGGAATTTATGACATCCGAAAAATACCCTTTGATAGTTTTACCAATTATGTATTTTGTAGTGTGGATTGGCTCTGCAATGTAGTAGTGTGCTAACATGTTGTACCACAGAGAAATAAGTAATGAGTTATTGTCCATAGTTCTCCACAGAGTCTAGTTTGAAGCAGAAATTAGCAGAGGCTTAAAAACATGACAGTGTAGAGTTTCCGCTTTGGACGCAATCGTCAATCTGGGCTCAAATTGCGCTCAAAATTGCACTTGTTTTTCTAATTGACTTTATGGTTCAATTTTCCACTCAAATTAATTTGCATCATCATAACGTTAATTCTTCCATGAACCAATGCAATCGGGCTGCGTTTTAGAATGTAATTGTTTATTTCTTTCTTATTAAAAAATATTCCTTGATATATTTAAGAATGGTCACCTGGTGCAGCTTTATTAGTACAGGTGAAAATGGGTTTACCACCATACATAAGCACTTTTAATCAGAGTGTCTAGTCCATCTCCTGTGAGTAACCCAATTTTAAATAACTGAAAAGACTTTAAAAAACTATACAGACCATTTACTAGTTTCATTGCTGTAGTCAGTTTTTTAGTAAAATCAATATTTTTTAATATTTAAAAGGGTCCTAATTGTGCCCTAGTGCCTAAAAGAAAAGCTTAATTTGAAGAGCCTCCTCGAATGCCCACAAACTTGTGCAATTAGCAGAAACATGACATGGTGATTAATTCAATCTGGGGGCATGGTCAGTTTTGTGGGTGGGGCCAACTTCTAGCACAATTTTTTAAAACCAGTGCAAAAGATCGCGGAAACTCGATTTGATCTGGACGTAACTTGCGCTTGAAGTTTCTCAAGCTTTTGCATTGATTTGGCAGATTATGAATGAATTGTGCTGGAAAAACCAGCACAATCTAGCGGAAACTGTAGTGTTTTCAGCGGTAAAGAGGAGAAATAGTTTTAAAAGTGTGGTGATTTTGTTAAACACTAAAACAGTCTACATTTCAACAAATTGTGTCAATAAATTCATGATGTCCCATCCTTTTGATAATACAGTGAACTATATTTTTTAATACAATTAAGTGCTATAATCAAGCATTACTTACCAGGGAAGCGATTAGACTGGCATTAGCATCAATCTGGGCAATATCATGCAGGATGACAGAACATCGTGACTGAAGCTCAGGCTGTTGACTGTGAAGTAATTCAATAAGCACTGGGACGATACCAGAATCAATAATTAAGGAACAGACTGGCAGATAGGTGGAGAGATTACACAGCACAGCAGAAGCAATACGTTGCAGTACCTCATGTTTACTGTGTAACAGATCTATAAGAGGAGGAATGCTACCTAAATCAAAGAATTGAAACAGTCAGTATTAAACATTCCAAACATTCCAGCAAACTTTCAATGTTTCTTTGGAGTTTGTAGAGAAATCAGGAAAATAGGACTGGGTAAAATCAACTCTCAAAAGGCAATTAAATTCAGAGCAGGCAAGAATGGTCACGTGACCACCTGTTACGCTGAAAATGTCTATGTTTCAGCTCAGCACAATAAATCACAGTGTATCTTTAATACAATCTATAGGCACTTTCACATTGCTGCTGGGACTCTAGAAAATTGGAACTGAAGTGGAGACCTGTGACCTTCAACACCCTTCTCTTTTTACAGCCACTGGCTGCAAAACTCCACAACTTAGCGCTGGTAGTTACGGCTGTATTTTTAAAAATGGAATCCACCTTGCTTCCACTCACTTCTGGCGTGGCTTGCACTGTTCGCTATCTTGCTAAGAGTGATAGTGCGGATGCTCCGTGCGTGCGCCAGCAGTATGCAGTCACCATGTGACACTGATTTGATGCACGACCTGCCATTTTGGACATCGCCGCTCCATTCAACATCCTCTCCGAAACATGCTCAGGTGTATGATGGAACCACCATTAGCGCTATTTAAAGGGATATATCCAACTTGCAGGTAAGTTGATTATTGCTCGTACTGGCTCTTGCAGAGTTTGTATGAGCACTGGGTTGCTGGAAGACAGTTTAAAGTTGTTATAGTGTTCAGGGATTGCAGCTCGATATTGGGAAGGCATTGGCTGCTACTAGAAGGCCTCTGAGAAAACCATTTGCTCCCAGTCATGAGGACTCTAGTTGGAGGGAGACGGAGCAGAGGCAGCAAAGATGACAAGCTGCCTGTAGAGAGAGGAAGAAGAGAGCTCTCAGCAGCAGGCCTTACCCACTAAGGTTTTCAAGGACACTTCTAACTGCATCTAAGCCAGAAGCAGTGTGTTCGGAAGTACCGCTTTACCAAGGAGGTGGTCACAAAACTCTGGAACCAGACCTCCAGCATCAGAGCAGGGCAACAACGGCTCTGCCAGTGGCCCTCAAGGTGACCGCGCCCCTGATTTATTTTACCAGCAGATATTTCCAGGCTGGAGCAGGTGACTTTGCAAACATCTGACAGTTCGCTGTTCATCGCTGCATCCGCGAGGTTACAGAGGCTCTGTATGCTAGGAGAGGGGACTTCATTGTCTTCTCTCTGAACAGAGAGAATCAGGAGGAGTGCAAACGTGGATCTGTCGGGATATTGCTGGCACAGTGGACTGGCGCAGGATGAAGGCATCATGACTGCTGTCAGGATACTGGACATTTACCATCATGATATTCTGGATGTGTTCGCACACCGACTGCACATTATAGAACATCACACCATTGAGATGCGGTGCCCGCAAAGTCACATGTGTGCAATCGAGCGCAGAGCACTACGGGAGAGGCCCAAGGAGATTTAAACAGCACCAGCAGAGCGCAAAGCACCATAGGAGAGGCCTGGTGAGATTTAAACAGTGGCCGTGATGGCAGAATTGACAGAGCGCGTAAAACAAATACCGAGGCAATTTGACAAAGTGACGTCACATTAAACACGAAGGAGCCAGGGTAAGTTATAGGTAACTACCAATTTAACTTAAACTAGAACAAGTAATTAGCTAAAAAAAAAAACTATATATATAACTTTAATTAATTACTCAAATAAAAAATGTTACGTAGGAATAGCAGTGCAGGAGATGTGCCACAACTGCAGCATGTGGGAGTTTGCGGAGAGCATCGTGATCCCAGATGGCCACATCTGCAGTAAGTGCCTGCATATTGAGGAACTTCAGCTCAGAGTTATTGAACTGGAGTTTGAAGTGCAGACATTGTGGGGCATCGGGAAGGGTTAGAGTTACCTGGACACTTTGATCCAGGAGGCAGTCACACCTCTTAGTGGTAGTGGTACAGGTCTGGTTAGTGGTCAGAGACAGGAAGGTGTGACAGCGACTCAGGCAGGTAAGAGGATCCCAGGTGCAGTGCTGGAGGAGCCTCGGCCTTTGCCCTTATCCAATAAGTATGAGGTTCCTTCTGCCTATGTGGTTAAGGACAAGGTCTGCGGGGTGAATGAGCAAACTGAACACAGCACCATGGTACAATAGGCCATTCAAGTGGGGGGAGTGAATAGGAATGCTGTAGTGGTAGGGGACAGTATAGTCAGGGGCTGGATAATGTTGTCTGCAGCGCGATCAGGATTTCCGAAGGCTGTGTTGCCTGCCGCGAGCCAATGTTAACAATATCTCCTTGCGGCTGGAGAAGAATTTGGAGTGGGGGGAGGATCCAGTTGTTGTGGCCCATGTAGGAACCAACGACGTAGGTATGACTCGGAATGAGTTACTGCTGAGGGAGTTTGAGGAGCTAGGGTCCAAATTAAAAAGCAGAACCTCAAAGGTTCTGGATTGTTACTGGATCAGAGAATTAAATGCGTGGCTTAAAGAGTGGTATGGGAGAAAGGGGTTTCAGTTCATGGAGCACTAGCCCCAGTATAGGGGGAAGAGGGAGCTGTTCCGTTCGGACGAGCTTCACTTAAACTGGGCTGGGACTAGTGACTTGGTGAATCAAATAATTAGGGCTGTGGATAGGGCTTTAAACTAAAAAGGAGGGAGAGGGAAGGGAAATTTAGAAATCTAAAGAGAAAAAAGTCAAGGCAATGGAGCAGCGTAGCGATTGGAGTAAAGATAAGCAGAAAGGGACAGAGTGTTTAAGGATAATAGTGCATTAGCGAATAAGGTGAAAGGGAATAATGGTAAGAAGTTAAAATTAAAGGCTCTTTATCTGAATACACGAAGCATTAATAACAAGATAGACGAATTAGTGACACAAATAGAGATAAATGGATTTGATCTAATAGCCATTACAGAGACATGGTTGCAAGGTGACCAATTACATAGGTATGAGAGGTGAGTTAGCTAAGGTAGATTGGGAAATTAGATTAAAAGATATGACGGTAGATAAGCAGTGGCAAACCTTTAAAGAAATATTCGAAAATTCTCAACGAATACACATTCGATTGAGAATTAAAGCTCTATGGGAAAAGAGATCCATCTGTGGCTAACTAAAGAAGTTAAGGATAGTATTAGATTAAAAGGGACATAATATATTGAGGAATATTAGTAAGCCTGAGGATTGGGAGAGCTTCAGCAAAGAATGACTAAAAAATTGATAAAAGGGAGAAAATAGAATGAGAGTAAACTAGCAAGAAATATAAAAATATAAAAAGCATTCAATAAGGCTCCACATAAAAGGCTACTACACAAGATAAGAGCTCATGGTGTTGGGGGTAATATACTAGCATGGATAGAGGATTGGCTAAAAAACAGAAAACAGAGAATCGGGGTAGATGGATCATTTTCATTGTTTGCAAACTGTAACTAGTGGGTGCCATAAGGATCAGTGCTGATGATACAAAGATAGGTGGGAAAGCAAGTTGTGAGGAGGATATAAAGAGTTTGCAAAGGGATATAGATAGGTTAAGTGAGTGGGCAAAAATTTGTCAGATGGAGTATATTGTGGGAAAATGTAAGGTTATCCACTTTGGTAGGAAGAATAGAAAAGCAAAATGTTATTTAAATGGAGAGATTACAAAATGCTGCGGTACAAAGGGATCTGGGAGTCCTTGTACATGAAACACAAAAAGTTAGCATGCAGATACAGCAAGTAATTAAGAAGGCAAATGGAATGTTGGCCTTTATTGCAAGGGGGATAGAGTATAAAAGTAGGGAAGTCCTGCTACAACTGTACAGTGTGTAGGTGAGCCCACACCTAGAGTACAGCATACAGTTGTGGTCTTCTTATTTAAGGAGGCATATACTTGCATTGGGGGGTAGTTCAGATAAGGTTCATGAGGTTGATTCCTGAGATGAAGGGGTTGTCTTATGAAGAAGGGTTGAGCAGGTTGGGCCTGCTACAATTAATTATAGTTTAGAAGAATGAAAGGAGATCTTATTGAAACATATAAGATTCTGAGGGGGCTTGACAGAGTCGATGCGGAGAGGATATTTCCCCTCGTGGGGGAATCTAGAACTAGGGGGCATAGTTTCAGAATAAGGGGCCGCACATTTAAAATGGAATGAGGAGGAATTTCTTCTCTCAGATGGTTGCGAATCTTTGGAATTCTCTACCCCAGAGAGCTGTGGAGGTTGGGTCATTGAATATATTTAAGATGGAGATAAACAGATTTTTGAACGATAAGGGAATAAAGGTTATGGGAAGTGGGCAGGAAAGTGGAGTTGAAGCCAAGATCAGATCAACCATGATCTTATTGAATGGTGGAGCAGGCTCGAAAGGCCAAATGCCCTACTCCTGCTCCTATTTCTTATGTTCTTATGTACTCCTGCTGATATTTCTTATGTTCATATGTTCTTAAAGAGTTTTTACAAGTATGCAAAAAGGAATAGAGTAGCAAAAGTAAATATTGGTCCCTTAGAGGCTGAGACAGGAGAAATTAGTATGGGTAATAAAGAAATTGCAGAGACACAAAATGCAGAACAAAAATAGTGGGGAACCAATGGGAGCAAGGAACTTAAATTAATTAAGATCAGTAGACAAAAAGTACTTGAGAAACTAATGCAACTAAAAGCTGACAAATCACCTGAACTTGATGACCTACATCCTTGCATTCTAAAAGTGGTGGGTGCAGAGATGGTGGATGCATTGGTTATGATCTTCCAAAATTCCCGAGATTCTAGAATGTTCTCAGCAGATTGGAAGGTAGCAATTCAAGAAAGGAGGGAAGAAAAAAAAACAGGGAACTACAGGTCAGGTAGCTTTACATCAGTCATTGGGATAATGCTGGAAACCGTTATTAAGGAAGTGGTAACAGGGCACTTAGAAATGAAAATGGCCTGAAATTCCGATGGCCCGGGTCCGTACGAAATTTCTATGGATCCGGGAAGGCAGCGGAAAAGCCGGGTTTCAGCGCGCAATGTGCATTCGCTGAAAAGCGGCTTTTCTGATCTGTCAAGTTTCTGGCTTGACAGATCATCCGTAGATCGGGAGCGAGGACACTTGCAAGGCAAGATTTCCGATATTTACGAATATCTTGCCCTGCAAATGTCCTTTAAAATCTTGTGCCTGAAAAAGCAGGCACATAGCCTACTTTTACAGGCACAAGTGTTTAAAAATACACAGAAACATTTAAAAATAAAGTTATAAAAACACATTTCATTTTTTAAAAACCCTCCCCACTACAGTAAGTTTATTTTAAGGCTTAATTAAAAAAACTTTTTAAAAAGCCAGGAAAATATTTTTTTGATAAGAACTTTAATTTAAATGTATGTTAAATATATAGTTTATTTTCAATTTTTTATTGTGTTTGGGGTGTTTGGGGGTTATCATTCATAGTAATAGAAGTTCCGGACTTACGGAATGGAACTCCTATTACTATGAATGAGAATCTGTACTTAACCTGATTGGCTGCTGTTTCCAGATCCCGGTCTGCGCACATTCCCACGTGCACACACTGCGACGCACAGTCACGGGATGCCTCAGGCTCGGAAGTTCCAATGGGCGCAGCAGCAACAGGTAAGTGCGCATCTTTTTTTTCTTTTTCTGTCATTTGCCTGCGGGAAGAGCTCAAACGGAATTCCAGGGCCCATATGTTTAGACAGAGTCAACATGGCTTTATGAAAGGGAAATTGTGTTTAACAATTTATTAGAGTTTGTTGAAGATGTAGCTAGCAGGGTAGATAAAGGATGTCGTATATTTGGATTTCAAAAATAATTTGATAAGGTGCCACATAAAAGGTTGTTATGCACGATAAGGGGTCATGGGGTTGGGGGTAATATATTAGCATGGATAGAGGATTGGTTAATGGGCAGAAAACAGAGAGTAAGGAGAAACATGCCATTTTCAGCTTGGCAGGCTGTAACTAGTGGGGTGCCACAAGGATCAGTGCTTGAGCCTCAGCTATTTACAATCTGTATGAATAACTTAGATGATGGGACCGAGTGCAATGTATCCACTTTTGCTGATGATACAAAGCTAGAGGGGAAGGTAAGCTGTGAGGAGGACTCAAAGAGCCTGCAATAGCATATAGACAGGTTAAGTGAGTGGGCAATAAGGTGGAAGATGGAGTATATTGTGAGGAAATATGAAGTTATTCACTTTGGTAGGAAGAATAGAAAAACAGAATATTTTTTAAATGGTGAAAAACTTTTAAATGTTGCTGGAAACACAGAACGTTAGCATGCAGGTACACTGAACAATTAGGAAGGTAAATGGTATGTTGGTCTTTATTACAAGGAGATTGGAGTACAAGAGTATGGAAGTCTAACTACAATTGTACAAGGTTTTGATGAGACCACACCTGGATAACTGTGCACAGTTTTGGTTTCCTTATCTGAGAAAGGATATATGTGCCTTAGAGGCAGTGCAACAAAGATCCCTGCCATGAGGGTGTTGTCCTATGAGGAGAGATTGAGTAGTTTGGTCCCATACTCTTTGGAGTTTAGAAGAATGAGACGTGATCTCATTGAAACATCTACGATTCTGAGTGGGATTGACAGGGTAGATGCTGAGAGGTTGTTTCGCCTGGCTGGAGAGTCTAGAACTAGGGGGCATAGTCTCAGGATAAGGGGTCAGTCATTTAAGATTGAGATAAGGAGAAATTTCTTCACACACGGTGTTTTGAAGCTTTGGAATTCTCCACCCCAAAGGGCTGTGAAAGCTGAGTGGTTGAGTATATTCAAGACTGTGATAGATTGATTTTTGGACTATAGGAGAATCAAGGGATATTGGGATTGGACGGGAAAGTGGAGTTGAGGCGAAGATCATCCATGATCTGATTGAACGGCTCAAAGGGCCGTATGGCTCCTAATTCTTATGTTAAAGGAGACATTCAATTTACCAAAAAATTGAGTGAAAATAATTCTTAGTTTGAATATCAATATTATGTGGATAGATGTTTGCCTACATAATAGTTACCCTGCTTTCAGAGCACTTCATTGTGTGAAGCCCTTTGAGATGTTTCAACAATGTAATAATATAAATGTTTTATTAATACATAAGTAGAAAGCTTACAGATGTGGCAGTTTGTGTATCTTATATCTGAATAGGTAGCAACTCTGCATGTTTGGGGATACGCTTTAAACTCAAGAAGGTGTTACTGTTCTAATATTTCCTAATTAATACCCCAAAACAGACTACGTTGGAGTCTCTGGTGGATAATAATGGCAAACTAACAGCATTCACTGTTATTACCCCTTTGCAACTGACCGCAACTTCAGGATGTAGCACATGTGCACCTAAACGTTGGCAGGATCCCCGAGGCCTGACGACTGGTACCAAATCAAACACTAACATCAAAGAAAGGGTGAGTATGATAGGGAGGTTGGCGTTCGGGTCGGGAAGCCAGCGGGCCAATTCGAGGATCAGAACCAGGAGACGGGTCTGCGGATAATGCAACTAAAGAACGGCCATTAGGTAGAGATAAGTTGTGGCTCCTTGGGCATAGATTGCTCTAAAGGGTAAAAGTCCCTTGGGTATAGATTGGTCTCAAGGATACGTTGTGCCTTGGGTATAGATTAATCTCAAGGATGAAAGTCCCTTGGGCATAGATTGCTCTTAAGGGTAAAAGTCCCTTGGGTACAGATTGGTCTCAAGGATACGTTGCGCCTTGGGTATAGATTAATCTCAAGGGTGAAAGTCCCTTGGATATAGATTGCTCTCAAGAGTAGAGTAGGTGAAAAGATTTCAGTTTGTATGAAAGTGTGTGTTTGTGTGGAAGTTTTCCTGACTGTGAATGTTTGGGGGGGTGAAATAATTTTTTTATTTGCCTGAATGCTTGTCGTTTAAAAGGAAAACAGTGGGTCTGTATGTTAGTTTTAGCTCCGCCCACATTTTAGGACAGAGCGATGAAACCTTTTTTTTAACCCTTTGTAATGCTGTACTGGATGCTGTCTGGGAAGGTTACGAAAGTATGAATAAATTGCGTGTTAAAATGTTCATTGTATACCTAGAATTGAATTAGATTTTAAGTTAGAAATGTAGGCGTGGATTTATTTTGATTATGATTTACAGAACCATGAAATGCACAAAAGACAGGTTGTTTAACAAAAGATAAAACTTCAGCCTTAAAGTTACAGTTGCTAAAAAAAGTGATGAATTGGACATTTTAATTGGATTACAGAAAAAATTGTGATAGTCTTGTATAGTTTAAATTAAAATGTGTGGTCTCATTTTAAATCAATTCGAATCGTAACAAAGCACTGTCTTCAATTGCAAGCAAATCAATTTGAACGTTTAAAAATCACCATCTTCTTTAGTGTCTTTCTTTTTCTTTACCAAAGCAACTCTTTTCTTTAAAAAAAAAGCCTGCAGAAATTTCTCAAAGCTACAAGCTAAGGGATGCTCTGTCCTCTTTTCCTTTTATGTAGAATGTTTGTTAATTAGAAAAACTTATGTTTCTCCAATTATATTCAGTATTTTTACAGTCTATTGGAAAGGCATCCAAAGAAGGACATGGAAACTGGTGTAACTTACTGTGTTATTTTGTGTTATTTTATCTGCTCTGTATTGTGTTTAATTATAACATATTGGCGATAAAAAAAAATATTGGTCTGAATTTAATTGGAATTATTGAGGTCAATTAACCTATGAAAACCTGCATTTCATTATGGCCACAGTGAAATTCTGGTTATTTCACAGTATGAATGTCCCTAGTTCTGGACGTGAGACTTCTACATTGAAAAAAAAAATGAATGAAGACACCCTGTGCTGATAATGAGTTTTTGCTAGGAAAAAATAAAAATAAAAGTTGCTCTTTGGTTGTTTTGAAAATGTTATTTTAAATTACATGAACATTTTTAGTTCAGTAAAAGAGATTTAAACAAAACAGTGGCAGTATTTGAATTGGAATTTTGAAACATGCTGTTTTCTCTGATGAGAGACAGAAATGCCATTTGGGAGAGACATAGAAACAAAGAAAATAGGTGGAGGAGTAGGCCATTCCGCCCTTCGAGCCTGCACCACCATTCAATAAGATCATGGCTGATCATGGACCTCACTACCGCTTTCCTGCTTTCTCTCCATACCTCTTGATCCCTTTAGCCGTAAGGGCCATATCTATCTCCCTCTTGAATATATCTAACGAACTGGCATCAACAACTCTCTGTGGTAGAGAATTCCAGAGGTTAACAACTCTCTGAGTGAAGAAGTTTCTCCTCATCTCGGTCCTAAATGGCTTCCTCTTATCCTTAGACTGTGACCCCTGGTTCTGGACTCCCCCAACATCGGGAACATTCTTCCTGCATCTAACCTGTCCAATCCCGTCAGAATTTTATATGTTTCTATGAGATCCCCTCTCATTCTTCTAAACTCCAGTGAATACAGACCCAGTCGATCCAGTCTCTCCTCATATGTTAGACCTGCCATCCCGGGAATCAGTCTGGTGAACCTTCACTGCACTCCCTCAATAGGAAGAACGTCCTTCCTCAGATTAGGAGACCAAAACTGAACACAATATTCCAGGTGAGGCCTCACCAAGGCACTGTACAACTGCAGTAAGACCTCCCTACTGCTACAGTCAAATCCCCTAGCTATGAAGGCCAACATGCCATTTACCTTCTTCATTGCCTGCTGTACCTGCATGCCAACTTTCAATGACTGATGAACCATCACACCCAGATCTCGTTGTACCTCCCCTTTTCCTAATCTGCCACCAGTCAGATAATATTCTGCCTTCATGTTTTTGCCACCAAAGTGAATAACCTCTCATTCATCAACATTATACTGCATCTGCCATGCATTTGCCCACTCATCTAACCTGTCCAAGTCCCCCTGCAGCCTCGTAGCATTCTCCTCACAGCTCACACCGCCACCCAGCGTCATCTGCAAACTTGGAGATATTACACACAATTCCTTTATCTAAATCATTGATGTATATTGTAAACAGCTGGGGTCCCAGCACTAAGCCCTGCGGCACCTCATTAGTCACTGCCTGCCATTCTGAAAAGGACCCATTTATCACGACTCTCTGCTTCCTGTCCACCAACCTGTTTTCTATCCATGTCAATACATTATCCCCAATACCATGTGCTTTAATTTTGCACACCAATCTCTTGTGTGGGGCCTTGTCAAAAGCCTTTTGAAAGTCCAAATACATCACATCCACTGGTTCTCCCTTGTCCACTCTACTAGTTACATACTCAAAAAATTCTAGAAGATTTGTCAAGCATGATTTCCCTTTCATAAATGCATGCTGACTTGGACTGAGCCTGACACTGCTTTCCAAATGCACTGCTATTTCATCTTTAATCATTGATTCCAACATTTCCCCCACTACTGATGTCAGGGTAACCGGTCTATAATTCCCCGTTTTCTCTCTCCCTTTTTAAAAAGTGGTGTTACATTAGCTACCCTCCAGTCCATAGCAACTGATCCAGAATCAATAGACTGTTGGAGAATGATCACCAATGCATCCACTATTTCTAGGACCACTTCCTTAAGTACTCTGGGATGCAGACTATCAGGCCCCGGGGATTTATTGGCCTTCAATCCCATCAATTTCCCGAATACAATTTCCTGACTAATAATGATTTCCTTCAGTTCATTCTTCTCACTAGACCCTCGGTCCCCTACTATTTCCGGAAGATTATTTGTGTCTTCCTTAGTGAAGCCTCACTGGGGCTGCGTGAATAAGGCTCCTCCCACGCCCAGCTCCTGTTTCCTCCCGACCCGATTCGACTCTCGCTTCCCGCCCCCCGCCTCCGGACCGGACCCGACACGACACCCGCTTCCCCCCCCACCCCGCCCCTGGACCGGACCCGACCCCGACCCGACTCCCGCTTCCCCCCGCCCCTGGACTGGACCCGACCTGACCTCCCTCCCCCGACCTGACCTCCCTCCCCCGACCTGACCTCCCTCTCCCTCCCTCCCACCACCCCCCAGACCCGCGCTCCCCCCGACCCGACCCAACTACCTGTAAATCTGGTGCTGGGGATGGGCCCTGCCCGAAGTCTTGGGCCCTGCCTGAAGTCTCGGGCATGGCCGGGCCCGGCCCGTTCAGCCTCACTCCCCCATCTCCTTTCCCCCCCATCTCCATCTCCTTTCCCCCCCCATCTCCTTTCCCCCCCCTCCATCTCCTTTCCCCCATCTCCTTTCCCCCATCTCCTTTCCCCCCCTCCCCCTCCTCCTCCTCCCCCCTTCTCCTCCTCCTCCTCCCCTTCTCCCCCTTCTCGACCCTCCCCTTCTCCCCCATCCCTTCCCTCCCTCTGCTCCCCCCCTCTCTCCATGTACCCCCTCCCCTCGCTGTCCGAAACACAGACACTGACAGACAGAGAATGAGAGACACACACAGACAAACAGACCGAGAGATAGAGACACTGACAGAGACACACTGGGGGGGGGGCATCCCAGCACGCTGTTGGAGGGCTCCCGGTGCTGCAGTCGGTAAGTAGAAAATGTTTTATTTATTGATTTAAAATAAACATTTTCTAATTAATTATTTTTGATTGATTTATTGGTTGATTTATTGATGCTTTTTTCATTTATTATTGATGATGGCTCTTTATTTGTAAAACTGAAGTGTTTAATGTTTGTAAACTTCCCTTTAAACCCCCCCTCCCCCCGATTCCCTACGCCTGATTTGTAACCTACGCCTGATTTTCTAAAGTGTAGACAAGGTTTTTTCGAGCGTACAAAAATCTTCACTTACTCCATTCTAAGTTAGTTTGGAGTAAGTTTTCACTGACGAAACTTTGAAAACAGGCGTAAGTGGCCGGACACGCCCCCTTTTGAAAAATAAATTCTGTTCCAAAGTGAAACTGTTCTAACTGACTAGAACTGGAGCAAACTAAATGGCGAGAATTCCGATTTCTAAGATACTCCGTTCTACACCAGTTGCTCCTAAAAATCAGTAGCAAATCATGTCAAAACTTGGGGCCATAGGAACTGATCCAGAGTCAATAGAATGTTGGAAAATGATCACCAATGCATCCACTATTTCTAGGGCCACCTCCTTAAGTACTCTGGGATGCAGCCTATCAGGCCCTGGGGATTTATTAGCCTTCAATCCCATCAATTTCCCGAACACAATTTCCAGACTATTAAGGATTTCCTTCAGTTCTTTCTTTTCGCAAGACCCTTGAACCCCTAGTATTTCGGGAAGGTTATTTGTGTCTTCCTTAGTGAAGACAGATCCAAAGTATTTGTTCAATTGGTCTGCCATTTCTTTGTTCCCCATTATAAATTCACCAGATTCTGACTGCAAGGGACCTACGTTTGTCTTCATTAATCTTTTTCTCTTTTGCAGTCAGTTTTTATGTTCCCAGCAAGCTTCCTCTCATACTCTATTTTCCCCCTCCTAATTAACCCCTTTGTCCTCTGCTGAATTCTAAATTTCTCCCAGTCCTCAGGTTTGCTGCTTTTTCTGGCCAATTTATATGCCTCTTCCTTGGATTTAACACTATCCTTAATTTCCCTTGTTAGCCACGGTTGAGCCACCTTCCCCATTTTATTTTTACTCCAGACAGGGATGTACAACTGTTGAAGTTCATCCATGTGATCTTTAAATGTTTGCCATTGCCTATCCATCGTCAACCCTTTAAGTATCATTCACCAGTCTATTCTAGCCAATTCACATATCATACCATCGAAGTTACCTTTCCTTAAGTTCAGGACCCTAGTCTCTGAATTAACTGTGTCACTCTCCATCTTAATAAAGAATTCTACGATATTGTGGTCACTCTTCTCAAGGGGCCTCGCACAACAAGATTGCTAATTAGTCCTTTCTCATTACACATCACCCAGTCTAGGATGACCAGCCCTCTAGTTGGTTCCTCGACCTAATGGTCTGGAAAACCATCCCTAATACACTCCAGAAAATCCTCCTCCACCGTATTGCTACCAGTTTGGTTAGCCTAATCTATATGTAGATTAAAGTCGCCCTTGATAACCGCTGTACCTTTATTGCATGCATCCCTAATTTCTTGTTTGATGCTGTCCCCAAACTACTGTTTGGTGGTCTGTACACAACTCCCACGAGCGTTTTCTGTCCTTTGGTATTCCGCAGCTCTACCCATACAGAGTCCAAATCATCCAAGCTAATGTCCTTCCTTACTATTGCATTAATTTCCTCTTCAACCAGCAACGCTACCTGACCTCCTTTTCCTTTCTGTCTATCCTTCCTGAAAGTTGAATACCCCTGGATGTTGAGTTCCCAGCCTTGGTCACCCTGGAACCATGTCTCCGTAATCCCAAATATATCATATTCGTTAATAGCTGCCTGCGCAGTTAATTCATCCATCTTATTACGAATACTCCTCGCATTGAGACACAGAGCCTTCAGGCTTGTCTTTTTAACATACTTTGTCCCTTTAGAATTTTGCTGTAATGTGGCCCTTTTTGATTTTTGCCTTGGGTTTCACTGCCCTCCACTTTTACTTTTCTTCTTTCTATCTTTTGCTTCTGCCCCCATTTTACTTCCCTCTGTCTCCCTGCACAGGTTCCCATTCCCCTGCCATATTAGTTTAACCCCTCCCCAACAGCACTAGCAAACACTCCCTCTAGGACATTGGTCCGGTCCTGCCCAGGTGCAGACCGTCTGGTTTGTACTGGTCCCACTTCCCCCAGAACCGGCTCCAATGTCTCAGGAATTTGAATCCCTCCCTCCTGCACCGCTCTTCAAGCCACGTATTCATCTGAGCTATCCTGCTATTTCTACTCTGACTAGCATGTGGCACTGGTAGCAATCCTGAGATTACTACCTTTGAGGTCCTGCTTTTTCATTTAACTCCGAGCTCCCTAAATTCACCTTGTAGGACCACATCCCATTTTTTACCTGTATCGTTGGTACCTATATGCACCACAACAACTGGCTGTTCACCCTCCTCCTCCAAAATATCCTGCAGTCACTCCGAGACATCCTTGATCCTTGCACCAGGGAGGCAACATACCATCCTGGAGTCTCGATTTTTGCCGCAGAAACGTCTATCTATTCCCCTTACAATAGAATCCCCCACCACTATAGCTCTCCCACTCTTTTTCCTGCCCTCCTGTGCAGCAGAGCCACCCATGGTGTCATGAACTTGGCTGCTGCTGCCCTCCCCTGATGAGTCAACCCCCCCCAACAGCACCCAAGGTAGTGTATCTGTTTTGGAGGGGGATGAACGCAGTAGACCCTTGCTCTACCTTCCTTCCACTGCACTGGTCACCCATTCCCTATTTGTCTGAGTAACCTTTACCTGCAATGTGACCAACTCACTAAACGTGCTATTCACGACATCCTCAGCGTCGTGGATGCTCCAGAGTAAATCCATGTGCAGCTCCAGTGCCTCAATACGATTTGTCAATGCAGAGCTGCAGCTGGATCGACCTCCTGCACACATAGTCGTCAGGGACACTGGAAGTGTCCCTGATGACTGGAAGTGTCCCTGACTTCCCACATATCACAGGAGGAGCATGACACGTGTCTGGGCTCTCCTGCCATGACTTAACCCTTAAATTAAATTAATTTGGCAACAATGCCAAAGTTTCTTACTGATAAAGGAAAAGAAAATGAAAAACTACTCACCAATCACCAGCCAATCATTTACCCCCTGGGCTGTGACATCACACTTCAATTTCTTTTTACTTCTTTTTTGCCTTCTCTTCCTGCTGCAGCTGCACCAGCTGACTCCTCCTCCTACGACGCTGCTGCTCCCTCCTCGACCGCTGGGCCTTTTATGGGCCTCCCCTGGATTCCCGCTCCTCCTCCTACGACGCTGCTGCTCCCTCCTCGACCGCTGGGCCTTTTATGGGCCTTCCCTGGATTCCCGCTCCTTCTCTGATGCTGCCGCTCCCTCCTGGACCGCTGGGTCTTTTATGGGCCTCCCCTGGACTCCTGCTCCTCCTCCGATGCTGCCGCTCCCTCCTCGACCGTTGGGCCTTTTATGAGCCTCCCCTGGACGACGCTGCCCCTCCCTTCTCGACCACTGGGCCTTATATGGGCCTCCCCTGGACTCCTGCTCCTCCTCCGACGAGATATGGAAGTAGCGTTAGAAATGAACTACGATCACTTGAATTGTGAGCATTTGTGTTAAAGACACTATGGGCTAGAATTTCCTAATAATCCACCAGTACCCGATTGCCACCCAAGATTGCTATGATTCCCAAGGTTATCACCACCGAAAACTTGCCCCCCAAAAAAAAAATCTGCCCAGCAAAAAAAACGTGCATTGCACCCCAATTCTCAATGAAAAAGGTGAATTTTGGGTCGATTGGGCGGTTCTTAGAGAAAAATTTACCCTACAGCTGTGGGTTGGGCCTCGAGGAGAAAAACACTAAAATATTTTTTCAAAAAACATAACATAAAAAAATCATAAAACCATTCTCAGGACCCTTCTAACTTAAATCACCACAACAGAATTTTTAAATAATAAGTAAAAAACCAATTACTTACCTTTTTCTTGTACAGCCACTCACCTACCGCCCAACACCGCCCAACTCCGCTGATTCTCATGGACGTTTATTTTAATACTTACTTACTGGTCACTGTTGTAGGCATTAGGTACCTGCTGAATATATCTATACACTAGGCATTAGGCACCTGCTGAATATATCTATACGCGTATATGTTTAAAATGGCCAAATATAAAATGGCTGCCCAAGCATGATGGGAACTCAGTTAGTCAAGCAATGAACTGCTGACTGAGGCTGACTGAGCAATGACCCTGTGAGGCCCACTACCGGGAATGCCTTGGATCAACAGTTTGAGACAAGATAACTATAACGAACCATTATAGTGCCTGGTATGGAATGTCCTTAATCAATGACTCCACACAGCAGAGCCCCGAGGAACAGAGATAAGGGGGGGTCCTGCATCACATAACAAGGTCATGAATCAGCCCGAGCTGACAAGAACCGAACATACAGCCCCTGAGGTATCAGGGGAATTCTATTGGGTTAAAGAAACCTATATGTAATCTATAATCATTATGATTGGATTGTGTCCAGCCAAAGTGGGCTGAGTAACTGTAATGAACTATTGTAAAACATATAAATATCGATGGATTTCTTTGTTCGGTGGAGTGGAGTGCCTGGAGTTGGACCAGAGGCTCTCTCCCCGCCGGCGTAATAAAAGCCGTTTTGGTGTTGGAACTGACCCAGAGTGTCGAGTGATTCTTGCAGGAAAACATTCGCGCTAACAGTCACTGCTGAGCCAAATATCACACCATGACGATTCGTGAACGTTACACGCCGACGGTCCACTCCCCAGCGGTACTTCAAAACCACCGGTGTAACTCAGCTGGGCAATTTCTCGCCGACCAAGTTATCGCCCAAAACGGCCAAGACCACCAAGAAACCAGGCGGTGAGCCACTGCAAATTCTAGCCCTTTATAAATTATCACCTGTTTTTGAAATTGGGATTAATGTGTAAAATCGAGAGAGGAAGTTTTGAAGGTAAAAGCCTTATAAAGAATGGACCAAGTGGGAATGTTTGAAAGAAGTTAACCCGTTCTGCTGACGTGTTTTATATTGGACATTATTATGATTTGACAAATTAACTCCTTAGGCTCTGAAGTAGAGCTACAATTCAAATACTCGAGAAAGGAAAATCTAACTGTAGTTTAAGGGATAACTGCTGTGTATAAAGAGAAATGTTTTGGGGGAAATAAATTGAACATTGACAAAGCCTGTCAGTGCAGCAATACTGCTGTTTGGATTTGTGATAAGTTTGAAATTATGAAATGGATTCGGGCACAATATAGCTGGTTATAAAGATTTTTTTTAAAAGTGTTAATAACATGGGTCAAGTTAAAACTTTTGATCTATGTTTTCTATAATATTGTAAGGCTATTCCAGAGCTCATGAGATATGAATAGTAATTAATGGGATTCCCCACTTGAGATGCAAGGTAGAAACAGAAAAATTACACCACCAAATGGGAATTTTTCTAACATTTTAGTGAAAGTCAGGAAAGGTAGTTAAGAATAGTAAACTGATAGCTTTCTCTTGGAGACATTTGTGTCCTTGCCTATAAACTTTTTAAGGAAACTGAATTTGATAGCCTGGCCATGATATTGGGAACATGTAGTGGAAGATGAGCAAAGATCTCCAGACAATCTTTTGATAAGATCACCTGAAAGCCAAAGACGGCTTGTATCAGATGGCATTGAGATACCGATGTATGTGTGCAGACGTGATTTGTAGTACATGAAGCAATTTGCACTGAAGAACATGCTGAGTTACTTGACAACAGCAAGACATGGAATGTTTAATGTGCCTCAGGAAGTGAGACAATCTTTAATGCATTGGCACATACTCCATCGAGAAACTATTGAATTAATGAAACAATCAGAAGAGAGTTAAACACACTGATACCTGTTGGAGGGATTGAAAGTATGCTTAAGAAAAATGATTAAAATTTAAGATTAAAGAAAACAATTGAAGGCTAGGAAGAAATAAATTTAGTAAGAATTATCCACAGTAGATGGATACGAGTAAAAGAGATCTGAAGAATGTTATAAGTCCATGGGCTAGACTTTCCCGAGAGCCCCTCAATGTCCGATTGCCCACCTGCAACATTCCCTCCCTCATGTTGAGCAAAACTGTCTGAACTACCTGCAACGTTTCCTCCCTCATGGTCAGTGACATGGTTTGCACTACCTCTGACATTCGCTCCCTCATGGCCACTATTCCCTCACTGATGGTCCCGGATATCATTCCCATTTCTTGTGTCATTGCTGTTACTTCTCCCGACAGTCCTGTTACCTCATCATTCACCCCACTGATGGCGTCCAGGAGTGATCGGGTTAGGTCAATGCTCTCCGCACTCAATGATATCATCTGAACCACATCAGTTAGATCCTGTACCTCAGGAGAGTGCGGTCGAGCTCTCCTTCCCCTCCGCCCCACAGGTGTGGCTCGTTCCCCAACACTGGGACCTGCAGCCTGGGACCGTGGGGCCCTGGATGTGCCTTGCTGCCCCACACCACTGGGACCGGCAACCTCGGAAGGTGGGGCCCTGGGTGTGCCTCGCTGCACCCCATCACTAGGACCCGCAATCTCAGAAGGTGTGAAACCATGGAATGTCCCACCAACACTGAAGCCACTAGTCACGGAAAAGGCTGTCACCTCCATGAGCGGCACCTCCTCCAAAGTCAATACAACAGTGGGAGCTTCATCCAGCTCCATCCCCAACCCCATCCCCCTCACCCCCCATGTTCTTGATCTGGAGGGTTGGATTGGAAGATGTTCTTCTCTTCAGGTTCATCAGCTTTTGATTCTTCTGCAGCATCAGGGTTGGCCTCAAGTTCTGTAAAAGATAACAGAACAGTCAAATGGTTCGCAGCAGAGGAGGGGGCAGGGTGGGTGGCATGAGTAGGTTCACACATCGCAGGCCAGGCAGCAGGCTGATTTGAAGGACCACAATGAATTTGTAGGACTTCCCCTCTCCCTCGAGTGTGGGCCCAGCTTGTGCAGTGGTGATTGCTTTTTTCCAGGCAGGATCCATCAAAGCAGCTTCCCTCTCTTCCAAGGGTGTCAGCGGGTGCAGATTTACCAGGCCTCCTCCTGTTCGAGTTTTTTCCCTTTTATTATTTCCCACTTTCCTCTGCAAAGGTGAAAATGCAACTTTTTAGAGAGGGTGTCTTTCTGCTGGGTGAGACATATACAGCTGGTCACATTTACAATTGCAATTCCATTGAATAAATGAAAATATTACTTACACTGACTACTTGACCAAGGTCCTGCCACTTCTCTTTACACTGGCCTCCAGATCTCATGGTGGTCACCACTGCGCAGTAATCTTCTGCAACTTGGTTCCAGCGTTTCTTCATTTCTTTGAGTGGAACTTTTATGTGACCTCTGCTGGTGTCCAACTCCTGCCATCTGTTCTCAATCACAGTAACTAGTGCCTCCACTTCTTCCTGTAAGAAATTTTTGATCCTTGCACCCATTGCATCTTGTACTGCTGCAGCTGCGATTTTTCCAATCCTCTCACACAGCACTCCTTCTCACACACACAACTGGCTCTTTAAAAATGGGTGATTGCCAAATCCGAGCTATACTGAGCATGCGCGTCCATTGGAACGACGTCAAAAACGTAACTTTTTTTCCCGCACATGCGCAGAAGGTGCGGCTTTATTTTTTGCCACATACAGCAGGCTCCACTCCCCGAAGCGACTGGATATGCTGCGTGGCGCCAAATTCGAATTATATATGGGGGGAAACGTTGTCAAATTATTTCTGGTGCAGTTCTGGCCTAGAAAAATGGGCATAACTTTGGCAATACGGCAGAAAATGGGCTTGGGGAAAATTGAGCCCTGTAATAGCAGTGCTTGAATTGTTAGGAAAGTGTATCTTTGAAATAAACGCTGTAGATGGTAATGGTTCTTCACCGGGACATGCTGGGATACTTGGCTACAGGTATCTTTAGAAACAGCTAGTTTATTCAGATGCTTGGAAAAATAAAGTGTTATTCAGAAGCTTGGGAAAATTACTCATTGTTATGTTCAGAAGTTAAGGAAAATGAAAGCCAGACGGTGCCATGGGAATGGGAGGCCAGTTTAGAAGGACTTAAGTTAACGGCAACACCTGCTGGACTTGAATAACTCCATTGATGGGGTATGTGTTGAAACAGTGTGTACTGATTTATGACTGTCGAAAAACAACCCAAATTCCAGTAAATTGTGTATTATAAAAGTATGTTGCAAACTCTGTATTGTTGAGTGTGGTATTTCAGGCAACTGAGGATCACTCCCTTGCAGGTGCTCGAATAAACTCTTTACTTGCTGAAGTCAGTAGACTCGTGAGTGGTTATTTTTACCACAACAGCCAATATTTTCACTCTGAGCCAAAATGTAATAATGCCAGTAACCTATAAGCCAGAGATCCAAAACAGACAATAATCATAGAATCTAGAACTAAAATCAAATTTGCCACAAGAAAAATAGGCATTTTTTTATTACTTTGATGCATCAATTTGAAATCATAACATGGTTGAATTTCAAATTCAGTTGGAGGGTGAGAAAGTTGGATCTCAAGCCAGTGTCCTAAGCTTAAATAAAGGAGACTACAAAGGTACGAAGGCAGAGTTGGCTAAAGTGGACTGAGAAAATAGATTAAAGTGTGGGACAGTTGATGAGCAATGGCAGACATTTAAGGAGATATTTCATAACTGGCAACAAAAATATATCCCTATATGAAGGAAAAATTGTAAGAGAAGGGATAATCATCCGTGGCTAACTAAGGAAATAAGGGATGGTATCAAATTGAAAACAAGGGCATACAATGTGGCCAAGACTAGTGGGAGACCAGAGGATTGGAAAACTTTTAAAAGTCAGCAAAGAACGACTAAAAAAAAGTAAAGAGAGGGAAGGTAGATTATTAAAGTAAACTAGCACGAAATATAAAAACAGATAGTAAGAGTTTCTACGGGTACATAAAAAGGAAAAGAGTGGCTAAAGTAAATATTGGTCCCTTAGAGGATGAGTATGGAGAATTAATAATGGAAATAGGGAAATGGCAGAGACTTTGACCAAATATTTTGTATCAGTCTTCACAGTAAAAGACACTAAAAACATCCTAATAGTGGATAATCAAGGGGCTATAGGGAGGGAGTGTAATGACTCAAGAGTCTGGTCACTGTAAACTCATGCAGGTGCAACCTGATCCACCTTTATCCCAGCCCGAGAGTGCCTGCATGACAAAGACACCCAGCTTATATACAGGTGACCATGCATACATGCCACATGCGTACAGCGCGATGACCTCTGACCGCGGCGCCCTCTGGTGTCTGATGACCCCCAAGCATAAATACATAACAACATCCCCATTTTAAAATCTTAACAACAGTCTTTTTACAAATTAAGATGGTCTGGGGCTTTCCTCTCACGAGTTGATGGTCTCAGTTCAACTTTGGCTCTGGGCGAGTGTTCTGAGTCTGTTGAGACTGAGGGCTGAGTAGCTGATCTGATGGGAGTGGTCATGACCACATCAGAGACTGAAGGTTCAGAGTCAGTAATGTCAGCAGAGTCCTCCTGATGAGCGAACAATGGTTGGTTGGTCACTGACTGCATCTTCCTCACTTGGTTCCAGTTCATCAGTGTGCCGCAGTTTAATCTGGTCAAGGTGTTTCCTGCATGTTTGCCCATTCTTGAGCACGACAATAAACACTCTGTTACCTTCCTTGGCTGTGACAGTGCCGGCGATCCACTTTGGACCGTGACCATAGTTCAGTACATAAACCAGATCGTTGACCGAGATGTCACGTGACACGGTAACACGACCATGACATCATTGCTGCCTTTGATGTCTATTTTCAACACGATCATTCAAATCAGGATGAACAAGAGAAAGCCTGGTCTTGAGATTTCTTTTCATCAGCAGTTCAGCAGGAGGAACCCCAGTAAGCGTATGAGGTCTTGACCTGTAACTGAGCAATATACATGACAACCGTCTCTGCAGTGAGCCCTGAGTTACACGTTTCATACTTTGCTTGATCGTTTCTACGACACGCTCTGTTTGACCATTAGAAGCAGGCTTGAATGGAGCTGATCTCACATGTCTGATGCCATTGAGTTTCATGAACTCCTGGGACTCAAGACTTGTGAAGCAAGATCCTTTGTCGCTCACAACAATGTCAGGCAAACCATGAGTAGCAAACATGATACGAAGGCTCTCAATGGTAGCTGTAGACGTGCTGGATGACATAATAACACACTCTATGCACTTAGAATATGCATCTACTACGACAAAAACATCTTTCCTAGGAACGGGCCCGCAAAATCAATGTGGATCCTCGACCATGGTTTGGATGGCCACGACCAAAGATCAGTAGAGATTCCGTTGGTGCTTTACTTAGCAGCATGCAAGTATTGCACTGATGCACGCATGATTCCAGATCAGAGTCAATTCCAGGCCACCATACATGAGACCTAGCAATGGACTTCATCATGACAGTACAAGGATGAGTGCTATGAAGTTCATGTACAAACTTTTCTGGACCTTTTTTTGGCATGATTACACGATTATCCCACAGTAAACAGTCTGACTGAATGGACAGCGCATCCTTGCGACGGTTGTAAAGTTTGATCTCCTCACGTACACCAATCACCACTGAGTACACACCATTTCACAACCAATAAAATAGGGTAATGGCTGGTCCAGATCCTAACTTGTTGAGCAGTGACAGGGGTTCCTTCACTCTCAAAAGCATTCATTACTAACAGTAGATCTGCAGGTTGAGGCGTCTCCATCTCAGTTGTGGGTTAGGGCAGACGACTCAGTGCGTCGGCATAATTCTCAGTACCAGGTCTATGACGGATGACGTAATCATAGGCAGACAATGTCAGCGCCCACCTTTGAATGCGGGACGATGCATTGGTATTACAGGCAACTCTCGATTATCCGCACATGGATGCAACGGGAAACCGTTGTAACGGCATTTAAAATTGCTGTGCGTTGCTGCAGCCGCTGTCTCTCGTGGCCGCTGCTGACGTCAGAGTTCATTCTGCCCGGGAAGGCATCGGGCCGGTGCATTCGGAATCCTTTCTGCCCGGGAAGGCATCGGGCCGCTGACGTCGGAGTCCTTTCGGCCTGAGAAGGCAGAGTGCTCTGGAACCCCGGAGCTCAACAATCTCCTTCTCAAGGTCACCTGCATGCATGTTGGTAATGTCCATACTTAACTGCCTTGTTACTGTTTGTAGCTGATTGCACAGTATTTATTCATTGAAGTTTTAAATTTATAATGCCAACTCCTCTAACGGAGAAATTGTTTACCCGGCATAGCACAATTCCCGAGGGATCCAGATAATCGAGAGTTGCCTGTAATACCTTTGTTTTCCGCAAACAATGAAATGAGTGGCTTGTTTCTAGTTCAAAACGAAGACCAAACAGGTACTGGTGCTTTTTTTTTTGCTCCATACACACAGGCCAAAGCTGCTTTCTCTACCATAGTTTAAGCTCTTTCAACTTTAGGATGTTTCCAGTAGAGTGGACAAGGGAGAACCTGTTGATGTGGTGTATTTGGACTTTCAGAAGGCTTTCGACAAGGTCCCACACAAGAGATTAATGTGCAAAGTTAAAGCACATGGGATTGGGGGTAGTGTGCTGACATGGATGCAGGAACATTGTTCCCAATGTTGGGGAAGTCCAGAACCAGGGGTCACAGTCTAAGTATAAGGGGTAAGCCATTTAGGACCGAGATGAGGAGAAACTTCTTCACCCAGAGAGTGGTGAACCTGTGAAATTCTCTACCACAGAAAGTTGTTGAGGCCAATTCACTAAATATATTCAAAAAGGAGTTAGATGTAGTCCTTACTATGAGGGGGATCAAGGAGTATGGCAAGAAAGCAGGAATGGGGTACTGAAGTTGCATGTTCAGCCATAAACTCATTGAATGGCGGTGCAGGTTCGAAGGGCCGAATGGCCTACTCCTGCACCTATTTTCTATGTTTCTATGTTTCTATGTTTCTAGACAGACTTCTCGAATCATACACAACAGGTTGTAGCTTGCCCGATTCATTTGATTGTTGGAGTACGCAGCCAACCCCATATGATGAAGCATCACAGGCCAATACAATACAAGAAGCAAAAGACAGAAAGGAGATGAGTAAAAGTGGAGGGCAGAGAAACCCAAGGCAAAAAACAAAACGGGCCATTTTACAGCAAAATTCTAAAGGGTCAAAGTGTAATAAAAAGGTAAGCCTGAAAGCTCTGTGCCTCAATGCGAGGAGTATTCGGAATAAGGTGGACAAATTAACTGTGCAGATAGCAGTTAACGGATGCAATGTGGTTGGCATCACGGAGACATGGCTCCAGGGTGACCAAGGCTGGGAACTCAACATCCAAGGGTATTCAACATTTAGGAAAGATAGACAGAAAGGAAAAGGAGGCGGGGCGGCGTTGCTGGTTAAAGAGGAAATTAATGCAATTGTAAGGAAGGACATTAGTTTGGATGATGTGGAATCAGTATGGGTGGAGCTATGGAATACCAAAGGGCAGAAAATGCGAGTGGGAGTTGTGTACAGACCTCCAAACAGTAGTAGTGATGTTGGGGAGGGCATCAAACAGGAAATTAGGGGTGCATGCAATAAAGGTGCAGCAGTTATCATGGGTGACTTTAATATGCATATAGATTGGGCTAACCAAACTGGAAACAATACGGTGGAGGAGGATTTCCTGGAGTGCATAAGGGATGGTTTTCTTGACCAATATGTTGAGGAACCAATTAGGGGGGAGGTCATCTTAGACTGGTGTTGTGTAATGAGAGAGGATTAATTAACAATCTCATTATGCGAGGCCCCTTGGGGAAGAGTGACCATAATATGGTGGAATTCTACATTAGGATGGAAAAGGAAACAGTTAATTCAGAGACCATGGTCCAGAACTTAAAGAAGGGTAACTTTGAAGGTATGCGGCGTGAATTGGCTAGGATAGATTGACGAATGATACTTAAGGGGTTGACAGTGGATGGGCAATGGCAGACATTTAGAGACCGCATGGATGAACTACAACAATTGTACATCCCTGTCTGGCATAAAAATAAAAAAGGGAAGGTGGCTCAACCGTGGCTATCAAGGGAAATCAGGGATAATATTAAAGCCAAGGAAGTGGCATACAAATTGGCCAGTAATAGCAGCGAAGCAGGGGACTGGGAGAAATTTAGAACTCAGCAGAGGAGGACAAAGCGTTTGATTAGGGCAGGGAAAATAGAGTACGAGAGGAAGCTTGCAGGGAACATTAAAATGGACTGCAAAAGCTTCTATAGATATGTAAAGAGAAAAAGGTAAGTAAAGACCAACGTAGGTCCCCTGCAGTCAGAATCAGGGAAACATAGAAAATAGGTGCAGGAGTCGGCCATTTGGCCCTTCGAGCCTGCACCACCATTCAATAAGATCATGGCTGATCATCCACCTCATACCTCTTTCCTGCTTTCTCTCCATACCCCTTGATCCCTTTAGCTGTAAGGGCCATATCTAACTCTCTCTTGAATATATCCAATGAACTGGCATCAACAACTCTCTGCGGTAGAGAATTCCACAAGTTAACAACTCTCTGAGTGAAGAAGTTTCTCCTCATCTCAGTCCTAAATGGCTTACTCCTTATCATTAGACTGTGTCCCCTGGTTCTGGACTTCCCCAACATCGGGAACATTCTTCCTGCATCTAATCTGTCCAGTCCCGTCATAATTTTATATGTTTATATGAGATTCCCTCTCATCCTTCTAAACTCCAGTGAATAAAGGCCCAGTCGATCCAGTCTCTCCTCATATGTCAGTCCAGCCATCCCGGGAATCAGTCTGGTGAACCTTCGCTGCACTCCCTCAATAGCAAGAATGTCCTTCCTCAGATTAGGAGACCAAAACTGAACACAATATTCCAGGTGAGGCCTCACCAAGGCCCTGTGCAACTGCAGTAAGACCTCCCTGCTCCTATACTAAAATCTCCGAGATATGAAGGCCAACATACCATTTGCCTTCTTCACCACCTGCTGTACCTGTATGCCAACTTTCAATGACTGACGTACCATGACATCCAGGTCTCGTTGCACCTCCCCTTTTCCTAATCTGTCGCCATTCAGATAATATTCTGCCTTCGTGCTTTTGCCCCCAAAGTGCATAACCTCACATTTATCCACATTATACTGCAGCTGCCATGCATTTGCCCATTCACCTAACCTGTCCAAGTCACCCTGCAGCCTCTTAGATCACACCGCCACCCAGTTTAGTGTCATCTGCAAACTTGGAGATATTACACTCAATTCCTTCATCCAAATCATTAATGTATATTGTAAATAGCTGGGGTCCCAGCACTGAGCCCTGTGGCACCCCACTAGTTACTGCCTGTCATTCTGAAAAGGACCTGTTTATCCCGACTCTCTGCTTCCTGTCTGCCAACCAGTTCTCTATCCACGTCAGTACATTACCCCCAATACCATGTGCTTTAATTTTGCACACCAATCTCTTGTGTAGAATCTTGTCAAAAGCCTTTTGAAAGTCCAAATACACCACATCCACTGGTTCTCCCTTGTCCACTCTACTAGTTGCATCCTCGAAAAATTCCAGAAGATTTGTCAAGCATGATTTCCCTTTCATAAGTCCATGCTGACTTGGACCGATCCTGTCACTGCTTTCCAAATGCGCTGTTAGATCATCTTTAATAATTGATTCCAACATTTTCCCCACTACTGATGTCAGGCTAAGCAGTCTATAATTATCCGTTTTCTCTCTCCCTACTTTATAAAAAGGGGTGTTACATTAGCGAACAGGTCATCAGTCATTGGTAATGGACACTGATCCTGTTTCAAAAATCGGTTAATCGTAACCTTGTAGTCTCCACAAATCCTGACAGTGCCATCACTCTTCAACACAGGAACAATGGGACTAGCCCACTCATTAAACTTGACCGGTGATATGATCCATTCACACTGGAGCCTGTCAAGCTCAATTTCAACTTTCACCCTCATCATGTATGGAACAGACCGAGCTTTGTGATAGACAGGCCTTGAATTGGAGCCCAGGTGAATCTGCACCTTGGCTCCCATAAAATTACCAATGCCCAGTTCAAACAAAGAAGGAAACTTTTTTACACTTGAGCACATGAAGTATCATCCACCGAGGACAACATCTTGATATTATTCTAGTTCAGCTTGATTTTCTCGAGCCAATTCCTGCCAAATAGCGTTGGACCATTACCTGCGACGATCCATAATGGTAGCTCGTGAACCACACCGTCATATGACACCTCGATTGCTGCACTGCTGAGCACCGGTATGAGTTCCTTATTGTAAGTACGCAACCTGGCATAGACTAGACTCAGCTTCGGTTTCACAGTCTTAGTGTCCCATAGCTTGTCGAATGTCCTTTGGCTCATTATCGACTGGCTTGTACCCGTGTCCAGCTCCATTGCTACAGGCACGGCATTCAGCTTCACATTAACGATTATCGGCTGGCTCTTGCTCAGCAACGAATGCAGTCCATTCACTTCCTCCTCGAGTTGCGTATCCAGGCCATCACTGAACTGGTCCTCATCGATCACATGGTGAGCCGCACCATGCTTGCTCCGTTGTGGACACATCCTGTGACGATGCCCCACTTTCAAACATCCATTGCATGAGTATTGTCTAAACCGACACTGATGATGTCGATGATTGTCCCACAACGCCAATAGGGTGAAATCTGTTTGAACCAGTTGGCAGGCTCTGAGCAGCAGCAGGTTTCGCGTAAGCAGCTCTGCCTGAAAACGACGTCAATATGTTTACAGTACTTGCTGTGGAACTCTGACTCGTCGATGATATCTGCCTCAAATTATCATCTGTCATCATGCATGCCTGGGCAGTCGCGATGGTCTTTTTCAAATCCAGTGTCTCTGCAGCCAACAGCTTCCTGAGGATCATATTATGACTGACGCCTATCACGAAGACATCACGCAGCCTGTCTTCCAACATGTTTCTGAACTCACACGGCTCAGCAAACGTCACAGGTTGGCGACAAATCCCAACATGACCTGGCCCTCAGCACGAACGTGCGTGTAGAAACGGTAGCGTGATATGATGATCCCCTCTTGTGGCTTCAGATTCTTCATAAAGTCGTAAATTTTTGGACCACAAATGGTGCGGAGAACTGCCCTGTGCTTAACTGCGTAGGCCTCTGCCTCCATGCCGTTGGCCACAAAATACTGATCCAGGCGGTCAACAAAATCCACCCAATCCTCGCCCTCCACGAATCTCTCCAGGATTCCAACCGTGCCCATTGTGCATGCGAAGGTTCTTAAATTACCTCGTCGCCAATTGTAATGACACAAGAATCTGGTAACTGTAAACTCAGTCAGGTGCAACCTGATCCATCTTTATTCCAACCCGAGAGTGTCTGCGTGACAAAAACACCTAGGCTATATACAGGTGACCAAGCACACATGCCACATGAGTACAGCCCGATGACTTCTGACCGCGGCGTCCTCTGGTATCTGGTAATCCACAAGCATTAATATATAACAGGGAGGTAACTAAATATAATCACTATCACTAAAGAAGTAATACTCGGTAAAATAATGGGACTAAAGGCGGACATCCGAGGGTTCTAAAAGAAGTGGCTGCAGAGATAGTGGATGCATTGGTTGTAATCTACCAAAATTCCTTGGATTCTGAGGAGGTCCCAATAGTGGATAATCAAAGGGCTATAGGGAGGGAGGAACTTAATACAATCACTATCACTAAAGAAGTACTACTCAGTAAAATAATGGACTAAAGGCGGACATCCTAGGGACATAAAAGAAATGGCTGCAGAGATAGTGGATGCATTGGTTGTAATCTACCAAAATTCCCTGGATTCTGGGGAGGTCCCAGTGGATTGGAAAACCACAAATGTAATGCCCCTATTTAAAAAAGGAGGCAGACAGAAAGCAGGAAACTATAGACCAGTTAGCCTAACATGTCATTGGGAAAATGCTGGAGTCCATTATTAAGGAAGCAGTGGCAGGACATTTGGAAAAGCATAATTCAATCAAGTAGAGTCAGCATAGTTTTATGAAAGGGAAATCCTGTTTGACAAATTTGCTGGAGTTCTTTGAGGATGTAACGAGCAGGGTGGATAAGGGTGAACCCAGTGAATGTGGTGTATTTGGATTTCCAGAAGGCATTCGATAAGGTACCACATAAAAGGTTACTGCACAAGATAAATGTTCACGGGGTTGGGAGTAATATATTTGCATGGATAGAGGATTGGCGAACTAACAGAAAACAGAGAGTCGGGATAAATGGGTCATTTTCTGGTTGGCAAGCAGTAACTAGTGGGGTGCCGCAGTGATCTGTGCTGGGGCCTCAACTATTTACAATCTATATTAATGACTTGGATGAAGGGACCGAGTTTAATGTAGCTAAGTTTGCTGATGATATAAAGATGGGTGGGAAAGCAAATTGTGACGAAGACACAAAAAATCTGCAGAGATATAGACAGGCTAAGTGAGTGGGCAAAGATTTGTCAGATGGAGCACAATGTAGGAAAATGCGAGGTTATCCAATTTGGCAGAAAAAATAGAAAAGCAAATTATAATTTAAATGGTGAAAAATTGCAAAGTGCTGCAGTAAAGAGGGACCGGGGGGTTCTTGTGCATGAAACACAATAAGTTAGTATGCAGATACAGCAAGTAATCAGGAAGGCAAAGTGAATGTTGGCCTTTATTGAAATGGGGATGGATTACAAATGCAGAGTAGTCCTGCTACAACTGTACAGGGTATTGGTGAGGCCACACCTTGAGTACTGTGTACAGTTTTGGTTTCTGTATTTAAGGAAGGATATACTTGCATTGGAGGTTGTTCAGAGAAGGTTCACTAGGTTGATTCCGGAGATGAGGGGGTTGACTTATGAAGATAGGTTGAGTAGGTTGGGCCTATACTCATTGGACTTCAGAAGAATGAGAGGTGATCTTATTAAAATATATAAGATAATGAAGTGGCTTGACAAGGTGGGTGCAGAGAGGATATTTCCACTCATAGGGGAAACTAAAACTTGGGACATTACCTCAGAATAAGGGTCGCCCATTGAAAACTGAGATGAGGAGGTATTTCTTCTCTCAGAGGGTTGTAAATCTATGGAATTCTCTGCTCCAGAAACTGTCAAGCCTGGGTCATTGAATATATTTAAGGCGGAGATGAACTGATTTTTGAGCAATAAGGGAATAAAGAGTTATGGGCAGAGGGCAGTGAAGAGGAGTTGAGTCCATGATCAGATCAGTCATGATCTTATTAAATGGCAGAGCAATCTCGGTGGGGGAGGGGGGGGGCAAATAGCTCCTGCTCCTATTTCTTATGTTCTTATAAAAGACTGTAATGCAACTGTTGCTTGTTGTGTGTTTTTGTGAAGCCAGAAAGCAATATTGCAAAGCACATGCACACGTGCCAATAATTTGCATTATTAGTGCCTTTCATGTAACAAAATGTCCCATGACATAAGGGATCAGAAGTTCTGAGCAGCAAGTTGGGAGGAGAGGATGTGGGACCAAAGGCAGCATCAACTTTTGAAGTTGCTTTTAAAGTTGGAAGAAAGGTAGAAAAGCGAAGAGTTTAAGAAGAAAAAATAGTGCAGAATTGTGATGATTGAGACTCTACCACTACTGATGGTTTGGAGGGAGGGATATACTGTAGATCACAATCAAAAAAGTGGAAGATCCATGCTGGAATATAAGGTTGAAGAAGGTGACAGATGTAGGCAGCGATTTGTAAATGAAGATGATGGTTTTAAAGCTCTTTATTATTTGTATTGGGTTGGTCATTTTATCTTTGTCCTTTCTCACCTGCAGAATGAATTGGTTTCCAGTATTGTTCTCTTGTCACACAAAGAACCTCAAGTGACCTCGCCCCCATCTCCTGTTTTTGATATTCATTGCTCTCCAACATCTCTAGGAAGAATAACAATGGAAACGATTAACTTTGTTTGATAAGTGCAGCCTACATTGCAGTGAAGAGGTCTGTATGCTATTATGACATTTTGGATGCTTGTAAAAAGTGATTTTAATTATAGGATACATTGGAATTGAGGTTGTAATTTTGAATTTTCAGTTATTTTTATGCTTTAATCACTTCTGGTATGCATTCAATGTGACACAAAGAGGATTCAATTAGATACAGATGGAAAATAATGAGACCATAAAAGCATAGAAATTTACAATACAAAAGCAGGGCATTCAATTCATAGAAACATAGAAACATAGAAAATAGGTGCAGGAGTAGGCCATTCGGCCCTTCTAGCCTGCACCGCCATTCAATGAGTTCATGGCTGAACATGCAACTTCAGTACCCCATTCCTGCTTTCTCACCATACCCCTTGATTCCCCTAGTAGTAAGGACTTCATCTAACTCCTTTTTGAATATATTTAGTGAATTGGCCTCAACAACTTTCTGTGGTAGAGAATTCCACAGGTTCACCACTCTCTGGGTGAAGAAATTCCTCCTCATCTCGGTCCTAAATGGCTTCCCCCTTATCCTTAGACTGTGTTCCCTGGTTCTGGACTTCCCCAACATTGGGAACATTCTTCCTGCATCTAACCTGTCTAACCCCGTCAGAATTTTAAACATTTCTATGAGGTCCCCTCTCATTCTTCTGAACTCCAGTGAATACAAGCCCAGTTGATCCAGTCTTTCTTGATAGGTCAGTCCCGCCATCCCGGGAATCAGTCTGGTGAACCTTCGCTGCACGCCCTCAATAGCAAGAATGTCCTTCCTCAGGTTAGGAGACCAAAACTGTACACAGTACTACACGTGTGGCCTCACCAAGGCCCTGTACAACTGTAGCAACACCTCCCTGCCCCTGTACTCAAATTCCCTCGCTATGAAGGCCAACATGCCATTTGCTTTCTTAACCGCCTGCTGTACCTGCATGCCAACCTTCAATGACTGATGTACCATGACACCCAGGTCTCTTTGCACCTCCCCTTTTCCTAATCTGTCAGCATTCAGATAATAGTCTGTCTCTCTGTTTTTACCACCAAAGTGGATAACCTCACATTTATCCACATTATACTTCATCTGCCATGCATTTGCCCACTCACCTAACCTATCCAAGTCGCTCTGCAGCCTCATAGCATCCTCCTCGCAGCTCACACTGCCACCCAACTTAGTGTCATCCGCAAATTTGGAGATACTACATTTAATCCCCTCGTCTAAATCATTAATGTACAGTGTAAACAGCTGGGGCCCCAGCACAGAACCTTGTGGTACCCCACTAGTCACTGCCTGCCATTCTGAAAAGTCCCCATTTACTCCTACTCTTTGCTTCCTGTCTGACAACCAGTTCTCAATCCATGTCAGCACACTACCCCCAATCCCATGTGCTTTAACTTTGCACATTAATCTCTTGTGTGGGACCTTGTCGAAAGCCTTCTGAAAGTCCAAATATACCACATCAACTGGTTCTCCCTTGTCCACTCTGCTGGAAACATCCTCAAAAAATTCCAGAAGATTTGTCAAGCATGATTTCCCTTTCACAAATCCATGCTGACTTGGACCTATCATATCACCTCTTTCCAAATGCACTGCTATGAAATCCTTAATAATTGATTCCATCATTTTACCCACTACCGATGTCAGGCTGACCGGTCTATAATTCCCTGTTTTCTCTCTCCCTCCTTTTTTAAAAAGTGGGGTTACATTGGCTACCCTCCACTCCATAGGAACTGATCCAGAGTCAATGGAATGTTGGAAAATGACTGTCAATGCATCCACTATTTCCAAGGCCACCTCCTTAAGTACTATGGGATGCAGTCCATCAGGCCCTGGGGATTTATCGGCCTTCAATCCCATCAATTTCCCCAACACAATTTCCCGACTAATAAGGATTTCCCTCAGTTCCTCCTCCTTACTCGACCCTCCGACCCCTTTTATATCCGGAAGGTTGTTTGTGTCCTCCTCAGTGAATACCAAACCAAAGTACTTGTTCAATTGGTCCGCCATTTCTTTGTTCCCCGTTATGACTTCCCCTGATTCTGACTGCAGGGGACCTACGTTTGTCTTTACTAACCTTTTTCTCTTTACATATCTATAGAAACTTTTGCAATCCGTCTTAATGTTCCCTGCAAGCTTCTTCTCGTACTCCATTTTCCCTGCCCTAATCAAACCCTTTGTCCTCCTCTGCTGAGTTCTAAATTTCTCCCAGTCCCCGGGTTCGCTGCTATTTCTGGCCAATTTGTATGCCACTTCCTTGGCTTTAATACTATCCCTGATTTCCCTTGATAGCCACGGTTGAGCCACCTTCCCTTTTTTATATTTACGCCAGACAGGAATGTACAATTGTTGTAGTTCATCCATGCGGTCTCTAAATGTCTGCCATTGCCCATCCACAGTCAACCCCTTGAGTATCATTCGCCAATCTATCCTAGCCAATTCACGCCTCATACCTTCAAAGTTACCCTTCTTTAAGTTCTGGACCATGGTCTCTGAATTAACTGTTTCATTCTCCATCCGAATGCAGAATTCCACCATATTATGGTCACTCTTCCCCAAGGGGCCTCGCACAACGAGATTGCTAATTAATCCTCTCTCATTACACAACACCCAGTCTAAGATGGCCTCCCCCCTAGTTGGTTCCTCGACATATTGGTCTAAAGAACCATCCCTTATGCACTCCAGGAAATCCTCCTCCACCGTATTGCTTCCAGTTTGGTTAACCCAATCTATGTGCATATTAAAGTCACCCATTATAACTGCTGCACCTTTATTGCACGCACCCCTAATTTCATGTTTGATGCCCTCCCCAACATCACTACTACTGTTTGGAGGTCTGTACACAACTCCCACTTGCATTTTTTGCCCTTTGGTATTCTGCAGCTCTACCCATATAGATTCCACATCATCCAAGCTAATGTCCTTCTGAACTATTGCCTTAATTTGCTCCTTAACCAGCAATGCTACCCCACCTCCTTTTCCTTTTATTCTATCTTTCCTGAAGATGTGTCAGTGCAGTGTGTCTGTGCTGACTCTTTGCTAGAGCAATCCAAAACTAATCCCACTGCCCCAAATGGTCCTCATATCCTTGTACCTTTTGATTTACAGATCATTGAGGTACAGAGGCAGTGCTACACTGTAGGGGGTGCTATCTTTTGGATGTGTTGTTAAACTGATATTCTGACTACCTTGGACCTTATTTGAAGAGCAGAGGAGTTCTCCAAGTGTCCTGGCCAACATTTATCCCTCAACCAACACCACCAAAACAGATGATCTGGTCATTTATCTCATTGTTGTTTGTGGGCCCTTGCTGTATGCAAATTGGCTGCCACTTTTGCCGATATTAATCATTGACTACACTTCAAAAGTACTTCAGTGGCTGTAAAGTGCTTTGGGATGGTCTTGAAGCTAAAGAAATGCAAGTATTTTCTTTCTTTTCTTCCCTTCTATTGCTTTAATTATTTATCTGATTTTCTCTTAAATATGCCTCAACCATTCCCTCTGGCAAGGCATTGCATGCTCCAAAAATCTGTGTAAAGACACTTCTCTTAACCTCTTTCCTCATTTTCTCAGTGGCAATTTTAAATTGATGACACTGACACTCTAACAAGAAATAGTGTTTTCCTCTCTTGACTTTAACAAAGCTTCATAATTTTAAATCTCCTGTTTTCCCTTTCTGCACTGGTGGAAGTATCTCATCCAGAGTATTTTGCTTTTGTACTAGTATCTCATGCCTTTCTTCCTATCGATAGTTTACAATTCTTGCCATCATCCTGGTGAATCAATGCTGCATGCTTTCTATGGCTTGAAGGTCTTTTCTATAATAGAGTGCCCAGACTATATAGAGTACTTTAACTGTGGCTGAATCCGTGATTTCTAAAAAATTCCCTCTAATTCTTTACTCCTGGGATCTATGTCCCTTTTAAAAATCACAAAATTCTAATGGGCTTATCTAACTGTACTCACATTTTTAGGAAACTATGGGTTAAAAATTCAGATGCTTTATGCCACCTGTTGCTGTCAAAACATAGCAAAAAGACGGCAACCACCACCGCTCTTTTGCCAGTTGGTGGTGGGTCCTGCTGCTTCCGACATTTTCCGAGGTCTGGCAACGCTGCCAGTAAGAGCGATGGCCTTACAAATTTAAATTAGGGAGAAGTGATGTCAGTCAGCGTGCAACACTGACTTAACGTCACCTCGACAAAATTGGACCTTAGTGCCAAGTTCAGTGCTGGGTCCTAAGCTCGCCATGAAAACCCAGTGTTCAGTGGACTCACAGAGGCACGGTCAGCACCTCTTAAAGGGACATAGAACATAGAAAATATAGAAAAATAGGTGCAGGACTAGGCCATTCAGCCCTTCGAGCCTGCATCACCATTCAATAAGATCATGGCTGATCATTCACCTCAGTACCCCTTTCCTGCTTTCTCTCCATACTCCTTGATCCCTTTAGCCATAAGGGCCATATCCAACTCCCTCTTGAATATATCCAATGAACTGGCATCAACAACTCTCTGCAGTAGAGAATTCCACAGGTTAACAACTCTCTGAGTGAAGAAGTTTCTCCTCATCTCAGTCCTAAATGGCTTACCCCTTATCCTTAGACTGTGTCCCCTGGTTCTGGACTTCCCCAATATCGGGAACATTCTTCCTGCATCTAACCTGTCCAGTCCCGTCAGAATTTTATATGTTTCTATGAGATTCCCTCTCATCCTTCTAAACTCCAGTGAATAAAGGCCCAGTTGATCCAGTCTCTTCTCATATGTCAGTCCAGCCATCCCGGGAATCAGTCTGGTGAACCTTCGCTGCACTCCCTCAATAGCAAGAACATCCTTCCTCAGATTAGGAGACCAAAACTGAACACAATATTCCGGGTGAGGCCTCACCAAGGCCCTGTACAACTGCAGTAAGACCTCCCTGCTCCTATACTCAAATCCTCTAGCTATGAAGACCAACATTCCATTTGCCTTCTTCACCGCCTGCTGTACCTGCATGCCAACTTTCAATGACTGATGAACCATGACATCCAGGTCTCGTTGCACCTCCCCTTTTCCTAATCTGCTGCCATTCTGTCCCCATCAAAAACTCCCAGGGCATGGGGTTAGATATAGAGTAAAGCCCCCTCCACACTGTCCCACCAAACATTCCCAGGTCAGGCACAGCACGGGGCTGGACACAGAATAAAGCCCGCTCTATACTGTCCCACCAAACACACCCCGGGCAGGCACAGCACGGGCCAGACACAGAGCAAAGCACCCACTACACTGCCCCATCAAACACCCCCAGGGCAGGTAGAGCAAGGGGCTTGACACAGAGTCAAGCTCTCTCCACACTGTCCCACCAAATACTCCCAGGGCAGGCACAGCACGGGGTTAGATACAGAGCAAAGCTCCTGCACTGTCCCATCAAACATTCCCAGGGCAGTATAGAGGGAGCTTTACTCTACATCCAACCCCCTGCACCTGCCCTGGGATTGCCCGATGAGACTGCAATGAATGGTGGGGGGGGCGGCGGGGGGGAGAGTGGGGAGAGAGAGAAAGGGGAGAAGTCACAAGACTGCAATTAGTTAAGGAGGCGGGGGGGTGCGGGGAGAAGTCACAAGATTACAATTAGTTAAGGGGGGGGAGAAGAGGTCACAAGACTGCAATTAGTTAAGGGAGGAGGGGGTGAAGAGAGAAGTCACAAGACCTTGGGTGTGGTCCATCCATACAGACCTTGGGGAGAGAGAGAACTGCAAACCTGTCCTGCCTGTTTTCCTGCCGTCTTGAGTCTACGTAGGAGACAACTGATTTGACGTCATCGCATCAGGAACATCAGAGCCAATAGATTTCTGGGCAGGAGGCCTTACTCACCTATATCGAGACAGGTGTTCGTACCTCCACCTCAGTGATGCAGACTGTGTCAGAAGGCTGCGTTTCCGCAAAGAAGTTGTAACTGAGATCTGTGAATTGGTCAAAGCAGACCTGCAACCTAGAAGCATCAGGAGGACTGCTTTGTCAGTTGAAGTGAAGGCTACAGCTGCACTTTCATTCTATGCCTCCGGCTCATTTCAAGCTATAACTAGGAATGTGTGCACTATCTCTCAACATGCAACATATGTCAGCATTCGCCAGGTGAAAGCTGCACTGTATGCGCAGAGAAATTACTTCATCAGGTTCCCCATGATCGCCCAAGCAATCCATGACAGGGCTGTGGGCTTTTCCAGGATTGCTGGCTTCCCAAAGGTACAGGGCTGCATTGATTGTACCCACATTGCCTTGCAAGCAGCTTTGGAGGATCCCGAGATGTACAGAAACAGAAAAGGCTTCCACTCCATTAATGTACAGCTTGTATGTGATGACATGCTTCATATCATGTCAGTCAATGCAAGATACCCTGGGAGCACCCATTATGCGTTCATCCTATGCAACAGCATTATATCTGCCATGTTTCAGCAGCAGCAGCAGCCAGAAGGGCACAGTTGGCTACTGGGAGACAAAGGGTACAGCCTCACCACCTGGCTCATGACGCCCCTACACGTAACCCGGACGGAAGCTGACTGTCAATACAACATGTCGCACTTTGCAACATGCAGCATCATAGAGAGGACCATTGGCATCTTGAAACAGCGTTTCCGATGACTGACCATTCCAGAAGCTACTTGTGGTACTCCCCTGAGATTGTCAGTCAGTTCACTGTTGTGTGCTGCATGCTGCATAACTTAGTCATCATGAGGCAACAGCACCTGGTAGTGGAAGACCCACTTGCGGTGAAAGTGGCTGATGATAATGATGTGGAAGATGCAGATGACGAGCAGGAGGAGGAGGATGATGAGGATGAGGAAGCCATGCAAATGCCTGAGACCGGAGCACGCTGGAGAAGGAGGACGGGCCATCGTGCCCCTTTAACGATTGCTCGAGCCTTGCACCAGCATTTCATCTGTGAACGCTTTACTGATGCCCGAGAGCTCAGCGACAACTATTCCACACGGACATGTTTACTGTTTGGAGCTGTTCCGTAGTTGTGTTGTTTTAATGGAACATGATTCAGTTTTAATGTAAAATATATTTTATTCAAAAGTTTAACAAACAGTTCTTTTGTATTTAACTTAAATAAAATTATTCTTGTATCAAACCTTACTTTAAGATTACTCTTTAAGATCACTTAAAAACTTTAAGATCACTTACAAACTTTTAAACTTGTAAATTTACATAACTTACAAAAAAACTTTTAATTTGAAAACAGTTACATCAGTAACAACAATAATAACAACAACAACAACAACAGCAGCAAAGAATGGCTGCACCCATCTCTCCTCCACCTTATTCTAAGGGCCCGCTGCACTTGGTCTTGGAGTCTCCACCACCGCTGCCCACAGGTGATGGCGCAGTGTTTCTGGGCTTGGTACAAAGCTTATTCTTTCTAAGATCTCGGGTACTGCGCACCTGTTGAGGGGAGGGGGGCGTGCGGTGGCAGCAGCTGGCTAATTGGATGGCCCAGGCAGCAAGTTGGAGGGCCCAGGCAAGTTGGAGGGCCTGGCTTTGGGCTCTTCACCGGCGAGAGTGGTGATTGCAGTGGGAGTGACAGTTGATTCTGTCAATGGGTGCGGGGTCTGGGAGTGTTCCCTTATTGCAGCAGCTAACTCACACATGCTGTCCCTCATGCGCCCTGACAGTGTCTCAGTGACATACAACATTCCCTACCTCATGTAGAGCAAAACTGTCTGAACTACTTGCAACATTCTCCCCTTCATGGTCAGTGATGTGGTTTGCACTGCCTCTGACATTCCTTTCCTCATGGCCACTAATCCCTCACTGCTCACTGATGGTACTGGACATCATTCCCATATCTCGTGTCATTGTTGTTACTTCTCACGATAGTCCCACTACCTCATCACTTACCCCACTGATGGCGTCCAGGAGTGATCGGGTAAGGTCAATGGTCTCCGCTTTCAATTACATCATCTAAACCACATCTGTTAGATCCTGCACCTCAGGAGAGTTTGGTCAAGCTCTCCTTCCCCTCCTCCCCACGGGTGTACCTCGCTGCACCCCACCACTGGGACCCGCAACCTCGGAAGGTGTGAAACCACAGAATGTCCCACCAGCACTCAAACGACTAGTTATGGAAGGGGCTGTCACCTCAATGACCGGCAGCTCCTTCAAAGTCAGTACAACTGTGGGAGCTTCATCCAGCTCTATCCCCCACCCCTCCCCCTCACCCTCATGTTCTTGGTCTGGAGGGTTGGATTGGAAGATGTTCTCCTCTTCACGCTCGTCCATGTCTGAATCTTCTTCTGCATCATCAGGGTTGGCCTCAAGTTCTGCAAAATATAACAGAACACAGACAAATGGTTAGCAGCAGGCGAGGGGACAGGGTGGGTGGCATGAGTAGGCTCACACATCGCAGGCCAGGCAGCAGACTGATTTGCAGGACCATGATGAATTTGCAGGACTTACCCTCTCCCTCAAGTGTGGGCCCAGCTTGTGCAGTGGTGATTGCTTTTCTCTAGGCAAGACCCATCAAAACAGCGACCCTCTCTTCCAAGGGTATCAGTAGGTGCAGATTTGCCGGGCCTCCTCCTGTTCGAGTTCTTTCCCTTTTATTATGTGCCACCTTCCTCTGCAAAGATGAAAACCTAACTTTTTAAAGAGGGTATCTTTCTGCTAGATGGGACATACAGATGGTTACATTTACAATTGCAATTCCATTGAATAAATGAAAATGTTACTTGCACAAACTACTTGACCAAGGTCCTGTCACTTCTTTTTACACTGGCCTCCAGATCTCATGGTGGTCACCATTGCACAGTAATCTTCTGCAACTTGTTTCCAGTGTTTCTTTACTTCTTTGGGTGTCCAGCTCCTGCCATCTGTTCTCAATCACAGTAACTAGTGCCTCCACTTCTTCCTGTAAGAAATTCTTGGTCTTTGCACCGCGTTGCATCTTGTACTGCTGCAGCTGCGATTTTTCTAATGCTCTCACGCAGCACTCAACGTTCTCACACACACAACTGGCTCTTTAAAAATGGCCGATTGCCAACTCGGAGCTGTACTGCGCATGCGCATGCGAAGTCAGAAATGTAACTTTATTTTTTCTGCACATGCGCAGAAGGTGCGGCATCGTTTTTTGGTGCAGAAAACAGGCTCCATTCCCCGAGGCGACTGGACACGCTGCGCGGTGCCAAATTCAAATTATACATCGGGATAACTTTGGCAAATTATTTCCGGCGCATTTCTGGCCGAGAAAAACGGGCGTAACTCTGGCAATACGCCAGAAAACGGGCTTGGAGAAAATTGAGCCCTATGAATGGCTGCGAAACCCTGGGGCTGTGCACCCAAAAAAAAAATTAAGGGGAAGATTGATTAGGACCACTTCTCTTTTGATATATATTAATGATCTGGACTTAGGTATACAGAACATAATTCCAAAATTTGCAGATGACGCAAAACTCGGAAATGTAGCATACAATGAGGAGGATAGTAATGTTTTTCAAGAGGATACAGACAGATTGGCAAAATGGGCAGACACATGGCAGATGAAATTTAATGCAGAGAAGCGTAAAGTTATACATTTTGGTGGGACGAATAAGGAGAGGCAATATAAAATAAATTATACAATTTTAAAGGTGAACAGAGATACCTGGGGTATATGTACACAATTCTTTGAAGGTGGCAGTACAAGTTGAGAAGGCTGTTAAAAAGCATATGGGATCCTTGGCTTTATTGAAAGAAGAAAGAAAGACAGACTTGCATTTATAAAGCACCTTTCACAACCATTGATAGATGCAGAGAATACAAAATCAAGGAAATGATGCTAAACCTTTATAAAACACTGCTTAGGCCTCAGCTGGAGTTTTATGTTCAATGCTGGGCATCACACTTTAGGAATGGATGTCAAGGCCTTAGAGAGGGTGCAGAAGAGATTTACCAGAATGGTACCAGGGTTGAGGGACTTCAGTTATGTGGAGAGACTTGAGAAGCTGGGATTGTTCTCCTTGGTGGAGAAAAGGTTATGGAGAGATTTGATAGAGCTGTTCAAAATCATGAAGGGTTTTGATCGAGTAAATAAGGAGAAACTGTTTCCAGTGGCAGAACGGTCAGTAACCAGAGGACACAGATTTAAGGTAATTGCCAAAATAACCCGAGGCGATATGAGGAAACATTTTTGTTTTTTTACAGCGAGTTGTGATGATCTAGAATGCACTGTTCGAAAGGGTGGTGGAAGCAGATTTAATAATAACTTTCAAAGGGGAATTGGATAAATACTTGACGAGGAAGATTTACAGGGCTATGGGGAAAGAGCAGGGGAGTGGAACTAATTGGATAGCTCTAGCAAAGAGCCAGCACTGGCATGATGGGGGAAAGGCCTCCTTTTGTGCTGTATTAGTCTATGATTCACTGCAACCCAGTATATGGCAAGTGCAGGTGTGTCTGATGAGACCAGGGTTACTGGCTGACCTGGGTAGCGCTGGAGACTTGCTGGGAGTCCAGACTGGGATCATTATCTGGAGTCCTAAAGATTTGGAAACAAACATTGATTTTTTTTTTTTCAAGTGCCCTAGATGAGCCACTAGTGGCTTGGGCACCTGCCTTTTGCAGGCAAATTGTTGAATTTCCCCCGAGCCTGGAACTTTTGTGTAGATGCCAGGATAACTGGTCCATTGATTTTTGGGGCTACACATGAAGAATGGTCACTTGGACAAGGTACTGGAGGATGCCTGGCACCTCTGGAGGTATACCCTTGCAGGAAATAATGCCTTACAGAGAGGAGAGGAGGTGAAAAAGTAGGCAAAAAATGCAAGAGATGAGCTCCCCTGGTTCGCTGGATAAATGCACTATGCAAAGCACTAAATTCCTTGACAGTAATCTCAAAAACCACGCACCATTTTTCTTCTTCCCCATATGAAAAAAAACCCCACCACTTTCTGAAAAAGGCAATCTCTATAAGTTAATGAAAATTCCATTACATCATTAGGAAATATGAAACTTATGAATTCTGAGGCAACGCAGCAGATACATGCCTTTAAGGAGTTTCCAGACTTGTAGCTGTGGGATATTCTGCTCAATGATGTACTTGAGAATTTCTGTGTGGAAGTAGAGTGCTGCTAAATGAACAATGTTGTTCCCTTCACTGTCGATTTTTATTATGTTGGCTCCAAGGGATAGTAGGTATTGAAGTGTATCAAATGCACCAGCCATCGCAGCAAGTAATAGTGGAGTAGAGTGATATCTAAACCAAAAGGAAAATTAGAATGCCTTCCCAAACTACCTGTGATAAAATTACAGAACTTATTTTGGAGGGGAAATCATTATCTGGGTTAATATTTACATAATTTTCTTTACACCATATATGATTTTCTGAGCAAGGGATGGGGGCGGGAGCTTGCAATCCAGCTTTTGTTTTGAAGATAGGTACCCAGTTATGAAATTTTTCTGAATCTTACAATAGTGGTTAACCCATGACCCCCAAATATGCAGTTAATGCTACATTCGCAACCTTGGCGTCGTATTTGACTCTGAGATGAGCTTCCAACCAATTACCCGCTCAACCACCAAGAATGCCTACTTCTACCTTAGTGACATCACCCAACTCTGCTCCTGCCGCAGCTCATCTGCTGCTGAAATCCTAATCCATGCCTTTGTTACCTCAAGACTTGACTATTCCTCAATCTCCTGGTTGGCCTCCCATCTTCCACCGCCCATAAACTAGAGCTCATCCAAAGCTCTGCTGCCAAATCCTAAGTCGCACCAAGTCCCATTTACCCATCACCCCTGACCTACATTAGCTCTTATTCTGGAAACATCTCAATTAAAAAATTCTCATCCTTGTTCTCAAATCCCTCAATGCCCTTGCTTCTCCCTAGCTCTGTAACCTTCTCCAGCCCTACAACCCTCTGATATCTCTGCGCTCCTCCAACTCTGGCCTCTTGCGCATCCCCAATTTTAATCGATCCACCTTTGGTGGCCGTGCCTTCAGCTGCCTAGGCACTAAACTCTGGAATTCCCAAAACCACCATCTCCTTTTTTAAGACGCTTCTTAAAACTTACCTCTTTTACTAAGCTTTTGGCCATCTGTCCTAATATCCCCTTATGTGGCTCAGTGTCAAATTTTGTTTGATGATGCTCCTGTGATGTGCCTTGGAACATTTTACTATGTTAAAGACGCTATATAAATGCAAGTTGTTGTTGCAAAAATAGCTCAATAGAGATATCTCTCTGATTACCCTCTTCCCCCACGGGATGTAGCCTAGTGGCTGAAATCAGAAATTTAGGATGCATTTACATTACAAATTTATCAATGCAAGGGCACTTCTATTTAACAACAATGCTAAACGTGTGTGCCATAAATCTGGAATCTCATACCATTTTGCTCTGGTATCATGTTGGGCCCTGGTATAGATTTACACTTTTACAGTAGTACTGGTGTGAAGTGAAATCACTTTTCACTGACACTACAACTATAGAGTAAGTGTACCCTCGAGTGGGGCTCATTGCACTGCACCACATATTGGTCCTTTAATGTGCTATGCTACTGTCTCAACCTTTGTAATCAAATGTTTTATAAACATGACTCTGGGTGAAAGAGAAACTTTGAGAGAAAAAAACACTGCATGTAATCTTGTAAAAATTATGAACTGCCTAGTAAAGAAAAACTATATAAAAGTATTTTTAAAGTTATGCTATGGAACACAATATTAGAATGTTATGGAGAGTTTCAATCCTTCAATGTAAATACATAAAAGCATATGCAATACAATACAACTAGTATTTTTGTTATTTATTATTTGACAATGATAGGAAGATTATAGAACACTTACTCAGTTGCTGTCTCCAACTCTAACAATTGAGGATCCTTTCTATACAGAGCCCTAACGCAGGAAACATTGTCATAAAATGCAGCAAAGTGCATAGCTGTCCAGCCTCGTCCATTAACCTTTGTGTGATCTGCCCGTAGGGCTAGGAGGCAGGTCAGTACACCAAGTGACCCACACTTTGCTGCCATATGTAAACCAGTTGGACCTACAAACAAAGCAATTAAAAGCTAAAGTAAGCAAAAAGCCCTGGTATAGTATTAGTTGTTACACAAGATTAGGCCTCTTGGGATTGGGGTCATATATTGAAGATTGGTCAATGGACAGAAAATAGAGAGTAGGAAAATACAGGTCATTTTTGTGTTGACAGGTTGTAACTAGTGGGGTGCCACAACTATTTTTGTAGAAAACAAATAATCAAGTGTCCCCTGATTAAAGGGATGGGGGGCACACTCCAAAAACTTTTCAAGTGCCCCCTTTTTATGTTTTGTATTTTTTTTTGAGGGCACTAGAACACAAATTATACATGCCCCCTGGCTAAAAGTGGGGGGGGGGGGCACTAAAACTGACAATTTAAACAAATTAAACTTTAGATATTTAAAATCAAATTAAAATTTGGTTGCCGGGGGTGATGATGCACTCCAGTCCCTCCGGCACCCACCTCTCATGGAAGGCCGCGAGCGTAAGGTGGACACCGCATGCTCCATCTCCAGGGCCACCCTGGCTCAGATGTAACCGTGGAAGAGAGGCAGGCAGTAAGGCTGAACGACCCTCTCGACCGCCCACTGCCTGGACCGGTCGATGGCCCCCTTGGCCATGCCCAGGAGCAGTCCTACTAGGAGGCCTTTCAACCTGCCCGCTCCCCTCCGCACAGAATGCCCAAAGATCAGGAGTATGGGACTGAAGTGTAACCAGAATTTGAGGAGCAGCCCCTTCAAATATTGGAAGAGGGGCTGGAACATCGCACATTCAGTAAAAACATGGAACACAGACTCTTCCAGACTGCAGAAATTGCAAGCGGCCTGGGAGCCCGTGAACCGACTTAAAAATTATTGCACGGGACTGCTCCGTGCAACATCCTCCAGGCCAAGTCCCCAATAAATAGAGGGAGGACTCCCGCAAAGAGTGGTGAGGTGCCACAATGATCAGTACTTAGGCTTAAGCTGTTTACAATCTATATTAATGACTTGGATAAGGGACCGAGTGCAATCTATCCAAGTTTGCTGATGATACAAAGTTAGGTGGGAAAGTATGCTGTGAGGAGGACGCAAAGAGTCTGCAATGGAATATAGAGTGGTTAAATGAGTGGAAGGTGGCAGATGGACTATAATGTGAAATTTTGGCAGGATGAATAGAAAAGCAGAATATTTGTTAAAAAGGTGAGAGACCAGTAAATGTTGGTATTCAAGGCAATTTGGGTGTCCCTTGCCCACAAATCACAGAAAGTTAACATGCAGATACAGCAAGCAGTTAGGAAGCCAAATGGTATGTTAGCTTTTATTGCAAGGGGATTGCAGTATAAGAGCACGGGAGTTTTGCTGCATTTATATAGGGCTTTGGCAAGACCACACCTGGAGTACTATGTATAGTTTTGGTCTCCTTACATAAGGAAAGATATACTTGCCTTAGAGAGAGTGCAACAAAGGTTTACTGGATTGAATCCTAGGATGAAAGGGCTATGAGGAGAGATTGAGTAGAATGGGCCTATACTCTCTGGAGTTCAGATGAATGAGGGATGATCTCATTGAAACATATAAAATTCTAGGGATCACAGTCTCAGGATAAGGGGTTGGCCATTTAGGACTGAGATATGGAGAGAATTCTTTACTCAAAGGGTTGTGAATCTTTGGAATTCTCTACCGCAAAGGGCTGTGGATGTGCAGTCATTGAATATATTAAAGACGGAGATCAAAAGATTTTTGGATACTAAGAGGATCAAGGGATATGTGGATAGGGCATGAAAGTGGAGTTAAGGTTGAAGATCAGCCATGATCTTATTGAATGGCAGAAAGAGTGGCTGCATGGCCTACTCCTGCTCCTATTTCTTATGTTCTCGTTCGAAAACTACTCAAGTTAACAGTTTAGTATTTGGGGTCAAAGGGTTCATAGACTTATTGAAGCAAAGTTCTGTGATCTTCCAGAGATTCCAAACTGCCTCTATAGGTCATGATACTTAATTATATTATTAACTGTCTTGTCTTGTTTCTACTCAGAATGCATTCACCCTTACTGTGATTATACTGATTGGCTAGTTTGTTGAGGGTTTAGATGATGATCGTCTCGTACAAGGTGAGCACATATTTTGACTAATAGGAAGAAATATAATGGCTGGATTTCTCACTGCAAAGTGGGATTGCGATGGAAACATATAAGTGGTGAATTTTCTCCTACAGCCGCCACTGGGACTGCTAATGGCTGCCCTTGCTTCAACCATTGCATGTAAATGTCCGGAGGGGGTGCGGGGGAGTGCGCAGGAGGCGGCAAGGTCTGGGTTCCTGTGGGATTTTTCTGTTGTTCATCGCTTTTATTGCAACTCCCCGGTGGTAGTAAACCTGGTTTAGAGGTAGTAATGGCCCTGATGTGCTCAAATGGAGAGAGACAGCCTGCTAGAAACCTCCCTTTCTCCATTTTGAGCCAACGGACGTTGCTATTGGGTCTCGGTCTCGACCAAAGGGAGAGGTCATCAACCTGAAACATTAACTCTGTTTCTCTTGCCATAGATGCTGCTGAGAATTTCCAGCATTTTCTGTTTTTATTTCTAAAATCAAGATTTCCCTTTTCTTCATTGTGGCTTTTCTGCCCCTTTCAAGCCCGCAGCACTGCTGGGATTTTCTGTTCATTGTGGTGGAGATCCTGCATGGAGCCTGCTGTGCATGTTAACTGACCCCTGACCTAGGCAATGTCAAGCCAGTGAGGGGAAGATCTTCACTACCCCACCACAATACCACTCCAAAGATGAAAGTCCATTCCAATATACCTTCATCAAAGAATTTTCCCATCATGAGCTATAAATTATTTCTCAATTAAATTTCTGTAATGCACATCCTAGTTAACTCTTCAGTGTGAATTTTATGAATGATACAAAGAACATTACTTAGCAGTAACGACATTGACAGCCACATTGGAACAAGAATTGACCCAAAGACTGGCATAAAACCACCTATATATTTTACATTATACACTATTAACAAGTCAGTCATGGTAAATAGATAAGAACAAAGGAACATAGGAAAAGCCATTCCTGTAGTACCTCTCCCATTAGGACATCTAGGGGCCGAAATTGCCCCCCCACCCCCCGCTCGAAACGGGGCACATGCACAGCATTTGAGCGTTCAGTACCGCTGATATGGATGGGGTGGTATTAAGGTAGAAATGTGACTTTTTTGGGCCCGAAACGGAGAGGAATGGTAATGCCTGGTGGTAAGGACTGCTTTCAGTGGTGTGGCTGCGGAGTGGAGTTTGCATCGCAAAATTCCCCTCTTAGCCATTTGATGCCAACGATCATGCTAATGATGCAGCTGTTCCCTGGCCTTCTTAAAGGGCAGGTTTTACAGCTATGTCGAACTCGTTTTGACCTGCATCCGAGGAGATGGCTGCAAGGGGAGGTTTGAGGAGGGCGAGGTGCTTCAGCGACGCTGAACTCGAGGCACTAATCGAAGCTGTAGAGGGAAAGAGGTGGCGACTCTTCCCTGAAAGTGGTGGGAGACTAACTCGAAGTGTCTTCACCGAAGCCTGGAGAGGGATAGCAGGGGAAGTTTCGGGGACCTCCATTTACCAGTGGACCCCCAGCCAATGCAGGAAGAGGCTAACCGACCTTATTCGATTGATGAAAGTGAGTACATGTTCCCCTAACTCTTCACATTACATCTGCCACACTCTCCTTCACCTTAACTTGTTTCTCAACAACACTACTTAGTAGCTGAAGTCCTGTTGATTGCTAGGCCTGTATGTGTGCACACTCACAATGGAGGATGCCTTGCATCTGACAGTCACAGCTGCATGTAATGGACCCAGACTGGCACTCATTGCCGAGGTCTCTTGAAACTGCCACTTACCAGCCCTTCGTTGCTTTGCAGGCCAAGGTGGCGCACAACCGTGCCGACCAACAAGCTACTGATGGGGGCGAACCCCAAAATGTGCAGCTCACAGATCTTGAGCAGAGGGTGCAGCGGCTAATGGGCACGCATGTTGGTCTCCCTGTGGCTGCTGGTTGCTCCGATGTTGCTGGGAGCAGCATGGGTAAGTGACTGTGCAATGCCATCTCTCCTTCACAGTGCAATGGCCTACTTGGCTATTGCTTATGCTTCTGTGCAAGCTGCTTGCTGCATGGTGTAACACGGCTCCTCACCCTCACGGCACCCCTTGTCCCTTTTATGATTGCAGATGATACCCCCAGTGTCATTGTGAGCGACACGGACACCCTTGACATGACTGATAGCCACAGCAGGAGGAGACAGTTGACACCCTTGATGATCTTGGTGGCATGTCGGATGAGGGAGATGGAGAGGGGGCAAGCTCTGCCAGCAACAGTATGCCACTACTTCCTACAGTACCACGCACCAGCTCAGATACTGGGAGTCTGTGGTTGGGTATTTTAGATTTAGGAGAGGGGTCTGCACTGGGTGAAGCACAGGGGTCTAGCGGGCTGCAGCATGGTATAGAGCCAAGGGAACCTCGGGAGCTATCTCTCCGGGGGGCGAGTGCGCAGCCGAGTCCTGTTGAGGAGGATTCAAACGAGCCCCTCAATGTTGGGGCTTACGAACAAAGGGTGGAGGCCATGCAACCGGAGCTCTTGGAGGCAATGTAAGAGGTGCCTGAGATGCAGTTGCAAGTGTTGAGGAGCGTGGAGGAGTCCGCTCCCATATTGTGGACAACTCAGTCCCCATGGTATGCACAATCATTGCGGGTGTGCAGACGATGGTGGAATCCCAGAGTGACAGTGCGGATCCAGCTGCGATGATGCTTCCTTGGCGGAGGTGACAGCTGCCATTGCAGCACAGGTGCAAGGGAACGAGCGTGGTTGTGCTTCTTTGGACAGGATGGCCGCTGCCCTGGAAGCTCAGAATGCTCTCATCCACTCTGGCCAACAGGGCACACGGAGTGTCTGACTGTTTTCGTCTCTGATGGCTTCCAGAGTGTGGCTGCTGTCATGCAGTTTCAGCTGGAGGCTTATCGAGATCTGACCGCTGCCATTGCGGCTGAGTTCACCACGGTCGACCAGGGCCCTAACGGTGCCATAGTCGACTGGGGGCTCACCCCGCCGACCTGTGCTCCAGCAGTTTGGTAGGGGAGGTGGGGAGCTTCCTCTGGGGAATGGCGCCGCCTCCTCGACCAGAAGACTGATGTGGACTCCTCCGGTTCACAGCAGCCCTGAGCCGAGACCTGCCACTCTGCAATTGCTGCCAACCATGGCATCACCCCATCCACTTCCGACTGAAGGCGCACAGGAGGATGCAGCCCAGTCTGCAGCCGGCCCTTCCAGGGCCAGAGGGCATCTGAGAAGGACATCTGTAGCTTTCTCTACAGACACGCAGCAGCCTTCCCAAAGCCATGAGGCAGCCACAGGAGAGACACTACAGTGTAGTGTAAGGATAGGTCTGCGTAAGAGGGGTAATAAGTGTAGTGTATGAATAAAGACTCTGATCAGATACTGTGAGCTCAAAGTAAAGTGTGACCTTAGTCTTTTATTGCAGGTCTCCCAAGTGTCTCTTCAGCCTGTGAGGCCTCCTTAAGTACAGGTGCTCCCAAGGTATTTACAGGTTTACATATATAACAATAAGGAGTTGCACAAGGGTGGTAATTAATTATGTGACTGTTTTGGGAACCCATTGTTTGGGTTCTAATAAATCTTTATTTTGTGTTTGGAATGTGTGATCAAGTCACTCATTTTACTGTGTGGGAATGATGTACGAGAGGGCTCACAAGTTGGCCCATGGACATGGCCAGATACAGGCTCAGCTGCGCATTGAGTTATGTGAACCGCACAGCTATGAGATGGCTTTGTGCTTCCCTTGCAGGGTCACGATGGCGACGCTGTCTCCTGCGTGGCTGCCCAGCCGCATCCTGCTCCAGCTCCTGTGCATTTTCCTCATGCACCTCCTCCTCCTTCACAAGTGCCACTGCAGTCTCGTCCTCCAATAGTTGTGCCCTCATGATGGCCAGGTTGTGGAGCATGCAGCACACCACCACGAATATGGAGACATGCTCAAGCGAGTACTGCAGCAGACCCCAAGAGTGGTCCAGGCAATGGAACCTCTGTTTGAGAATGCCAATAGTGTTGGTCCTGATGTTGTCAGACTCTCATTGTATGCGAGCTGTGCAACAGTTCCAGAGTTGCGCAGAGGAGTCATGAGCTAAGTGCCTGCTCTGGCGCAGTATGAAAGAGTCATGGCTGCTGCAAGGAAACTGGGCATTCATTTGCATAATCTTGCAGTTGTGGTCAAAAATGAGTTGAACATTGAGGGAGAAGAAGCCCTTGCAGTTTCTGAATTGCTCGGGAATTTGCTGGGGTGCCCCGAGACCGACATGGGTGCAGTCAATGACCCCCGGACCCCTGGGGAAGCCCGCAATGCGCAGGAATGCAGTCTGGCAGTCCAACTGCTTGTCCTTGGTCATGGGGAAGGAGATGTAGCGGCCCTCCTCCTATACAGAGCATCTGTGACTTCCTGAATCGCTGTGAAGGCTGCAAACTGTGAGATGTTGCACATGTCCGCAGTGGCAGCTTGGAAGGACCCAGTGGCAAAAAAGTTGAGGTCGATAGTCACCTTGGATGCCACGCTCAGGGCTGTCATCACCAGTGTCTGTGGCACCTCTCTTGCCTCCCCTCTGTGGCCATCTCCCTGGACCTCTCCATGCTGGGCCACAATGATGCCTGCGGCCCTTGCCCGCTGCTTCTGCAGTCGTTGCCCCCCCGCGCCGCCTTCTCCTCTGTGCCTCGGCGGCACGCACAATATGCAGGAGGTTGTTGTGTATCTGTAAAGCATGCACTCCCATGTTCCGTCACCAGAGAGCTCATCCCCTGATGTCCCAAGGGACCCCAGCATCCCTTGGGAGCACTGTATAGAAGCCGGCCCCTAAGGCCTGTTCCTCATTCTGGAGTGTCTTAATAAAGACTGAGGTCACTGTTACTTTAACCTCCCTGTGTGCAGCCTCATCTGTGTTAGGAACACAATAACTGGCGAGGAGAATACGAAGCAAACGCAAAGATGCAGCAAACTGTGGGCATCCTGGAGAAGTTCTCAGAGGGTGAGGACTGGGAAGCCTATGTCAAATGGCTAGACCAGTACTTTGTAACCAGCGAGCTGGACGGAGAAGGAAGCGCTGCAAAAAGGAGAGTGGTCCTCCTCACAGCCTCATGAAGAATCTTCTGGTTTTGATGAAACCCACAGATAAGTTGTATGAGGAGCTGTGTACACTGGTTCGGGAGCATCTTAACCCGAGGGAGAGCGTGCTGATGTGGCGAGGTATCAGTTTTACACGTGCCAGCGATCTGAAGGTCAGGAAGTGGCGAGCTAAGGCGACTTGCAGGGCAATGTGAGTTTGATGGCTGCTTGGAGCAAATGCTCAGAGACTTTTTTGTACTGGGCATTGGCCAGGAGACCATCCTACGAAAACTTTTGACTGTACAGACATTGACCCTCAGTAAGGCCATTGCGATAGCACAGGCGTTTATGTCCACCAGTGATAACACCAAACAAATCTCTCAGCACACAAGTGCTAGCAATGTTCATAAATTAACTGGAACTGTGTTTGCGAGCAGAAATATACAGGGCAGAACCCACGAGTCTGCAACTGCCAGCAGGCCTCAGGTGACCCAGATGACTCAGAGTCCCCAACAAAGGATGAATGCAAGGCAATTCACACTTTGTTGGCTTTGTTTTGGCTTCCATTCAGCCTATTCATGCCGCTTCAAAGGATATGTTTGCAAGAGCTGTGGAACAATGGGGCACCTCCAACGAGCTTGCAGACGAGCTGCAAGCTCTGCAAAACCTGCTAACCACCACATGGCAGAGGAAGATCGGTCCATGGTGGATCAAAGCAATTTCGAGCCTCAGAGAGAGGAGGCAGATGCTGAAGTACACGGGGTGCACACATTTTCGACAAAATGTCCACCTATAATGCTAAACATAAAATTGAATGGCTTACCTGTATGCATGGAACTGGACACTGGCGCTAGCCAATTTATCATGAGTAAAAAGATGTTTGAGAGAATGTAGTACAACAAGGCATTCAGACCAGCCCTGAGCCCCATCCACACGAAACTGAGAACGTACACCAAAGAGCTTATCACTGTCCTGGGCAGCGCCATGGTCAAGGTCACCTACGAGGGCACGGTGCACGAACTGCCATTCTGGATTGTCCCAGGCAATGGCCCCACACTGCTTGGAAGGAGCTGGCTGGGCAAAATCCGCTGGAACTGGGATGACATCCGAGCACTATCACATGTCGATGAGGCCTCATGTACCCAGGTTCTTAACAAATTTCCTTCCCTCTTTGAACCAGGCATTGGAAACTTTTCCGGGGCGAAGGCGCGGATCCACTTGGTCCCAGAGGCAGGACCCATTCACCACAAGGCGCGAGCGGTACCTCACATGATGAGGAAGAGAGTGGAATTCGAGCTGGACAGGCTGCAACTCGAGGGCATCATCTCCCCAGTGGAATTCAGCGAATGGGCCAGCCCGATTGTTCCAGTACTCAAAAGTGATGGCAAGGTCAGGATTTGCGGCGATTATAAAGTAACTATTAATCGTTTCTCGCTACAGGACCAATACCCGCGACCGAAGGCAGACGACCTATTTGCGATGCTGGCAGGAGGCAAGACGTTCACCAAGCTCGACCTGACTTCGGCCTGCATGACGCAGGAGCTGGAGGAGTCTTCGAAGGGCCCCACCTGCATCAACACGCACAAGGGACTGTTCATCTACAACAGATGCCCGTTTGGAATTCGGTCGGCTGCAGTGATCTGCTAGAGAAACATGGAGAGCCTATTTAAGTCGGTACCACACACGGTGGACTTTCAGGACGACATATTGGTCACGGGTCGGGACACCACCGAGCATCTACAAAACCTGAAGGAGGTCCTCCAGCGACTGAATCGCGTAGGGCTGCGGCTGAAGAGGTTGAAATGCGTCTTCATGGCAACAGAAGTGGAGATTTTGGGGAGAAAGATCGCGGCTGACAGCATTTGGCCCACAGACACCAAGACAGAGGCTATCAGGAACGTGCCCAGGCCACAGAACGTCATGGAGCTGCGGTCGTTCCTGGGACTCCTCAACTATTTTGGAAACTTCCTACCTGGGTTAAGCACCCTATTAGAGCCCCTACATGTGTTATTGCGCAAAGGTGAGAACTGGGTATGGGGAAAAAAACAAGTAATTGCTTTTGAGAAAGCCAGAAAGATTTTATGCTCCAACAAGCTGCTTGTATTGTATAACCCATGTAAAAGACTTGTGCTAGCATGTGACGCGTCGTCGTACGGAGTCGGGTGTGTATTACAACAAGCTAACATTGCGGGGAAGTTGCAACCTGTCGCCTATGCTTCCAGGAGCTTGTCTAAGGCTGAGAGAGCCTACAGCATGATTGAGAAAGGGGCATTAGCGTGTGTGTTCAGGGTAAAGAAAATGCATCTGTACCTGTTTGGCCTCAAATTTGAGCTGGAAACCGATCACAAGCCCCTCACATCCCTGTTCGCTGAAAACAAGGGGATAAATACTAATGCCTCAGCCCGCATACAAGGGTGGGCACTCGCGCTATCAGCGTATAACTATACCATCCGCCACAGGCCAGGCACCGAGAACTGTGCGGATGCTCTCAATCGGCTACTATTGCTCACCACGGGGGTGGAAATGACGCAGCCTGCAAACTTGTTGATGGTGGCGCAGTCCGTAGACTTGATGATGCTCATGGAAGCGTTTGAAAATGATAAATCACCTGTCACGGCCCACCAGATTAGGACTTGGACCAGCCACGATCCTCTGCTGTCCCGAGTAAAAAACTGTGCAATGCATGGGAGCTGGGCCAGCATCCCCGTTGAAATGCAAGAGCCAATCAAGCCGTTCCAGCGGCGAAAGAATGAGCTGTCCATTCAGGCAGACTGCCTGTTGTGGGGTAACTGCGTAGTGCTACCAAAAAAGGGCAGGGAGACGTTCACCTCAGATCTCCACAGCACACACCCGGATATAGTAATGATGAAAGCGATAGCCAGATCCCACGTGTGGTGGCCTGGTATCGACTCTGACTTAGAGTTCTGTGTATGGCAATGCAGCGTATGTGCTCAGCTGAGGCACCACTAAGTTTGTGGTCCTGGCCCTCCAGACCATGGTCGAGGATCCATGTCGACTATGTGGGCCCGTTTCTTGGTAAAATGTTCCTGGTGGTGGTGAATGCTTTTTCCAAATGGATTGAATGTGAAATAATGTCGGGAAGCACCGCCACCACCACCATTGAAAGCCTGAGGGCCATGTTTGCCACCCACGGCCTGCCTGACATACTGGTCAGTGATAACGGGCCATGTTGCACCAGTGCCGATTTCATGACTCGCAATGGGATCAAACATGTCACCTCGGCCCCGTTTAAACCAGCCTCCAATGGGCAGGCAAAGTGGGCAGTACAAACCATCAAACAGAGCCTTACACGCGTCACGGAAGGCTCACTCTAAACCCGCCTGTCCCGAGTACTGCTCAGCTACCGCACGAGACCCCACTCACTCACAGGGGTGCCCCTGGCTGAGCTACTCATGAAAAGGACACTTAAAACCAGACTCTCGCTGGTTCACCCCAACCTGCATGATCAGGTAGAGAGCAGGCGGCAGCAACAAAATGTAAACGATGGTCGTGCCACTGTGTCACGGGAAATTGATCTGAATGACCCTGTGTATATGCTAAACTATGGACATAGTCCCAAGTGGATCGTGGGCATGGTGATAGCTAAAGAAGGGAATAGGGATTTGTAGACAATGGACAAATTTGCAGAAAGTACCTGAACCAAACGAGGCTGCGGTTCACAGACTGCCCTGAACAACCCACAGCAGACACCACTTTTTTCGAGCCCACAACACACACCCAAAGGATCAACGACACCACGCCGGACCAGGAAATCGAACCCATCATGCCCAACAACCCAGCAAGGCCAGGCTCACCCAGCAGCCCTGCAGAGCCAACAACATGCCAGCCCAGTGAGGGCACAGCCAACACACCAGAACAGACATTTGTACCGAGGCGGTCCACCAGGGAAAGAAAGGCTCCCGACCGCCTCACCTTGTAAATAGTTTTCACTTTGACTTTGGGGGGGGAAGTGATGTTGTGTATCTGTAAAGCATGCACTCCCATGTTCCGCCACCAGGGAGCTCATCCCCTGAAGTCCCAAGGGACCCCAGCATCCCTTGGGAGCACTGTATATAAGCCGGCCCCTAAGGCCTGTTCCTCACTCTGGAGTGTCTTAATAAAGACTGAGGTCACTGTTACTTTAACCTCCCTGTGTGCAGTCTCATCTGTGTTAGGAACACAATAGAGGTGTTGGCCTGCAAGCATTGCCCCCATTTCAAAGCCCTCCACAAGCCCAGCCTTTTCAAAAGGGCCTCCCTGTTCTGCGGTGGAAGGTACCTCCAGCACTCGCAAAGCAGCGCGCGCACTCTATCCTTGCATTGCTGGTGAAACAACGCAAAAACGTTGCCGACACAAAAACGACTGAAAGCAACACACCTTTCAGGCACTCCGGCAGTGTGCATCAGGAACTATGCACCACCCGAAAAAAACAATTCTTGGCACCGCCCAGTGATGGGAAGACTGTTATAGGGCAATGGGACTTCAGACCCACGATCTCGGCAGAGCGTGCAATGATGATGCACAAAGGATTGCTGACCATCACTGCCTCGGACGTGGGGGGGAAGAAATTGGTGCGGTGATGCACACTACCGGAAAACTGCGGCAGGGCAATTGGGCTATCGGCGGCCATTCCACAAAAAGTCGCCGGCCACTCCACTCTGCAGCGTGGCCGCCAATTTGCGGTGGTAACAGGCCTTAAGGAGAGGGGCAATTTTGGCCCCCTAGTTCCATTTTGAATGTCATAAGGTTTTTGACTGCACTACCTCAGCTAATTCCCAAAAACACATCATACTTTGAGTAATTTCTGACATGAAGGTAAAAGTGAAGGTAACGTATGTCAGTGCAAGGGAATGAAACACTTTATATTTCAGACACCCATTGTCAGCATCATGCACTCCCAGCACAGCACCCTCTTGTACCTCAGCCCCAAGTTCAGAAGAGCATTCTCTATTATAATAGAGGGGCATTTGTTCTATTTCCAAGATCTCCCACCAATCATCCTTAGTGTAATGTATGTACATAAGGTCTACCCACCAACAGAGGGCACTACCGTCAGAGATCCTAGGGTCATAGGTACACTTGTGCTGGGCCCGTAAATAATCTGAACTTCACCTTTGTATCTTCACTTCTGGAAGCCATTAAAGACTGACCAGGTTACACCTGGTCACTGGCTCACAGTATGAAGTTCATTGTATCATTTCATCCATTACAACTGGCGACGAGGCAAATACGAACCCACGCAAAAGTATGGCGAGCACAGCACGATCAAGTACTGTCGGAATTCTCGAGAGATTCAATGAGAGAGAGGATTGGGGAGATTTCACAGATCATCTTGACCAGTATTTCGTGGCAAACGACTTAAACAAAGACAAGGATGCAGAGAAGCGCAGGGCAGTTCTTCTCACCATCTGTGGCCCCACGATCTATGCACTCATCAAGAATCTGCTCTCACCCACTCTCCCTACAGAAAAGGATTACAAAGAACTGTATGCTCCAGTTCGGGAACATCTTAAGCCCATCGAAGAAATCCTCATATCCAGATATCGCTTCTATACGCACGTTCGTCCAGAAGGCCAGGACGTAGCGGCATTTGTTGCCAACCTCAGATGTCTTGCAGGGCCTTGCAAATTTGGGCCTGTGTTGGAAGACATGCTGCGTGACTTTTTTGTGATCGGGGTCAACCACGAGGCGATCTTAAGTAAGCTGCTGGCTGCGGAGATGCCGGACCTCAGCAAGGTCATCACCATTGCCCAGGGTTGCATATCCATGCAGAAAAGCACGAAGCAGATATCGCGATAAAACAGGAACTCCACGGCAAGTACTGTGTAAAAAATTGTATCGACCGCCAGCAGAGCTGCACATGACAGGACCTACTCGACTCCGTATGCGAGAACGGAAGCCGCTCAAAACCTGCCATCGGGCGCAAATCCGAGCTTAACGTGTTGGCGTTGCGGGGCAATCACCGACCCCATCAGTACCACTTCAGGCAGTGAGTATGCAGAGGGTGTATGAAGACGGGGCGTGAAGACGGGGCATCTTTAGTGGACGTGTACACAGCAGAGCACGTGAGCTGCAACACACCAAGTGGATGATGATCAATTTAGCGTGGATCTGGTGATGCAGCCCGAGGCATTTGAGAGCTCCGAGGAGGAAATGTATAGTGTACGTGCGTTCCTAACAAAGAGCCAACCGATAATGATGGAGGTAAAATTAAACGACGTGCCGGTATCCATGGAATTAGACACAGATGCGAGTCAATCAATAATGAGCCAGAGGACTTTTGAAAAGCTGTGGGAGACCAAGGCAGAGAGACCCAAGCTGAGTCCGATAAATGCGAAGTTGCGTACCTACACCAAAGAGCTCGTAACAGTGATCGGTAGTGCAGCAATAAGTGTGTCAAACAAGGGAGCGGTTCATGATCTACCGTTATGGATTATCCCGGGCAACGGTCCATCGTTCTTCGAACGGAGTTGGCTCGAGAAAATAAAATGGAAATGGCACGATATAGAAACATAGAAAATAGGTGCAGGAGTAGGCTATTCGGCCCTTCTAGCCTGCACCGCCATTCAATGAGTTCATGGCTGAACATTCAACTTCAGTACCCCATTCCTGCTTTCTCGCCATACCCCTTGATCCCCCTAGTAGTAAGGACCTCATCTAACTCCTTTTTGAATATATTTAGTGAATTGGCCTCAACAACTTTCTGTGGTAGAGAATTCCACAGGTTCACCACTCTCTGGGTGAAGAAGTTCCTCCGCATCTCGGTCCTAAATGGCTTACCCCTTATCCTTAGACTGTGACCTCTGGTTCTGGACTTCCCCAACATTGGGAACATTCTTCCTGCATCTAACCTGTCTAACCCCGTCAGAATTTTATATGTTTCTATGAGGTCCCCTCTCATTCTTCTGAACTCCAGTGAATACAAGCCCAGTTGATCCAGTCTTTCTTGATAGGTCAGTCCCGCCATCCCGGGAATCAGTCTGGTGAACCTTCGCTGCACTCCCTCAATAGCAAGAATGTCCTTCCTCAGGTTAGGAGACCAAAACTGTACACAATACTCCAGGTGTGGCCTCACCAATGCCCTGTACAACTGTAGCAACACCTCCCTGCCCCTGTACTCAAATCCCCTTGCTATGAAGGCCAACATGCCATTTGCTTTCTTAACCGCCTGCTGCACCTGCATGCCAACCTTCAATGACTGATGTACCATGACACCCAGGTCTCTTTGCACCTCCCCTTTTCCTAATCTGTCACCATTCAGATAATAGTCTGTCTCTCTGTTTTTACCACCAAAGTGGATAACCTCACATTTATCCACATTATACTTCATCTGCCATGCATTTGCCCACTCACCTAACCTATCCAAGTCGCTCTGCAGCCTCACAGCATCCTCCTCGCAGCTCACACTGCCACCCAACTTAGTGTCATCCGCAAATTTGGAGATACTACATTTAATCCCCTCATCTAAATCATTAATGTACAGTGTAAACAGCTGGGGCCCCAGCACAGAACCTTGCGGTACCCCACTAGTCACTGCCTGCCATTCTGAAAAGTACCCATTTACTCCTACTCTTTGCTTCCTGTCTGACAACCAGTTCTCAATCCATGTCAGTACACTACCCCCAATCCCATGTGCTCTAACTTTGCACATCAATCTCTTGTGTGGGACCTTGTCGAACGCCTTCTGAAAGTCCAAATATACCACATCAACTGGTTCTCCCTTATCCACTCTACTGGAAACATCCTCAAAAAATTCCAGAAGATTTGTCAAGCATGATTTCCCTTTCACAAATCCATGCTGACTTGGACCTATCATGTCACCTCTTTCCAAATGCACTGCTATGACATCCTTAATAATTGATTCCATCATTTTACCCACCACCGATGTCAGGCTGACCGGTCTATAATTCCCTGTTTTCTCTCTCCCTCCTTTTTTAAAAAGTGGGGTTACATTGGCTACCCTCCAATCCATAGGAACTGATCCAGAGTCAATGGAATGTTGGAAAATGACTGTCAACGCATCCACTATTTCCAAGGCCACCTCCTTAAGTACTCTGGGATGCAGTCCATCAGGCCCTGGGGATTTATCGGCCTTCAATCCCATCAATTTCCCCAACACAATTTCCCGGCTAATAAGGATTTCCCTCAGTTCCTCCTCCTTACTAGACCCCCCGACCCCTTTTATAACTTTATATCAAAGTTTTGTCATCAGCGGATGATGATTTGTGTGCTCAAGTGCTGAGCAAATTTCCCTCACTGTTTGAACCGGGAATTGGCAGCTTCAAGGGAACCAAGGTGCAGATTCACCTAGGCCCAGACTCAAGGCCCATCCATCACAAAGCCAGGTGGGTCCCGCACATGATTAGAGAAAAGGTTGAGCTCGAATTGGATAGGCTACAACGCGAGGGGGTCATCTCACTGGTCGAACTTAATGAATGGGCCAGCCCCATTGCTCCGGGGTTAAAGAGCGACAGCACGGTCAGGATTTTTGGAGACTACAAGGTCACGATCAACCGAGTTTCAAAACAAGATCAGTACCCACTAACGAAAGCTGCTGACCTGTTTGCAACGCTAGCCAGGGGAAAATCGTTCCACAAATTAGATCTAATGTCGGCCTACATGACACAGGATCTGGTTGAATCATCAAAGAAACTTACGTGCATCAACACGCACAAAGGACTGTTTAGTTACAACAGGTGCCCTTTTGGCATTCGTTCGGCAGCAGCCATATTTCAGAGAAACATGGAGAGCCTATTGAAATCCATCCCCAGGACCATGGTATTCCATGACGACATCCTAGTCACAGGTCGTGACACCGCTGAGAACCTGCACAATCTGGAAGAGGTTCTGCGTCGTCTGGACAAAGTGGGACTCAGCCTGAAACGTTCGAAGTGAGTTTTCATGGAACCGAGGTCGAATTCCTTGGACGAAAGATTGCTGCAGATGGAATCAGGTCTACAGACACAAAAACAGAGGCCATCAAAAATGCGCCCAGGCCCCAGAATGTGACGGAGCTGCGTTCATTCCTGGGTCTTCTCAACTACTTCGGTAACTTCTTACCCAAATTGAGCACAGTATTAGAGCCTTTGCACAAGCTACTCAGGAAAGGAGATGATTGGGTGTGGGGTGAACCTTCAAGACAAAGCCTTTGAGAAGGCTAGAAATCTGTTGTGTGCCCACAAGCTACTAGTGCAAGCATCTAGTTTTGACCTGTGATGCGTCGTTCTATGGGGTCGGCTGCGTACTCCAGCAAGCCAATGAGTCAGGCAAACTACAACCAGTTGCATACGCATCTCGAAGCCTGTCTAAGGTGGAAATAGCCTACGGCATGGTAGAGAAAGAGGCTTTAGCATGTGTTTATGGGGTAAAAAAAAATGTACCAGCACCTGTTTGGGCTTCGCTTCGAGCTGGAAACCGATCACAAGCCGCTTATATCGTTGTTCTCGGAACATAAAGGTATCAATACCAACGCGTCGTCCCGCATCCAGAGGTGGGCACTGACATTATCTGCCTATGATTATGTCATTCGCCATAGTTCAGGCACCGACAATTGCGCTGATGCATTGAGCCGGTTACCGTTGCCCACAAGGCTACTCATGGTCATGGATGCCTTTGAGAGTGAAGGGTCGTCTGTCACTGCTTAACAAGTTAAGACCTGGACCAGCCAGGATCCGAACCTATTGGTTGTAATTAATGGGGACTGGTCGACCATCCCCACGGAAATGGGTGATGAAACCAAACCGTACAGTCGTCGCAAAGATGAGCTTTCCATCCAGTCCGTACTGTGGGGTAATTGTGATGTAATGCCCAAGAAAGGCAGGGTGAGATTTGTACGGGAGTTACATAGTATGCATCCCGGTATTGTCATGATGAAGGCCATCGCCAGGTCCCATGTTTGGTGGCCTGGCATTGACTCGGATTTAGTGTTATATATGTGGACTTGTATTTACTCTGTACAGCCACCTCTGGTTCTTCCTCTGGAGTCCCAAGGGATCCCATAATCCCTTGGGAGCACAGGTATTTAAGGAGGCTTCACAGGTTGGAGAGGCACTCTGGAGACCTGCAATAAAAGACTAAGGTCACACTTTACTTTGAGCTCACAGTGCTCAGTCTGATTCTTTCTCCATACACAACAACTGGTAATGAGATACAGATAGCGAACCCAAAGATGCAGACAACAGTGGGCATCCTGGAGAAATCTTTGGAGGGACATAATTGGGAAACTTTTATGGAGCGACTCGACCAATACTTCATGGCCAACGAGCTAGATGGGGAAGAGAGCACTGCCAAACGAAGGGCGATCCTCCTCACCGTCTGCGGGGCACCAGCGTATGGCCTCATAAAGAATCTGCTCTTTCCAGCGAAACCCACGGAGAAATCATCCGACGATTTGTGCACACTGGTCCAAGAGCATTTGAACCCGAAGGAAAGCATTCTGATGGCGAGGTACCGGTTCTATACCTACAAAAGGTCTGAAGGCCAGAAAGTGGCGAGTTATGTCGCTGAACTTAGACGCCTTGCAGGACATTGCGAATTTGAAGAACATTTAGAGCACATGCTCAGAGACTTTTTCGTACTTGGCATTGACTACGAAACCATACTTCCCAAGCTTTTGACTGTAGAAACCCCAACCTTGAGTAAGGCCACAGCGATAGCCCAGGCGTTCATTGCCACCAGTGAAAATATGAAGCAAATCTCTCAGCACACAAGTGCTGCTTCAAGTACTGTGAACAAAGTGATGTTGTTTTTGAATTGTATGGTACAGGGCACATACCTGCAGCTGCACATCCGCAAATGACTCAGAGTCCACCATCAAGTGTGATGAATGCAAGACCATTAACACCTTGTTGGCGCTGCAGGGATGAACATCGTTTCCATTCATGCCGATTCAAAGAGTACGTTTGCAAGAGCTGTGGAACAATGGGACACCTTCAACGAGTGTGCAGGCGAGCAGAAAAGCTTGTTAAACCTGCAAACCACCATGTTGCAGAGGAGGACAGATCCATGGAGGATCACAACGAACCAGAGCCTCGGATCGAGGAGGCAGAGGTACATGGGGCGCACACATTCACCATGAATTGTCCCCCGATAATGCTGAATGTTAAACTAAATGGACTCTCAGTGTCAATGGAGCTGGACACAGGCGCGAGCTAGTCCATCATGGGCAAAAAGACTTTCGAAAGGTTGTGGTGCATCAAGGCCTCAAAGCTAGTCTTAACTCCAGTTAGCACGAAACCAAGAACTTACACAAAAGAACTGATTCCTGTAATCGGCAGTGCTAACGTAAAGGTCTCGTACGATGGAGCGGTGCACAAGCTACCACTCTGGGTGGTATCGGGCGATGGTCCCACGCTGCTCGGCAGGAGCTGGCTGGGAAAGATACGCTGGTACTGGGACGACGTCCGAGCGCCATCGCCCGCTGACGCCACTTCGTTTGCCCAGGTCTTAAACAAATTTCCTTCGCTGTTCGAACTAGGCATCGGGAAATTCCAAGGAGCAAAAGTACAGATCCACCTAATTCCGGGGGCGCGACCCATCCATCACAAGGCGAGAGCAGTACCATACATGATGAGAGAAAGGGTAGAGATCGGGCTAGACCGGCTGCAAAGAGAGGGCATCATTTCACCAATCGAGTTCAGCGAGTGGGTCAGTCCTATCGTCCCAGTCCTCAAAAGAGACGCCACTGTCAGAATCTGTGGCGATTACAAAATAACTATCAATCGTTTCTCCTGGCAGGACCAATACCCACGACCTCTTTGCAAAGCTGGCGGGAGGAAAGACGTTCACGAAGCTGGATCTTACTTCAGCCTACATGATGCAGGAACTGGGGGAATCATTGAAGGCCCTCACCTGCATCAACACGCACAAAGGTCTTTTTGTTTATAACAGATGCCCGTTTGGAATCCGATCAGCGGCGGCGATATTCCAGAGAAACATGGAAAGTTTATTGAAGTCGCTCCCGCACACCGTGGTCTTCCAGGACGATATCTTTGTCACAGGTCGGAGCACAGTCAAGCACCTGCAGAACCTGGAGGAGGTTCTTAGTCGACTCAACCGCGTGGGGCTCAGGTTAAAATGCTCAAAGTGCAGTTTCCTGGCGTCTGAAGTGGAGTTCTTGGGAAGGAGGATCGCGGCGGATGGTATCAGGCCCACCAACGCGAAGATGGAGGCAATCGAGAACGCACCAAGGCCACAGAACGTGACAGTGCTGCGGTCGTTTCTGGGACTCTTGAACTACTTTGGTAACTTCTTACCGGGTCTCAGCACTGCTCGAACCACTACATGTCTTACTACGAAAGGGGGCGAATGGGTTTGGGGCAAAAGCCAAGAAATGCCTTTGTAAAAGCACGAAAATTGTTATACTCAATCAAATTGGTTGTATTGTATGATCCATGTAAGCGTTTGGTACTAGCATGTGATTCGCCGTCATATGGCGTCGGGTGTGTATTGCAACATGCTAATGATTTTGGGAAACTGCAACCAGTTGCTTATGCATCTAGGAATCTGTCTAAGGCTGAGAGAGCCTACAACATGATTGAAAAAGAAGCGTTAGCGTGTGTCTATGGGGTGAAGAAAATGCATCAATACCTGTTTGGGCTAAAATTCAAATTGGAAACTGACCATAAGCCACTTATATCCCTGCTTTCCAAGAGTAAAGAGATAAATATCAACGCATCGGCCCGCATCCAGAGATGGGCGCTCACGTTGTCCGCATACAACTACGCCATCCGCCACAGGCCAGGCACAGAAAACTGCGCCGATGCTCTCAGTAGGCTGCCATTGCCCACCAAGGGGGTGGAAATGGCGCAACCCGCAGATCTAGCCATGGTTATGGAAGCATTTGAGAGTGAGCAATCATCCGTCACTGCCTGGCAAATCAAAACCTGGACAAGCCAGGCCCTCTTATAATCTCTAGTCAAAAGTTGTGTGCTTCACGGGAGCTGGTCCAGTGTCCCAGTGGAAATGCATTAAAGATAAAGCCTTTCCAGCGGCGCAAAGATGAAATGTCTATACAGGCAGACTGCCTTCTGTGGGGCAATCGAGTAGTGGTCCCCAAGAAGGGCAGAGACACCTTCATCAATGACCTCCAAAATACCCACCCAGGCATCGTAAAGCGATAGCCAGATCCCACATATGGTGGCCCGGTATCGATGCAGACTTAAGAGTCCTGCGAGTAATACATGCTCGCAGTTCAGCTATGTACCCCGGGAGGCGCTGCTAAGTTTATGGTCTTGGCCCTCCAAACCGTGGTCTAGGGTACACGTCGACTATGCAGGCCCGTTCTTGGGTAAAATGTTCCTTGTGGTTGTAGACGCGTACTCCAAGTGGATTGAATGTGAGATAATGTTGGCTAGCACGTCCGCTTCCACTACTGAAAGCCTGCGGGCCATGTTTGCCACTCATGGCTTACCCGATGTCCTGGTAAGCGACAGCGGGCCATGTTTTACCAGTGCAGAGTTCAAAGAATTCATGACCCATAACGGGATCAAACATGTCACATCTGCCCCGTTTAAACCAGCATCCAATGGTCAGGCAGAGAGAGCAGTGCAAACCATCAAGCAAGGCTTGAAGAGGGTAACTGAAGGCTCACTGCAGACTCGCCTATCCCGAGTCCTGCTTAGCTACCGCACGAGACCCCACTCACTCACTGGAATCCCATCTGCTGAGCTGCTCATGAAAAGAGCACTTAAAACAAGGCTCTCGTTAGTTCACCCTGATCTACATGAACAGATAGAGAGCAGGCGGCTTCAACAAAGTGTATACCATGATACCGCAAATGTGTCACACGAGATTGAAATCAATGATCCTGTATTTGTATTAAATTATGGACAAGATCCCAGGTGGCTTCCCGGCACTGTCGTGACCAAAGAGGGGAGCAGGGTGTTTCGGGTCAAACTTTCAAATGGACTCATTCACCGGACCAAATCAAACTCAGATTCACGGACTACCCTGAGCAACCCACCTTGGACCCTACATTTTTTGATCCCCCAACATACATACCAGTGGCAACCGGCACCACGGTTGACCACGAAGCAGAACCCATCATCCACAGCAGCCCTGCAGGGCCTAACACACCAGGCAGCCCAGCAAGGCCAGCTGCACAGCAGCCCAGCGAGAACCAACAAATGATTCAACAACACCAGCTTTCACACCGAGACGATCAACCAGGGCAAGAAGGGCCCCAGATCGACTCACATTGTAAATAGTTACACTATTGACTTTGGGGGGGGGGGGGGAGTGTTATTGTATATGTGGACTTGTATTTACTCTATACAGCCACCAGAGGGCTCTTCCCCTGGAGTCCCAAGGGATCCCATAAGGAGGCTTCACAGGTTGGAGAGGCACTCTGGAGACCTGCAATAAAAGACTAAGGTCACACTTTACTTTGACTCTTTCTCCATACACAACACTTAGAATCATGCGTGCATCAGTGCAGCACTTGCATGCAGTTAAGCAGTCCCCCAAAGGAAGCTCCGCTCGGTCTGTGGTCATGGCTATCCAAACCATGATCTAGAATCCACATGGACTTTGCGGGCCCCTTCTTCAGAAAAATGTTTTTTGTGGTGGTGGATGCATACTCCAAATGGATAGAATGTGTGATCATGTCATTCAGCACTTTCACTGCCATCATTGAGAACCTGAGAGCCATGTTTGCCACACATGGTCTGCCAGACATCGTTGACAGCGACAATGGACCGTGTTTCACGAGCCTGGAGTTTCAAGAATTGCGCATTTCAGTTCAAGCCTGAAATGCGTAACTCACGGTTCCTTGCAGACACGCCTTTCACGCATACTGCTCAATTACAGGACAAGGCCACACACGCTCACTGGGATACCGCCTGTGGAACTATTGATGAAGAGAGGCCTCAAAACCAGGCTCTCTCTAGTCCATCCTGACTATTATGTCTTTAAATGCTCTGATAATGACTCCACAAGGCAACGTGTTGTACTTGAACTGTAGTGACATTAGTCCTTTGGTGCTAACTCCAGAATGAGGATCACATCTGGTGGCCTGCCTTTTATACTCGGCCAGGCACACTTGTACAGGTAAACTACGAGTCTCCCACTGCTGTGCCCTCTGATGGCACACCTTGTGATAGTACCAATAGTAGCCATGTAGGATACATGACATCACTCTCCCCCAAGCCTTTAGTGCAAATCGCCTCTGCATTGACTGTGCTCTGGGCTTAGCTCTATCTGGTTGACCCTTGGCGGGTCGTTTCAATCTTGGGTGAGTGATAGATGTTTCGTTGGCAGCAGAGTGCTGGTGGTTGCTGTTGGTGTGTGTCCCTGAGCACTCCATTCTCTCCCCCTCCACATATAGATTATGCCGGAGGCTCATTGCATTCAAATACATTCAAGTCCAGAAGAATAAGTTTGCATTACTTTTGTGGTTCAGTTGTGAGACAAGTACGTTAGACTGGTGAGATACATTATTGATAGATACTGGGAATCGGTAACCGGTGCATTAGGACAAGCTAGTTCCAGAACTATTGGATGGTGTCCAGGTAGTCTGGTGGCGGCGCAGTGGCCAGTGCTGGCAGTGGGAACCCGGTTGGCTCAAGTTGCCTGCTCTTGGGGCTGTTGCCGTTGCTCCGAGCGTCGGGCAGGTTCACAGGTACCTGTGACCTCACTGTCCTTTCTTTGCGCTCTTGGTCGCTGCTGCTCCCTGGGGAGCTGTCATCTAGCAGTGCACAGGGGACTGCTGACTCGCTAGCCTGGGCGTTGTTTGATTTGGGATCCTGGCTGCTCCTGGCCCCTTTTGGGAGGACTGCTGCGGGTGACCCTCCGTTCCCGGGTATGGCCTTGGTGGCGATAGGGTCTGGGGGCTGCGCCTTAGCACAGCTTGCTCTTTTAGGCTCGTGGCGGTCGGTGCCATCGGGTGCCTGAGAAGCGGAGCCGATCAGGGGTCGGGTATCGATACCGGTGCCATTGCCCTCTTGAGATCGCTTGCTCTGCAGCTCGTGTGTATTGGCTGCTTGTGACCACACTCCATGGTGCATATCTCTGGTCCCAGGGACGCAGGCTACAGTGTTGGGTAGCTCGCTGGACCTTTGTGCTCCCGATGGGTGTTTGCCCGCTGCGTTGGCAGTGAGCAGTTGAAAGCCTACATCGCACAACGTTTCATTACTTATTGTGAATACCCTGTAGCTCCGATCACGATCATGTGACTTTTCCTTGCTTGTACCATGTACACAATTCTGACCATCAATTACACCTTTTACATGATCGTAATTGCACAACTTTTCCTTGCTTATTGCATGTAGACAGCTATGGTCATCACTTACACATTTTACATGATCGCAATCGCGTGACTTTTCCTTGCTTATTGCCTGTACACAACTCTGCTCATCGGTTACACATTTTATCTCTAACTCACAGTTGCTATTACATTGTCCCTTTAAGTGTGGTGGGTTGCAGACCTCCTTTAAGAGAGCCTTGCTTTCTTTACCCCAATACTCTTCTCCATTTGGTGCCACGTGTTGCTCCATCAGCGCTGCATCTCATGGTCTGGCCGCCGGCATCTTTTTCTTCAGCGCATCACCTCGTGGTTCGGGCGCCATCTTTCCTCCATCCGCGATGTCGACTACGGTGATCCTTTTCTCCCTGTGTTTTGCCTCCAAAGCTGGGAAGTCGCCTCTGGATCTGATTTTCTTCCTCAGGAGTCCTGCCACTGGAGGCTGGAAGCTGCGCTTGGGTCGTCTCAGCTGGATCATCTTCACGCAGTCGTGCTGGATGGTCTGTGCCTCGGGTGCTGTGCTGGTCTGCTCTCTAGTGCTGGATCCAGCCTCAGGTGAGGGCTTGCTTTGCCTCTGAGCGCAGAGGGCGTCGATCGCTGGAGGGGTGAAGTCTTCCCATTTTCAATGGGTCTTCTCCATCCACCTTCTTCTGAGTAGCGTTGGTCCATCACCTGCAACAATCCACAGAGGTAACTTGTGCACCAGGCCATTATGGAGTACCTTAACATCCGCACTACCAACAACTGGGATAAGTTCATCGGTGTAGGTGTGCAGCTTTGCCTGAACCGGGACCAACTCGGGTCGTTCAGCTTGCTTGTCCCATAGCCTCTCAAAGGCTTCTTGATTCATTACTGACTGGCTCGCCCCTGTGTCCACTTCCACGAGGACTGGAACACCATCTATCTCGACTTCCATCCTCAACGGGGAATACTCGGTGGTGCAGGTAAACATGCTAAATACATCGTCGTGGGGCTGAGCTGCCTCTCTGACTGTCGCTTCATAATCCGCACTGGAATCATGGCCATCTGCAGACTCTTCATCAACACAGTGAGTCATATTTCTCTTACACATTCGCTGGAGGTGACCCTTTGTGCTGCAGCTTTTGCATACATAGTCTTTAAATCGGCACTGGTGAGCCCTGTGATTCCCTCCAAAGCGCCAGCATGGAGCTACTCAATTAGCCCCCCTCAGCGGACTCTGAGCTAAGGGACTTGGTGGCCTGTTCTCTCTTCCCTGAGAAGGTTCGCGTTCTACAATCCAGCTTCTAAAAGGCGCCACCCTGTGCGCAGTACTTGCCGGGTTTGAGTCCTGAGGGTCAGTCATTTGCCTAGAACCGCAGGTCGAGGTAATGAATACCTGGCTCACAGAGATGGCCTTCTGCAGTGTGACTGTGGTATCTGCCGACAGTAACTTATGAAGAAGGCCCTCATGGCCGATTCCAATGACAAAAATGTCCTGCAGCGCTTCGGTGAAATCACACAATGCCGCCAGCCTCCTGAGGTTTGCAGCATATTTCGCAATTTCCTGGCCTTCGGGCCGTCGGTGGGTGTAGAACCGGTGTCTGGCTATGAGGATGCTCTCCTTGGGCTTGAGTTGCTCATGGATCAGTGTTATGAGCTCCTCGTACATCTTGGTCGTTGTCTTCGCTGGTGCCAGCAAGTCCCTGACGAGGCCATAGATGGTGGGTCCACAACTGGTTAGCAGGATAGCTCTGCGTTTGCTAGCCAGTGTGGCCGGTTGTCTCCTGCCAGGTCGTTTGCTGTGAAGAAATGGTCGAGCCTTTCCACAAAGACGTCCCAATCATCACCATCTGCTGCAACGTACCAAGGTAGCCATTTTCCCGTGTAAGTCTGTGATCTCGTCGTCAATTATTATTTCTTTAGATGCTCTGATAATGACTCCACGAGGCAACGTGTTGTACTTGAACTGTAGTGACCTTAGTCCTTTGTTGATAACTCCAAAGTGAGGATCACACCTGGTGGCCTGCCTTTTATACTCGGCCAGGTGTACAGGTAAACTACAAGTCTCCCACTGCTGTGCCCTCTGGTGGCACAACTTGTGATAGTACCAATAGTAGCCGTGTAGTATACATGACGCTAACCTTAACAATCATGTTGAAACCCGACGTCAACACCAGCAGTGGTATCACGACCGCGCCGCAGTGTCACGCGACATATGTAAATGACCCAGTGTATGCACTTAACCATGGTCAAGGGCCCAAGTGGCTCCCAGGCAATGTTACGGATAAGGAGGGTAACCGGGTGTATATGGTTAAGCTCAAAAATAGGCAGATGTGCAGGAAACACATTGATCAAATCAAGCTAAGACACACTGACGAACCTGAACAGTTGGAAGAAGACACCGCGAGCTTCGACGACCAACCAGCTCACGTCCAGCCATCAGAAGAACCCACTGTGGTCAACACCCAACCCCAAGTTGTGAGAGGCTCGGAAAGCACTGGGATTGTACTGAGACAGTCAACCAGGGAGCGAAGGGCACCGGACCGTCTGAACTTGTAATATGGACTTGTGCCAAGAATTTGGGGGGGGGGGGGCAGGAAATGAGGTAATGTATGTACATAAGGTCTGCCCACCAACATGGGGCACTACCATCGGAGGTCCTAGGGTCATAGGTACACTCATTCTGGGCCCGGTATATAACCTGAACTTCACCTTTCTACCTTCACTTCTGGAAGCCATTGAAGACTGACCAGGTTACACTTAGTCACTGGCTTACAGTACGGAGTTCTTTGCATCATTTCATACACTACACTTAGGTCTGTCAGATGACACTGCTCATGTGCCAAACTAGGGAAAGTTTTTCACCCATGAACAACTGGATTGAGAATGTCCAAGCTCCTCACATAGGACCTGATATTCTTTTTTTTGTGGATTTGGTGGAATTGTTTGCTGACCAAGTGCTTCAGATTAAGTTATATTCATTCAACATAGAATGATTACAGCACAGAAAGAGGCCATTCGGCCCATCGAGCCCATACCGGCATTCTGCAAGAGCACTTCAGCTAGTTCCACTCCACCGCCATTTCTCCATAACCCTGCAAATGTTTTTTCCTTCAGGTGCTTATTCAATTCCCTTTTGAACACACGATTGAATCTGTTCCACCACCCTTTCAGGTAGTGCAGATCAGATTATAGCCACTCGCTGCAAAAAAAAGTTTTTCTTATGTCGCCTTTGGTTCTTATGCCAATCTCCTTAAATCTGTGTCCTTTGGTTCTTGACTCTTCTGTCAATGAGAATAGTTTCTCTCTATCTACTCTGTCGAGACCTCTCATGATTTTGAACATCTCTATCAAATCTCCTCTCAACCTTGTTTGCTCTAAGGAGAACACTCCCAGCTTCTCCAGTCTATCCATATAGTTGAAATCCCTCATTCCTGGAATCACGCTTGTAAATATTTTCTGCACCCTCTCGAAGACCTTCACATCCTTCCTAAGTGGGGTGCCCAGAATTGGACACAATACTCCAGTTGAGGCTGTACCAGTGTTTTATAAAGGATCATCATAACTTTCTAGCTTTTGTACCCTATGGCCGTGAAATTCACAGTCCCAAGAAGGACTGTTACTGCCCGTTTGCGGCGGCCATTCAGCAAAATCGAATGGCCGCCACTTTGGGCTCAACTAGCCGCCCTGACATAGATTTGGCCTGGGAGGTTTTGCTGCGTTGTGGGCCACTGCCATCATTGACCAACTCTCGTGGCGGTGTGGAGTTTGCGGCAGTAGTGTCGCGGTAAAAGTGCACAACGCTGCCGCTCCGTCCCCGGACCTATTTTCACTGATTTAAGAAGCCGGCCCTTTAGCTGACGGTGCCCCCGCCAGCTTTTAGTGTCGGTGCACAGCCACAGAGATTTCGGAGCCGGTTTAGCTCGACGACAGCAGCTGAGTTGGCAGCAGAGAAGTCCAGTCAGAGATCATCTGGGGGAGATCAGCGACCTCCGGACGGGGCGAAATCCTGGAGCCAGGTCTATATTGCTCAGCAACAAGTCCAGGAGCCTCTTCAATGGACCGGAGGAGTTCAACACAAAATCCGCACTCAAGGGGATGGAGAGAGGGAGAGGGAAAGAGAGAGGGAAAGAGAGCGAGAGGGAGGGAGCAATAGAGAAAAGATAAAGACATAGAAGTGAGGAAAGGGAATGAGAAACAGAATTTGATTGGGAGAGAGAGAAATAGAGAAATAGAAATAGAGAAAGAGAAAAGGGGGAAAAAAAACTTAAGAGAGATAGAGATAAATAGAGATCCCAGGATTCACAGAGAGAAAACTGAAATCTTAATGTAGAGGCTCAGACTGGAAACGTCGCCCCAGCTCAGCATTCCGCGCGGTAACAAATGGGAATCTGTTCAACTTCCGCTACCTCCAGGCTAAATCCAAGGCCGTCCCATCCTCTGTTATTGAACTACAGCACGCAGACGATGCTTGCACCTGCACACTTGGAGGCCAAACTCCAAGCCATCGCCAACACCTTCACCGAGACGAATGAAAGCATGGGCCTTACACTAAACATCCGTAAGGCAAAGGTCCTCCATCAACCTGACCCTGCCACATAGCACTTCCCCCTGATTATCATAAGCCATGGTGAGGCCTTGGACAAAGTGGACCATTTTCCATTCCTCTGGAGCCTACTGTCAGCAAGGGCAGACATCGATGACAAGGTCCAACAGCGCCTTCAATGTGCCAGTGCAGCCTTCAGTGGCCTGAGGAAGAGAGTGTTCGAAGACCAGGACCTCAAATCTGCAACCAAGCTTATGGTCTACAGGGCAGTATTGGTATCCACCCTCCTATATGGCTCAGAGACATGGACTATATACAGCAGACACATCAAAGTACTGGAGAAGTACCACCAATGCTGCCTTCGCAAGATCCTGCAAATCTATTTGGAGGACAGACAAACCGACATCAGTGTTCTCACTCAGGCCATCCTCAGCATCGAAGCACTGACATGCTTGATCAGCTACGCAGGGTGGGTCATATCGTCCGTGTTGTGTATGCATGCCTGTTTACTGTGTGATGTCTGTAACACTGTTATGGCACATTGAATGTACCCTTATACTGTACACACCTTACCGGTACACCAGAGGGTGCTGCTGCTGTAGACCTAGGGGTTGCCTGCACATGGCAGGTAACCCAGTATAAAAGAGAACTCACTGTTGTCGTCACTCAGGAGCTGCAAATAAAGGACTACAGGTCTACACAGTTTAAGTATCATACCCTGCCTCTTGGAGTCATTACTAAAGGTGCCTACATACACCATAGTCCGAATGCCCGACACGAGACTCCCAAAGCAAGCGCTCTTCTCGGAGCCTCGACGTGACAAGCGAGCCCCAAGTGGGCAAAGGAAACGCTTCAAGGACACCCTCACCAAAGCCTCCTTGATAAAGTGCAACATCCCCACCAGCACCCGGGAATCCCTGGCCCAAGACCGCCCAAAGTGGAGGAAGAGTATCTGGGAGGGTGCTTAGTACCTTGAGTCTCATCGGCGAGAGCAACCAGACATCAAGCGCAGACAGCAGAAGGAACGTGCGTCAACCCAGGCTCCCCAATCACCCTTTCCTTCAACCACTGTTTGCCCCACCTGTGACAGAGACTCTTCAGTTACCTGAGAACTCACTTTTAGAATGGAAGCAAGTCATCCTCGACTCCGAGGGATTGCCTATGATGATGCTGATGATGCTCACCTCATATTATACAGCAGCCCAGATATAGGTGCGAAAAATAAAGATTTAATACATAATCAATATAACTCCAAACAACTACCAGAACACTAAACAGTGCAGAAAAGTAACATACATCATTTACCACCCTTGTGCATTTCCTTATAACCCCTCGTATGCGTGACTAACCTGCGACTTCGCCTCAGTGTCTCCCCTGTGGCTGACTAATGGGTGTGGGAAGGCTGCTGTCTTCCCTGTGTGGAAGCTGCAGATGTCTTTCGAGGATGCCCTCGAGCAGCTTTGGGCCTGGAAGGGCCAGCTGGAGACTGGTTAACAGCCTCCTGGGAGGGTTCAGTCTGGCTTGGCTCGGGCGAGGCCATGCTTGGAGGCACTGGCAGAGTGACAGTCTGGGGCCAGGAATCCTGCGAGCCAGAGGGAGCGCATCATCTATATCCTGGCCAGAGCAGCCTGAGTAACTCACCAGGGACAGCACAATACCAGCACCACTAATCTGAGGGAGCTCAGGTCGGTGCTGTGGCGCCACACAGGAAGGTTCCCCGTGGCCTGTGGTGGACCTAGCCATGAAAGCCACACTGAGGTCTCGGGGGGCATCCAGTTGAGACTGCATGCGAGCAACCATAGTCTGAAAGCCACCAGTTATGACAGCACTTAGACGCTCTGTCGACTCTTGCAGAGTCGCGGCCATCCTCTCCAAAGCAGCACTGATAAGCTCGTTCCCTCGCGCCTGTGCTGCAATGGCAGCTGCCACATCACCCTAAGGCTGAATTTCCCGTGGGAATAATGCCCCAATTAAGACTGCAAACTTTCAGGTTTGAAAGGCTAATAAGACTGGAATACTCTTTAGTGGTCAAGAAGCTGAATTTGGATCCAATGGCCTCCGCAAACATTATGGCGCTAATCGGGAAAAAAGGCCTCACCACCACCAGCTTTCTAGCGGCGCTATGCCTCTATTTGTAAAGCCCAGGATCCCATGTGCTTTTTTAACATTATAGAACCTTGATGTGATTTGGATTTTTGTTTACTGTATGTCACTTTCATCTTTGGCACCCATTTGAAAACATCAAATAATTTCTGTAAATCCATGGCATTTGTGAAATTTAGAAATTTAGCTTATATTGTGAGATATAAGGGCTGATTTTCCTGGCCCTAGTACTCTGGCAGTACCTCTAGAAGAGGGACCGTAAGTCGGAAATATAAGTCGTTAAGTTGTCGCGCACGCACCCTTTACCAAAATGATGTCCAGCGCACTTCCTCTCGGAAGTGTGTACACACATCTCAGACCCCATTTGAGTATTAGAAGGCCGCATAGCACCTAAAATTGGCGCTACAGCACCCAATTTCTCTTTCTTTATATTTTAAATGGTACTCAAAGACTTGTGGAGGATAGGGACCACAGTTTTGGATCCTCTTCCTGCAGGTGGAGGAGCCATCATACTTCCTGCTGAACTGAAATTTCATCAGAGGTCCAGGAATGTCCGCCTTGGTCTATAAACCCACTCAGCTCAGAATGTGAGTCAGTCTGCTCTTCCTCTGGTGTTGTCCCACCACCATCAAATCCAGAATGCTTCCTGCTCACCCTCCTTTTTCTCCTCCTTACAACATATAAAGGGGAATCCCAAAGGACGTTCACATCCTGCACCTCACACTGCAGCTAGAAACAGCAGGACAATCAGTTCAATTGTTCTGCTGCCAAAATTGGACAGGTCATATCTCAGTTATAAAGTATGTGTCACGTCCACAATCTGCTGACTCAGGCCCACAGTGCCAGATCTGCTCTTTAAAATTCTGCACACTTCCTCTTTTGTAGGGGGAGCTAGCCCAAAACCTGCAATCAGTTCTAGATCAGGAAATTAGGTCACAGATCGTTACGATATCACAAACTTGACAAAAAGGAATCTTGATTTGACTACCTGTGTCTTCATTGGCCACTATGATGCGGGCCTCACAAAATAACTGAAACAAGAACTTTTTGGATAGCGCTATAGGAGTGGAGACCGGCATTATGGATAGCTGCCGAGCAGGCAGATTATGACGTTAATCAGTGTACAACACTGACTTGACGCCAGCGCAGCCATTTTTGAACATCATGCTCCAGCCTTTGCCCGGATTTGGTGAGTAAGTGTCGACGACACCTTCCAATTACATTGTTGATGATTCAGAGTAGACTGATGAGTCAGTAATTGGCCGGATTAGATTTGTCCTGGTTTTTGTGGACAGGACATACCTGGGAAATTTTCCACATTGCCGGGGAAATGCCAGTGTTGTAGCTGTACTGGAACAGCTTGGCTAGAGGTGCAGCTAATTCTGGAACACAAGTCTTCAGCACAATAGTCAGGATGTTGAGGGGGCCCATAGCCTTTGGTTTAACCAGTGCGCTCAGCCATTTTTTGATATCTCGTGGTGTGAATGGAATTGGCTGAAGACTGTCTTCTGTAATGCAGGAGACATTAGGAGGAGGCCGATATGGATTATCCATGGCACTTCTGGTAGAAGATGGTTGCAAATGCATCAGCCTAGTCTTTTACACTCGTGTGCTGGGCTCCGCCATCATTGAGGATTGGGATATTCATGGAGCCTCCTCCTCCCATTAGTTGTTTAATTGTCCACCACCATTCACAACTGGATGTGGCAGGACTGCAGAGCTTTGATCTGATCCATTGATTGTGGGATCGCTTACCTCTGTCTATAGCATGCTGCTTCCACTGTTTAGCATGCATGTAGTCCTGTGTTACAGCTTTCCCAGTTTGGCACTACATTTTTAGGTATGCCTGGTGCTGCTTCTGACATGCTCTTCTGCACTACTCATTGAACCAGGATTCGTCCTCTGGCTTGATGGTAATGGTAGAGTGAGGGATATACTGGGCCATGAGGTTACAAATTGTGGTGGAATATAATTCTGTTGCTGTTGGTGTCGCCTCAGCGCCTCATGGATGCCCAGTTTTGAGCTGCTAGATCTGTTCTGAATCTATCCTATTTAGTACGGTGGTAGTGACAAACAACACAATGGAGGGTGTCCTCTATGCGAAGATGGGACTTCTTCTCCACAAGGACAGTGCGGTGGTCACTGCTACCAATGCTGTCATGGACAAATGCATCTGTGACAGGTAGATTGGTGAGCACGAGGTCAAGTAGGTTATTCCCTCAAGTTGGTTCTCTCACCACCTGCCGCAGTCCTGGTCTGGCAGCTATGTCCTTCAGGACTCGACCAGCTCAGTCAGTAGTGGTGCTCCCGAGCCAGTCTTTGTGATGGACATTGAAGTCCCCATCCAGAGTACATTCTGTGCCCTTGCTACTCTCAGTGCTTCTTCCCAGTGGTGTTCAACATGGAGGAGTACTGATTCATCAGCTGAGGCAGGGTGGTAGGTGATAATCAACAGGAGGTTTCCTTGCCCATGCTTGACCTGAAGCTATGAAACCTGGGGTCCAGAATTAATGTTGAGCACTCCCAGGGCCACTCCCTCCTAACTGTATATAACTGTGCCGCCACCTCTGGTGGGTCTGTCCTGCTGATGATACAGGACATACCCAGGAATGGTAATGGAGGAGTCTGAGGCATTGGTTGAAAGGTATGATTCTGTGACTATGACTGTCAGGCTATTGCTTGACTCGTCTGTGGGACAGCTCTCCCAATTTTGGCAGAAGTCCCCAGATGTTAGTGAGGAGGACTTTGCAGGGTCTAATGGGCTTGCTGTGGCCGGTGCCTCGGTCAATGCTGGGTGTTCCATCCGGTTTTATTATTATTGCCTTTCGTTTGTTACAACTGAGTGGTTTGCTAAAACATTTCAGAGGGCAGTTAAGAGTCAACCACATTGCAGTGCGTCTGAAGGACATGAGTGAACTAGATGGGTTTTTTGAATAATCCAATAGTTTCATGGTCACCATTACAGATACTAGCTTTTCATTCCAGATGTATTTAATTAACTGAAATTATATTTCCACGTTGCCGTGCTGGAATTGGAACTCACGTCTCCGGATCATTATTCCAGGATTACTAGTCCAGAAACAAAACCACTATGCTATCATTTACATACCACTATGCTACCATGTCCGTTATCCGAGCAGTAGTTCATTCCGCGGCAGTCCTCTGTGCCACCTGTATTTGACCCAGCATGGCAAGTCAAAGGCTGGCTACGAGGTGACAAGTGTTATCCACTCATGACATGTATCATGACTCCGGTCCGGAACCCACGAACACATGCGCAACAGGCCTACAATGAGAGCCATGCTGCCACAAGGAACATAATAGAGCACACCACCGGTGTCCTCAAGCAACACTTCCACTGCCTGGACCACTCTGGAGGTGTCCTACAGTACTCAGTTGAGAGGGTAACAAGCCTTGTAGTAATATGCTGCATGCTGCAGAACTTGGCAATTATTAGGGAACAGGCCTTGCCACCACATATCAGGCAAGAAGCTGAGGAGCAGGAGCACGAGAAAGAGTAGGAGGAAGTGCAACTGCAAGTGGAGGAACACGAACCGAGCCACGCACAAATTGGCATAGCGTCAAACAGAGTTAAATGTGTGGCTCAAAGTGTGGTGTGGGAGGAAAGGGTTTCAATTCATCGGGCACTGACACCAGTACTGGGGAAAGAAGGACATGTTCTGTTAGGATAGGTTACACTTAAACCGGGCTGGGACCGGCGTCCTGGCAAATTGAATAACTAGGTTTGTAGATAAGGCTTTAAACTAAAAAAAAGTGGGGGGGATGGGGACAGGTGAGGGGAAATTTAGATATCTAAAGAGAACGATCAATGCAATGGAGCAGTGTAGCAATTTGGGTAAAATAAAGTACAGAGAGTTTAATGGTAGCAGTGCAGCAGAGAATAAGTCAAAGCATGGAATAATGGTAAAAAAATTAAATTAGAGGTTCTTTATGTGAATGCTGGAGCTTTCGTAACAAGATAGACGAACTAGTGGCACAAATAGAGATAAATAGATTTGATCTAATAGCCACTACAGAGACATGGTTGCAAGATGACCAAGGTTGGGAACTAAATGTTCCAGGGTACTTGACATTTCAAAAAGACAAACAGAATGGTAAAGAAGGAGGGATAGCTCTGATAATAAAAGATGACTTAAGGACAGTAGAGAGAAAGGACTTCAGCACGGAAGATCAGGAAATAGAATCACTATGGGTGGAGATAGGGAATAACAAGGGACAGAAAACACTGGTGGGAGTAATATATAGGCCCCCTAACAGCAGCTATACTGTTGGACAGAATATTAATCAAGAGTAGGAGATTGTAACAAAGGCAATGCAATAATTGCGGGATTTTAATCTTCTTATAGAATGGACAAATCAAATTGGCAAAAGTAGTCTGGAGGACGAGTTCATGGTATGCATTCGGGATGGCTTCTGAGAACAATACGTCATGGAACCAACCAGGGAACAGGCTATTTTAGATCTTATATTGTGTAATGAGACAGGGTTAATTAGAAATCTCATAGTAAAGGATCCTCTGGGCAGAGTGATCACAATACGATAGAATTTCACTCTACATTTGAGAGTAACTTGCCGAAATCTGAAACTAGAGTCTTAAACTTAAATAAACCAATTATATAGGTGTGAAGGATGAGTTGGCTAAGGTAGATTGAAAAAATAGATTAAAAGCTATAGCAGTAGATAAGCAGTGGCTGGCATTCAAAGAAATATTTCATAATTCTCAACAAAAATACATTCCATTGAGAAACAAAATCTACACAAGAAAAGTGAGCTATCAGTGGTTAAGTAAAGAAGTTAAGGATAGTATAGATTGAAAGAAGAAGCTTATAATGTTGTGAAGAATAGTAGTAAGCCTGAGGATTGGGAGAGTTTCAGAAACCAGCAAATGATGACCAAAAAATTGGTAAAAAGGGAAAAAATAGACTGAAAGAAAACTAACAAGAAATATAAAAACAGATTGTAAGAGCTTCTACAAGTATGTAAAAAAGAAGAGTGTAGCAAAAGTAAACATTGGTTCCTTAGAGGCTGAGGCAGGAGACATTATTATTGAAAATAAGGAAATGGCAGTAACGTTAACAAATATTTTGTACCTGTCTTCACAGTAGAAGATGCAAAAAGCATACCTAAAATGGTGGGGAACCAAGAGTCTAATGTGGGTGAGGAACTTAATATAATTAATATAAGTAGAGAATAAGTGTTAGAGAAACTAATGGGACTAAAAGCCAACAAATCCCCTGGACCTGAACCCCTAGGATTCTAAAAGATGTAGCTACAGAGATAGTGGATGCATTGGTTTTGATCTTTCAAGATTCCCTAGATTCTACAATGGTCCCAGTGGTTTAGAAGGTAGCAAATGTAACACCGCTTTCAAGAAAGGAGGGAGAGAAAACGGAGAACTACAGGCCTGTTAGCTTGACATCAATCATCGGGAAAATGCCGAAATCCATTGTTAAGGAAGTAATCTCAGTGCACTTAGAAAATCTTAACATGAGGTCGGAGGGCAAGCATCGCGAGAGGTGATCGGGTGCGGCACTTCAAAAGGCGGCAGCAGGATCGGGAGGAGCCAGGGGTCGGAGAGCAAGCATCGCGAGAGGTGACCGGGTGCGGCACTTCAAAAGGCGGCAGCAGGATCGGGAGGAGCCAGGGGTCGGAGGGCAAGCATTGCGAGAGGTGACCGGGTGCGGCACTTCAAAAGGCGGCAGCAGGATCGGGAGGAGCCAGGGGTCGGAGGGCAAGCATTGCGAGAGGTGACCGGGTGCGGCACTTCAAAAGACAGCAGCAGGATCGGGAGGAGCCAGGGGTCGGAGGGCAAGCATCGCGAGAGGTGACCGGGTGCGGCACTTCAAAAGACAGCAGCAGGATCGGGAGGAGCCAGGGGTCGGAGGGCAAGCATTGCGAGAGGTGACCGGGTGCGGCACTTCAAAAGGCGGCAGCAGGATTGGGAGGAGCTATCTACAGCAGCGACAGGAGTAAGGGACAAAAAGTAAAAAGAATCAAAATCGAAGTGTGACGTCACAGCCAAGCAGGTAAGTGATTAGCTGGTGGATTGATATTTTTCTTTTCTTTAAAAAACCTTGGGCATTGGTGTAAGTTAGGAATAGATAAGTGATCTTTATTATCTAAAGACAAATAATTAATTAACTTAGCTGTTTGTTGAGTAACGGCTGGGTGCGTTTTGCTAAGGTTTAGAGTTTAGTTCTACTTGATAGTTCCGAGTCTAACTAGAGCGATGGCAGGGCAGCTCAGTCCTGTGGATTGCACATCCTGTGGCATGTGGGAAATCCTGGATGCTTTGTGCAGCCAGGACGATGGAGACTATGAAGGTATGAGAGCAGAGTTGGCTAAAGTGGACTGGGAAAATAGATTAAAGTGTAGAACCGTTGATGAACAGTGGCATACATTTAAGGAGATATTTCTCAACTCTCAAGAAAAATATATTCCAGTGAGGAGGAAAGGGTGTAAAAGACAAGATAGCCATCCGTGGCTAACTAAAGAAATAAAGGACAGTATCTAATTAAAAACAAGGGCATACAAAATGGCCAAAACTAGTGGGAGAACAGAAGATCGGGAAGCTTTTAAAAGCCAGCAAAGAATGACTAAAAAATGATTAAGAAGGGGAAGATAGACTATGAAAGTAAACTAGCACGAAATATCAAAACAAATAGCAAGAGTTTCTACAGGTATATAAAAAGGAAAAGAGTGGCTAAAGTAAATGTTGGTCACTTAGAGGACAAGACCAGGGAATTAGTGATGGAGAACATGGAGCTGGCAGAAACTTTGAACAAATATTTTGTATCAATCTTTACAGTAGAGGACACTAACAATATCCCAACAATGGAGAGTAAAGGGGCTATAGGCGGGGGGGAGGAACTTAATACAATCACAATCACTAAGGAGGTGGCACTCAATAAGATAATGGGACTAAAGGCAGATAAATCCCCTGGACCTGATGGCTTGCATCCTAGGGTCTTAAGAGAAGTAGCAGCAGGGATAGTGGATGCATTGGTTGTAATTTACCAAAATTCCCTGGATTCTGGGGAGGTCCCAGCAGATTGGAAAACTGCAAATGTAATGCCCCTATTTAAAAAAGGAGGTAGACAAAAAGTAGGAAACTATAGACTAGTTAGCCTACCATATGTGGTTGGGAAAATGTTGGAGTCCATTCATCATAGGCAGTCCCTCGAACCGAGGATGACTTGCTTCCACGTCAAAAAGTTCACAGGTGTTTCAATGATAGATCTAAAATTCCAGGTCCGAACTGAATCTTGAAGGGTGGAAGATGCCTGTGCTTGGATTTTTTTAACGTGTGGTGACCATTGCACATTAGCCACCACATGGGCTTGACAGAGCTAGGTCTTGATCCAGTAGCAAGGATTAACTCTTGCTATCTGCTGGGCTAGGCCGCCACGCTGCTCCTTCCGCTCGCCGGCCTGCTCCGATGATGCTCGCAGGCCGGGGGCCGTGCAGACCATTATTAAAGAAGCAGTAGCAAGACATTTGGAAAAGCATAATTCAGTCAGGCAGAGTCAGCTTGGATTTGAAAGGTAAGTCATGTTTGACAAATTTGCTGGAATTCTTTGAGGATGTAACTAACACTGTGGATAAAGGGGAACCAGTGGATGTGATGAATTTGGACTTACAGAAGGCATTTGACAAGGTGCCACATAAATGGATACTGCACAAGATAAAAGTTCACAGGGTTTGGGATAAATAAGGACTGCAACATTTTCCCAACCACAGGTGTTAGGCTAACTGGTCGATAGTTTCTTGCTTTTTCTTCTTCTTTTGTTCTTATTAGGCAAAGTCAACATGGTTTGATGAAAGGGAAATCGTGTTTGACAAATTTATTCGAGTTTTTTGAGGATGTAACTAGCAGGATAGATAAAGAGAAACCAATGGATGTAGTATATTTGGATTTCCAAAAGGCATTTGATAAGGTGCCACATAAAAGGGTATTACACAAGATAAGGAGTCATGGGATTGGAGGTAATGTACTAGCATGGATAGGGGATTAGCATTAGCATGGATAGAGGATTAGTTAACAAACAGAAAACAGAGAGTAGGGATAAACGAGTTTTGTCAGGTTGGCAGGCTGTAACTAGTGGGGTGCCGCAAGGATCAGTGCTGGGGCCTTAGCTATTTACAATCTATATTAATGATTTGGATGAACAGACCGAGTGTAATGTCTCCAAGTTTGCTGATGTAGAAAGCGAGGTGGGATAATAAGCTGTGAGGAGAACACAAAGCATCTGCAAAGGGATATAGATAGACTAAGTGAGTGGGCAGTTAGGTGGCAGATGGAGTATAATGTAGGAAAATGTGCGGTTATTCACTTTGGTAGGAGGAGTAGAAAAACTTTTAAATGTCAGAGAGAATTGTGCAAGAAATAGAGAGAGTTAACATGCAGGTACAGCAAGCAATAAGGAAGACAAATGGTATGTTGCCCTTTATTGCAAGGGGGTGAGAGTATAAGAGTAAGGAAGTTTTGCTACAATTATACAAGGCCTTGGTGAGACCACACCTTAAGTACTGTGCACAGTTTTGGTCTCCTTATCTAAGGAAGGGTATATTTGCCTTGGAGGCGCTACAACGAAGGTTCACTAGATTGATTCCTGAGTTGAGAGGGCTGTCTTATGATGAGAGATTGTGTAGAATGGGCCTATACTCTCTGGAGTTTAGAAGAATGAGTGGGATCTTATTGAAACATACAAGATTCTGAAGGGGATTGACAAAATAGATGCTGAGAGGTTGTTTCCCCTGGCTGGAGTGTCTAAAACTAGGGGGCACCGTCTCAGGATAAGGGGTAGGCCATTTAAGACAGAGATGAGGAGAAATTTCTTTACTCAGTGGGTTGTGAATCTTTGGAATTCTCTGTCCCAAAGGGCTGTGGATGCCGAGTCTCTGAGGAGCGGGCGGGGAAGTGGACTTGAGTCCATGATCGGATCAGCCATGATTGTATTAAATGGAGGAATAGGCTCGAGGGGCCGTATGGCCTACTCCTGCTCCTATTTCTTATGTTCTTATGAATATATTCAAGGCTGAGATAGGTAGATTTTTGGAGTCTAGGGGAATCAAGGGATATGGAGATTGGGCGGGAAAGTAGAGTTGAGGTCGATGATATTATTGAAAGGTGGAGCAGGCTCGAGTATGGCCTACAACTGATCCTATTTCTCATAATCTTAAGCTGTGACATCGGCCATCATGAGTTCCATAGGTGTGCTGATGGAGGTGACCACCTGTTCCATGTTGGAAAGGATGGGCTCCAAGTTCTGTGCAAAACACTGTGCCAAGTTGATGCTGAACTCCTCCGTGTTCCTTGACATTGTGCGCAGGCTTTTCAATGCACCAAGCATTGGTTGTGTACACCCATCAGTCTTCTTCTGCAGCTTGATCGATCGAAATACTCATCTGACTCCTCTGCAACAGAACTAGTGTGCGACCTCACCCTCCGGCGAGCAGGCACCTCCCTCCTCCATCCTAGCCTCTAAAATATGCATAGTGTCAGTGTCTGAGTTGATGGCTGCGAATGCAAGTTCGAATGTCGGTATCTCTATTCACAGTCTTCTTCCTCTTATTCCTCTGACTGTGCTTGCTTACATCAACTGCAGCTTGTGAGTCAGAAGAGATTGTGGGTATGGGGAAAGTGGGATGAGAGAAGGAAGATTAGCATGCAGATATCCTCATCATCGATTCCTCCAGCCCTACCAGTGGCCACGGCCTCAGTGATGCCCCTTCACATGATGGCCAGCACTATATCTTCCCTGGGGGTTAAAACGCTTGCCCTTCTCCAGTTCTTTCCTGCTGCTTCCTGTTATGTGCCACCTTCTCCAGCAAGAAAAAGGGAAATGTGTCAATGTGTGTCCTGTAATATGTTTGGATGATGTGACGGTCATGGTTGAATAGCTGCCATTGTGTGCAAGTTATGAGTAGTCGGTGCAAGGCTTGTAACAGTGCTAAGTGGGCGAGGTAAAGCATATTAATTTTAGGGTTGAGTCCTGATTGATAAACATTGTTGGTAAGTGGGTTATGGGGGTGTAGTAAATTGAACAGTGGATGAAGTTAGTGGTGCAGTTGGTAGGATGTGCCATTTAAAGATGAATTCACTCACCTTGACTACACTCATCATACCGTTAAACCTCTTCTTGCACAGCTTTCATGTTCTTGGAGCAACACTCCTGGCATTGGCCTTTGCCACTACTTGTTCCCACTGTCTCCTGAGCCTATGTCTGGAAGGCTTCCTGTCCCTTCCACCACTTCTTGCAGCCACAATGTATCTCGTCTTTAAAAGGTACATGCTGCTTTTAAGTAGCGCTAGCCGCTCAATATTGGGCCCTCTGCTGATGCGAGCAGCCAATGATCAGTGAGAGGAGTGCTGCCTGCATGCAGAAATCATTTAATAGAGCAGGCTGCACCAATTTAACGTGTTGGGAATGGGCATGGGTTAATCCCAGTGCTGCTATTGGGCGTTATCCAATTTTTCCCCAAAACTTTTTTGCCATTGGAGGGCATCAAGAGGCCACGGGTGACATAGCAGTATCAGCCAGTTGTCAGTGCATAGATGCATCCACCAGATCACTGATGCAAATGACTTACAAAGTTTTTGAATAGATTCCAATGGATTCCAGAGAGCTGACACATGTGCTTTGATTTTACCATCTTGCTGATTTGCATAGGATGCAGGGTGTAATTGATGGCACCATTATGGATCTGCAAGCTCCACGATACTATTCAATCAAGGTGTAGATAATGGGGCAGATTTTGACGGTGGGAGTTTCTGGTGGGAAACCACTCCGATGCGTTGACGTGTCACCTGGAAAAGGCAGCAGGAGGCCACAATGATTTTAACTGCCATGGGTCCCATTATGACAATTTTAACTAGAGTCTGAGTGGGGAAGCTGCCACAGCTTTCTCACTTGACAGAAGCAGTAGGTAGCTGTTGATTAAAACTTTCCTTGAGGAAAGGAGGAATGGGAGTGCCCACCAATCTCTCGATCCAAGACATTTAATTCACAGAATTGCAGTTTCACTATCAATCTAACTTTTTCCATTATGATGTTTTCTCTTTCTAACAGTGGGTTTCTTGTGTTTGATTAATTGGTCTATTGTTCATCGAAGTAGTTTACCTGAGCCGGGAGGATGGCAGCAGTGTGTTACTGTCAGGCTATGGGACTTCACGTGATTCTTAATCACTGAGTTCACACAGCTGATAAAACCAGTTTCAGACTATGACACGACTGCTGCTGTGAGGGTTCCTGACTCAACGTACCTTTGGGTCCCTGTGCAGTCATAGTGGGAAAATGATAGCTGTGGCAATGCAGCCATCTGGAGAGGGAACACTAACATCCATGGTTTGTTCCAACCTTCCACTTTTCCTCGTATCCTGCCAATCTATCCATAGGTCTGAGGATTGTCAGACTCCATGCCAAAATTGGCAGCGCACACAGCACACATTATTTCCCATTTGGTTTGATCTACCTATTCTATGATAAGGGCTTGTATAACAGCAGTCTAAGCAGTCCTAGAGAACCTAAGACTGGCGACAAGGCCCCGGCTGTGAGGGGCTGCACAGCATATGGCCTTGGAGCTACCAACTGCTTTAAGAAGGTTTGCATGCATCAGCACCTCACACATGTAGGATGTGACTTTGTTGCCAAGGTGCAGAATCTGTTAGGCTCATCACCGACTGACTGCAACAGTCTATCATCTCTTAAGGCATTTTTCTTTTGAATGCAAGGCTATGGAGATCTGGGCTTACTACCCGTGCTGCTATAGAAGGCTCTGTCGTTTTCCTCCGCTTGCTCTTCCTGTCCCTGCTCTCCTGTGCTCAGTGACTCCACCTCAGCACTTCCCTCATATTCTCAATCAATGGGGTAGAATTTGGCCAGTACAGATTTCTGGCGCACTCATCAGAGGTGCGCCACTTTTGTCCACCTCAAAGTGCTCCAAAATTCTTCGGGCCGAGTTTGGCCGCTCCCCAGCCTCTCCTCGATGGTGGCGTAGCATGACCACTGGATTCGGGGGCATAGCAAGGTCCCGCCATTGAAAACAGTGCCGGGACCTCTGCACATGCACGTTACAGTGTGCGCGCATACGCAATAGCTCCTCGCCGCTAGAATCTGTGAGAGTGTGCTGCAGGCTGTGTGGGAGGGGCCGAAGCACACCACCCCTATCCCTGGCCGAATGGGCTCCCTCATCGGCGGCCCGCTGCCTTCCCGGGCCGTGTTTTGGTAGGATTTCAATTTTTTTATTTGTTATTGATTGATTGATTGCTTATTACTTTGGTCTTGGTGCTTTAGGTGCAGGGTTCCTTCTATTTTTTATTTGTTAATTAATTGCTTATTACTTTTTGTGCTTTGTTTAGTGCTTTGTAAGTTTTGGTGCTAGGTGCAGATCCTCTCAGCTTCCTTGTATTTTTTATTTGTTATTGAATGCTTATTTTTGTGTTTTGTTTAGTGCTTGGTGCTTTCGAATGTACTTACCTGCACTGATTTCTTAACTCTCCACAAGGGTTTTCTGTGCAGGCCACAAGTGGCCACATACGCTGGCCTAAGTTAGTTTGGAGCAATTATTAGTTGTCCAAACTGGCTTAAATGGCCAAAACAGATGTGGGTGGCTAGTAATGCCCCCTTTTGAAAAAAAAACTAAAAATAATCCTAACTAACTCACTTACACTGGCACAAATTAAATGTGCAGATGGGAATTATTAAGATACCCCAGAAAAATCAAGTTGCTCCAAAAAAAACTATCAACTCCTGGGTATGAATATTTATCACACCCTTCAGCTGAGATTGACAGGCTAGTACTCGGAGCTCCTTCACGGCAAACGAGCCAAAGGTGGGCAGCGGAAACATTACAAGGACACCCTCAAAGCCTCCCTGATAAAGTGCGACATCCCCACTGACACCTGGGAGTCCCTGGCCAAAGAATGCCCTAAATGGAGGAAGTGCATCCGGGAGGACGCTGAGCACCTCGAGTCTCAACGCCGAGAGCATGCAGAAATCAAGCGCAGGCAGCGGAAAGAGCGTGCGGCAAACCAGTCCCGCCCACCCCTTCCCTCAACGACTATCTGTCCCACCTGTGACAAAGTCTGTGGCAAAGTATTGGATTGTTCAGCCACCAAAGAACTCACTTCAGGAGTGGAAACAAGTCGTCCTCGATTACAAGGGACTGCCTATGATGATGAGTTATCAGTCAGCGGGTATGATGAAGGCTTGATGATCCTGCTTGCAGCAATAAGCCAGAAATCTTGCAATTTTATAAAGATTTCTACTTTGAACCATTAATACTGCACCTGTTACTGTGCCTCACCTGCAGAGCTCGTGTGCCCCACAGTTTAAGAAAACACTGTAGTAAAAAGTAGCTTCTTAGTTGAAGGAGAGGCTTTCAGTATTGCAGAGATATATGAAATAGAAAATTTACAAGTTGTGCTTTAAATAAAGAGCAAATTGTCAATATCAAGGTTTGGAAAATAGTTAAAATACATTGCCAGGAAAGTAATAATTTCAGAACTACAATTTCAGCAAAATAAATCAGGATTTTTTGGTCTATTCAGACAATAAAAACACCTCTAGTTGAAGAGATCTTGGAACACTTACCAATAATAGATTCTCCAATGAAATACTTTGTCAATATTAATATTGATCAATATTATTTTATTTTAGTATGTATCCTCAACAAACTGTGAATGGTGTGTGGATGGGAAGTGGTAGGGTCAATTATGTCTTATTATTCCATGTTCAAACACCTTGTACGTTAACTAATTACTGTGGAATTTTTTGTTTCTGTTAATTAGGTACCACCATCTTCTGAAAAAAATGTTTCTCGTAAGCTTCACAACATGATGTCTTAGTGTCCTGGTATTTAATTTGTATCTTAGAATCCAAAGTATTTGAAAGTATTAAGTTACAAGAAGCTACTATTCACACAGAAATTTGCTGCCTATAGATCCTTTTTGCACATTGACACGTGCTTTTGGAGCTTACCTGAGTTCTGGAAATTGTCGCTGCGACGCTGGTTGACTTTCAGGCGTACTGTGGTCAACTGACAGATAATTGACACATGGTTATGTATTGCAGCATGATGAACAAGTGCATAACCAGCATCATCTACAACCCCAAGACGAGATATTGGATTTTGTTGACAGTATGTGAGAAAGATGGAAGCAAGTCCACTCTTGGTAGCAGATATTAGACCAATGGGCAAATTCTGGATGAAAAAATAAAAAAACTAGTACAATTGCATGAAATTTACACTTCTGCACAGTTTCCTCAAGAACTGAGTTTTCAGAACATTTGTGAAATGATCTTGTTGAATGTCTGAATTTTCAATTGTATCAGATGGGTACCGAAATCAGTTTTGCCAGGCACAGCATTTTTAAAATAAAATGTTTACTTAAAAAAAATCCCTAGTTATGCAGATATGGTATTATTGATGCACAGATTATGGGCTCAATTTTCCCCAAAGCTGTTTTTTGGCGTACTTGAAGAGTTGCGCCCGTTTTTTGGGAGCCCAAGTACGCCAAAAAAAAAATCATCCAAGTTTCCCCGTTTGAATTCTTCATTTTGGCACTGCTTAACCTGTCGTTTCGTTTTGGGGGTGGAGCCCAAGATCTGCGCCAAAAAGATCGGGTCACCACGGTAACCAGGGACACAATGCGGGCTGAGGCTAGAAAGTGAAACATACAGCTAGCTCACAGCAACCTGCACAAGCACATTACACATTGCAGCAACTTACCTCCATTAAATTATTAAAGTGTAATGACAAAAGTCTATCTCCCCGCCCCCTCCCCACCCCCTGCCCCGCCCCGATGCCGGTGCCGGTTCCCGCTCCTATCCTAGGCCGAATTGCTTCTCCCCTTCTGGTCTTTGCTCCTATCCCAGGCCGAATAACCTCCCCCCTCCTGGTTCCTGCCCCTATACCTGGCCGAATGGCCTCCCCCCTCCCGGTCCCCGCACCTATCCCTGGCCGAATGGCCTCCTGGTGCAGGTCCCCGCACCTATCCCAGGTCGAGTGGCCTCCCGGTCCCGGTCCCTGCACATAACCCTGGCCGAAAGATCTCCTCCCTCCTGGTCCCTATTGCCGAAAGACTACCCCACCATCTCTCCCACTCTCTCCCACCTCTCTGCTGCTGCTGTCTGAGCCCTGGAACTGCATCTGCTGCACTGATTTACTTACCTGTGCCGATTTTCTTAATTCACCAGAAGGTTTTTCCACAGAGGCCACATAAACCGTCCTAAGAAGAATTGGAGTAAATCGGAGCTGGCCAAACTTGCTTAAATGGCCAGAATTGGTACAGGTGGCAGGTTACACAAAAAAAAACTAAACTAAAAAATCGTAACTAACATTGATTGGGGAAACTTAGATTTTTGAACTTAGGCCAAAAAAAGCAGCGTGTGCCAAAAAAACGACGCAAATCACTGGGGAAAATTGAGCCTAATGAATGGCTTCTTTCTGTGTTGTACATTCTAAGTAATTCTATGTAAGAAAATACTAATACTCAATGGCTCATAGACTATTTGAACCCAGTCTTAGGGCTAGAATTTCCAATATTTCACCGCCCGGTTTCTCGGCAGTATTGGCCATTTTGGGCGAGAACTGGGTCAGTGAAAAATTTCCCAGCTGAGGCACGCCAGCGGTTTCGAAGTACCGCTGGGGAGCGGACTGCCGGCATGCACCGTCCACAGATCACCCTGGTGCAATCTTTGGCTGAACAGGGATCCGTAGGTAAATATATAGAATAACATTTTAACCGCCCATGAGGATCAGCGGAGTTGGGCGGTAGGTAAGTAGGTCTGCAAGAAAAAGGTAAGTGATTGGTTTTTTACTATTTATTTTCAAAATCTGTTGGGGTGATTTAATTTTAAAGTGTCTTGGGAATGTTTTAAACATTTTTTAGTTAGGTTTTTTAAATAATTATTTTTATTCTTTTTTGGTGTGAGACCCAACCCGCAGCCTCGGTGTAAATTTTTATAGATTTTTTAATTTTTTGCCCATTTTCTTTAGGTACTGCCCAATCTAGCTGAAATTGCACTTTTCCACCCAGATTGCGGGTGCAAGGTCCATATTTTTTGCTGGCCGGATTTAAAAAAAAATTTTCGGCAAGTTTTCGCCGGTGATAATCTTCCCAGCCTTAGTGGATTTTTGGGCGGCAATTAGGCACTGGCGGGCTGATAGGAAATTCAAGCCCTTAGGGTTTTGTTCATTACAAATTTCTAAACAGAAATTACATTAAAACATTAAACTAGAGGAGGACAAATAGCAGGACAGTACCAGGCCTCATGTTGTGGCAGAGACCCTTGCCTTAGTAGATTGGATACTTTTGTGAAGAAGACATGTGATCCACTTCTAGAGCTGTAGGCAGTGATGGGTACCTTGTACTTTCCAGCCACTTCAACTGATAACATAAGAACATAAGAATAAGGAGCAAGAATAGGCCATTCGGCCCCGAGCCTGCTCCACCATTCAATGAGATCAAGGCTGATCTTCTACCTCAACTCCACTTTCCTGCACTGTCCCCATATCCCTTGATTCCCTTCATTCCAAAAATCTATCGCTCTCTGTCTTAAGTATACTCAAAGACTGAGCCTGCACGGCCCTCTGGAGTAGACAATTCCAGAGATTCACCACTCTCTGAGTGAAGAAATTTCTCCTCATCTCAGTCATAAATAGCCGACCCCTTATTCTGAGACTGTGACCCCTGGTTCTAGACTCTCATAATTAACAGTTCATTGGAGACTGAATCTAGCATAATCCTTGTCCTTATGGCTCAGTATCATATCTTGTAATTTATTGTCAACGTTGCTGGGTCAAAATATGGAACTCCTTACCGACCAGAACTTTGGAAGTACCTTCAGATACGGACTGCAGAGGTTCAAGAAGGCACTTCACCACCACCTGCTCAAGGACAACTACATAGAAATATAGAAACATAGAAAATAGGTGCAGGAGTAGGCCATTTATCCCTTCGCGCCTGCACTACCATTCAATATGATCATGGCTGATCATGCAAATTAGTACCCCATTCCTGCTTTCTCTCCATACCCCTTGATCCCTTTAGCCGTAAGAGCCACATCTAACTCCCTTTTGAATATATCTAACGAACTGGCCTCAACAACTTTCTGTGGTAGAGAATTCCACAGGTTCACAATTCTCTGAGTGAAGAAGTTTCTCCTCATCTCGGTCCTAAATGGCTTACCCCTTATCCTTAGACTGTGACCCCTGGTTCTGGACTTCCCCAACATCGGGAACATTTTTCCTGCATCTAACCTGTCAATCCCATCAGAATTTTATATGTTTCTATGAGATCTCCTCTCATTCTTCTAAATTCCAGTGAATATAAGCCTAGTCGATCCAGTCTTTCTTCATATGTCAGTCCTGCCATTCCAGGAATCAGTCTGGTGTACCTTCACTGCACTCCCTCAATAGCAAGTATGTCCTTCCTCAGGTTAGGAGACTAAAACTGCACACAATACTCAAGGTGTGGTCTCACCAAGGCCCTGTACAGCTGCAGTAAGACCTCCCTGCTCCTATACTCAAATCCCCAAGCTATGAAGGCCAGCATGCCATTAGCTTTCTTTACTGCCTGCTGTACCTGCATGCCTACCTTCAATGACTGATGTACCATGATACCCAGATCTCATTGCACCTCCTCTTTTAATAATCTGTCACCATTCAGATAATATTCTGCCTTCCTGTTTTTGCCCCCAAACTGGATAACCTCACACTTATCCACATTATGCATTTGCCATGCATTTGCCCATTCACCTAACCTGTCTAAGTCACCCTGCAGCCTCTTAGCATCCTCCTCGCAGCTCGCACTGCCACCCACTTTAGTGTCATCTGCAAACTTGGAGATATTACACTCAATTCCTTCGTCTAAATCATTAATGTATATTGTAAATAGCTGGGGTCCCAGTACTGAACCCTGCGGCACCCCACTAGTCACTGCCTGCCCTTCTGAAAAGGACCCATTTATTCCCATTCTTTGCTTCCTGTCTGCCAACCAGTTCTCTATCCACTTCAATACATTACCCCCAATACCATGTGCCTTAATTTTGCACACTAATCTCTTGTGTGGGACCTTGTCAAAAGCCTTTTGAAAGTCCAAATACACCACATCCACTGGTTCTCCCTTGTCCACTCTACTAGTTACATCCTCAAAATTTCCAGAAGATTTGTCAACCCTTTCATAAATCCATGCTGACTTGAACCGATCCTGTCACTGCTTTCCAAATGCGCTGCTATTACATCTTTAATAATTGATTCCAGCATTTTCCCCACCACCGATGTCAGGCTAACCGGTCTATAATTCCATGTATTCTCTCTCCCTCCTTTTTTTAAAAGTGGGGTTACATTAGCTACCCTCCAGTCCATAGGTACTGAACCAGTGTCCATGGAATGTTAGAAAATGACCACCAATACATCTACTATCTCTAGGGCCATTTCCTTAAGTACTCTGGGATGCAGACTATAAGGTCCTGGGGATTTATCGGCCTTCAGTCCCTTCAATTTCCCTAACACCATTTCCTGACTAATAAGGATTTCCATTAGTTCCCCCTTCTCGCTAGACCCTTGGTCCCCTAGTATTTTCGGGAGGTTATTCGTGTCTTCCTTAGTGAAGACAGAACCAAAGTATTTGTTCAATTGGTCTGCCATTTCCTTGTTCGCCGTTATGAATTCACCTGATTCTGACTGCAAGGGACCTATATTAGTATTCACTAATCTTTTTCTCTTCACATATCTATCGAAGCTTTTGCAGTCAGATGGGCAATAAATGCTGGCCTTTCGGGAAACACCGAGAATTAAAGAAACTAATTTTTAAAAATTACACATTGAACCACTGGAGAGCTCACTGAACATTTTTAAAATCTAAAACAAAGTCCTACTTTCCATAACTGGAATATTTAAAGAAATATATTTAATTATAAATGATGTCATTTGAGAGAGATTTGTTACCCCTTATATTTGTACTACTAGATAAGTATCCAAAATCTTTCAGTGACTAGTCACACACGTGGAAAATAGCCGCCAACATTGCTTACTTATAATAATTATTATGAGGTATAATACAAATAAATAAAAGCTGCATGACTATATATACTAAGTATTTCTGTGTAGCATAAAGACAACATTCTTAGTACCTTGCATTTCATGGTTTTTTTATGACCAAATTTTTTCTTTAATTGTTCATTCAACTGGAATTCATTTAATGGTAGCTTCTTGGATTTGAGCGAGTGGATTGTTTCACTCATGGCTCCCCACCACTGAACCTTCTGACTTGACTGAAAGAGGTTTTCCAGTTCTACAGAGATTACATAATAGCTGTAAAAGTGGAATAAAACAAGACATTTTTAAACATACATTAACATGCAATTTTGTATCAAACAACTTCAAATATTTTAAGGATCAAAAAGAATTCTCTGATGGCTCAGCAGGTAAAAGAATTCCCCAGTGTGGCACTAAATTAATAGGACGCAAAATTCGGATCTGTAATGACCATTTTTTGGGCACTATGAGTGCCCTTAGAGGTTTAAAAGGGAGTCCACGCTTTACGGGCATACTTCTGACACGAGTCGCATCGGATGCCATATTGGTTAGGGCGTTCGTGTGTGTGTGTCTACCGGAAGTATGCAGAGTAGGCAGATCATGATATTAATTAGCGGGCAATGCAGATTTTATGCCAGCGCTGCCATTTTGGAGCTCAATGCTTCAGCTAACGCGCTCTCTAAAGCTTGCACAGCGGAACACACGTTCAGCAGCAGATAGGAACCCCCTCAGTGCTATTTAAAGGGATCATTACTGAAGTGGAACAAATGGGGATAGGCTATCATTATAATAGCTAGGCTAACATTATAATAGCAATGCTTGAATTATTAGTAAAGTGTATCTTTGAAATAAATGGTTCTTCACCGAGGCATACTTGACCACAGGAACCTTTAGAGACAGCTGGCTTATTTAGAAGCTTGGGAAAATATTTAGAAGCTTGGGAAAATTACTCATTGTTATGTTCAGAACAAGAAGATAAGGAAAATGAAGGCCAGGCAGGGTGCCATGGGAATGGGAGGCCCAGGCTAGAAGGAGTTAAGATAATGGAGACACTTGCTGGACTTGAATAACTCCATTGAACAGGTATTTGTGTTGAAACAGTGTGTACTGATTTATGATTGTCGCAAAACAACCTAAATTACAGTAACTTGTGTATTATAAAAGTATGTTTCAAACTCTGTATTGTTGAGTGTGGATCACTCCCTTGCATGTGCTCAAATAAACTCTTTACTTGCTGAACTCAGTAGACTCGTGAGTGATTATTTTTACCACAACAATTGGCGTAGTTGGCAGGATCCCCAAGGCCTGACAACCGTACCAAATTGAACGCTGACATCAAAGAACGGGTGAGTATGTTTATGTTCGGGTCGGGAAGCCAGTGGGCCAAATCGAGGATCAGAACCAGGAGATGGGTCTGCGGGTAATGCAACTAAAGAACGTTAGGTAGAGATAAGTCACGGCTCCTTGGGTAAATTTCTTTGGGTAAAAATTGCTCTCAAGGGTGAAAAATCTCTTGGGAAAATATTGCTCTCAAGGGTAAGAAGTTTCTTGGGTAAAGATTGCTCTCCGTGTAAACTTCCTTGGGTAAAGATTGCTCTCAAAGGATGAACATCCCTTGGGAAAATATTGCTCTCAGATTAAGAAGTTCCTTGGGTAAAGATTGCTCTCAAGAGTAGTTAGGTGAAGTAAATTAGTTACTGAAAGAAGAATGTTGTTTAAAAGTTTTCAGAAAGTATGAGAGTGTTCGTGTGGAAGTTTTCCTGACTGTGAATTTTTGGGGAGTTAAAGAATTTTTCAGATGTCTGAAAGCCTGTCTTTTAAAACAAAAACAGTATGTTAGTTTTAGTTCCGCCCAGTTTTTCGGACAAAGAGCTGAATTTTTTTTTAACCCTTTGTAATGTTGTACTGGATCTGGAAAGATTAAAAAAGTATGAATAAACTGAGTGTTAAAAATGATTATTGTGTACCTAGAATTGAATTCGATTTTAAGTTAGAAACGAAGGTGCAATTTATTTTGATTATGATTTATGGAGCTATGAAATGCACAAAAGACGGCTTGTTAACAAAAGATAAAACTTCAGCCTTGAAGTTACATTTGCTAAAAAAAATGTTGGACGTTTTAATTGGATTACAGAAAAAAATTGCGATTGTCATATATAGTTTAAATTAAAAATGTGTGGTCTCGTTTTAAATCAATTTGAATCATAACACAGCATTGTGTTTTCAATTTGGTTATTGCAAGCAAATGAATTTGAACATTTAAAAAGCACCGTCTTCTTTAATGTTCCTTTTTTAAAAAAAGTCTGCCTAAATTTCTTGGAGCTATAAGCTAAGGGAAGCCTACCTCTCCTTTTTCCTTTTGTGTTGAATTTATGTGATATTTGTTAAATACAAAAACTAATGTTTCTCCAGTTATATTCATTATTTTTACAGTCAATGGAAAGGCATCCAAAGCAAGAAGAATATGGAAACTGGTGTAACTTACTGTGTTATTTTGTGTTATTTTATCCGCTCTGTATTGTGTTTAGTTAACAACATATATTGGTCTGAATTTAATTAGAATTATTGAGGTTAATTAGCCTATGAAAACCCACATTTCATTGTGGCCATGGTGAAATTCTGGTTATTTCAAAGTGCGAACGTCCCTAGTTCTGGACATGAGACTTTCACATTGAAAAAAAAATGAATGAAGACATGAATAATGATTTTTAGCTAGGAAAAAGTAAAAGTTACTGTTTGGTTGTTTGGAAAAATGTATTTTTAATTACGTGAAAGCTTTTAGTTCAGTAAAAGAGATTTAATAAAAGATTGGCAGTATTTGAATTGGAATTTTGAAAAATGCTGTTTTCTCTGATGAGAGACAGAAATGCCGTTTGGGGGAGATGAGATAACATATAGAAGTAGGCTTGAAAATTAATTACGATCGTTTGAATTGCGAGTGCTTGTGTTAAAGACACTTTATAAATTATCACTTGTTTTTGAAATTTGAATTAATGTGTAACATCGAGAGAGGAAGTTTTGAAAGTAAGAGCATTATAAAGGGCTCAATTTTCCCCAAAGCTTGTTTTCTGGCATATTGCCAGAGTTATACCCATTTTTCTAGGCCAGAAATGCGCCAGAAATATTTTGCCAAAGTTTCCCAGATATATAATTTGAATTTACAGCGTGTCCAATCAGCTCGGGAGGTGGAGCCTGCTGCTTCCACAAAAAAACGAAGCAACACCTTCTGCGTATGCACGGGAAAAAAAAGGTCCGTTTTTGACGTCGTTCCAATGGGCTCGTATGCACAGTACAGCTCGGATTTGGCAATTGGCCATTCTTAAAGAGCCAGTTGTGTGTATGAGAAGGAGTGCTGTGAGATCATTGGAAACATCGCAGCTGCAGCAAAACAAGATGCAACATAGAAACATAGAAAATAGGTGCAGGAGTAGACCATTCGGCCCTTCGAGCCTGCACCACCATTCAATGTAATCATGGCTGATCATGCAACTTCAGTACACCATTCCTGCTTTCTCTCCATACCCCTTGATCCCTTTAGCCATAAGGACCACATCTAACTCCCTTTTGAATATATCTAACGAACTGGCCTCAACAACTTTCTGTAGTAGAGAATTCCACAGGTTCACAATTCTCTGAGTGACGAAGCTTCTCTTCATTTCGGTCCTAAATGGCTTACCTCTTATCCTTCGACTGTGACCCCTGATTCTGGACTTCCCCAACATCGGCAATATTCTTCCTGCATCTGACCTGTCCAATCCCATCAGAATTTTACATGTTTCTATGAGATCCCCCCTCATTCTTCTAAATTTCAGTGAATACAAGCCTAGTCGATCCAATCTTTCTTCATATGTCAGTCCTGCCATCCCGGGAATCAGTCTGGTGAATCTTCACTGCACTTCCTCAATAGCAAGAATGTCCTTCCTCAGATTAGGAAACTGTACACAATATTCAAGGTGTGGCCTCACCAAGGCCCTGTACAACTGCAGTAAGACCTCCCTGCTCCTATACTCAAATCCTCTTGCTGTGAAGGCCAATGCTTCCTGTCTGCCAACGCATGGCAAGGACCAAGAATTTCTTACATGAAAAGGTGGAGGCACTAGTTAGTGTAATTGAGAACAGATGGCAGGAGCTGGACACCAGCAGAGATCACATAAAAGTTCCACCAAAAAAATGAAGAAACACTGGAACCAAGTTGCAGAAGATTACTGCACAGTGGTGACCACCATGAGATCTGGAAGCCAGTGTAAACTGAAATGGCAGGACCTTGGTCAAGTAGTTCGTGTAAGTAATATTTTAATTTTTTCAATGGAATTGCAATTGTAAATGTGACCAGCTGTATATGTCCCACCCAGCAGAAAGACACCCTCTCTAAAAAGTTAGGTTTTCATCTCTGCAGAGGAAGGTGGCACATAATAAAAGGGAAAAAACTTGAACAGGAGGAGGCCCAGCAAATCTGCACCCACTGACACCCTTGGAAGAGAGGGTCCTGCCTGGAGAAAAACAATTAGTACTGCACAAGCTGGGCCCACACACGAGGGAGAGGGTAAGTCCTGCAAATTCATCATGGTCCTTCAAATCAGCCTGCTGCCTGACCTGCGATGTGTGAGCCTACGCATGCCACCCACCCTGTCCCCTCCTCTGCTGCTAACCATTTGACTGTTCTGTTACCTTTTGCAGAACTTGAGGCCAACACTGACAATGCAGAAGATTCAGATGAGGATGAACCTGAAGAGATGAAAATCTTCCAATCCAACCCTCCAGACCAAAAACATGAGGGTGAAGGGGAGGGGATGGAGCTGGATGAAGCTCCCATTGTTGTACTGATTTTGGAGGAGGTGCCGCTCATGGAGGTGACAGCCCCTTCCGTGACTAGTGGTTTGAGTGTTGGTGGGACGTTCCATGGTTTCACACCTTTCGAGGTTGCGGGTCCCGGTGGTGTAGCGCTGCGAGGCACACCCAGGACCCCACATTCCGAGGCTGCGGGTCACCCCAAATGGTGTGGTGCAGCGAGGCACACCCAGGGCCCCACCATCCCAGACTACGGATTCCAGTGTTGGGGTGCGAGCCATACCCATGGGAAGGAGGGGAAGGAGAGCTCGACCACGCTCTCCTGAGGTGCAGGATCTAACAGATGTGATTCAGATGATTTCATTGAGTGCAGAGAGCATTGCCCTTACCCGATCGCTCCTGGATGCCATCAATGGGGTGAGTGATGAGGTAGTGGGACTGTCGGGTGAAGAAACAGCAATGACATGAGAAATGGGAATGATATCCAGGATCATCAGTGAGGGAATAGCGGCCATGAGGGAGGGATTGTCAGAGATAGTAGAAACCACATCAATGACCATGAGGGAGGGAATGTTGCAGGTCGTTGAGACACTGTCAGGGCGCATGAGGGACGGCATGTTGGAGTTAGCTGCTGCAATAAGGGAACACGCCCGCACAGAATCATCTGTCACTCCCACTCCAATCCCCACACTGGTCTCTGAAGAGCCTAAAGCCGGGCCCACCAACTTGCCGCCTGGGCCCTCCAACTTGCCGCCTGACGCCGAAGCAACAGGTGCGCAGTACCCGAGATGTTAGAAAGAATAAGGTTGGTATCAAGCCCAGAAACACTGCACCACTGCCTGCGGGCAGGGGTGGTGGAGTGTCCAAGATCAAGCACAGCGGGCGGACTTAGAATAAGGGGGATGAGAGATGGGTGCAGCCTTCCTTTGCTGATGCTGTTGTTATTATTATTATTGTTACTATTGTAACTTTTCTCAAATTAAAAGTTTCTTGTAAGTTATGTAAATTTACAGTTTATAAGTGATCTTAAAGTTTTTAAATGATTTTAAAGAGTAATATTAAAGTAAAGTTTGATACAAGATTAATTTTATTAAAGTTAAGTACATTGTAAACTTTTGAATGAAATATATTTTACATTAAAATTGACTCATGTTCCATTAACACAACACAATATTACAGAACAGTTCCAAACAGTAAACATGTCCATGTGAAATAGTTGTCGCTGATCCCTCAGGCATCAGTAAAGCGTTCACGGATGAGCTGCTGGCGCAATGCTTGAGCAATCGTTAAAGGAGCACGATAACCCGCCCTCCTCTGCTGTCATGCTCCGGCCTCAGGCACTTGCAAGGCTTCCTCATCCTCATCGTCCTCCTCCTCCCCCTCCTGCTCGACACCTGCAACTTCCACGTCATTATCATCAGCCACTCTCTCCGCAGGTGGGTCTTCCACTACCAGGTGCTGCTGCCTCATGATGACTAAGTTATGCAGCATGCAGCACACAACAGTGAACTGACCGACAATCTCAGGGGAGTACAGCAAGTAGCCTCCAGAATGGTCCAGGCATTGGAAACGCTCTTTCAATATGCCAATAGTCCTCTCAATAATGCTGCGTGTTGCAATGTGCAGCATTTTTATTGATGGTCAGCTTCCATCCGGGTTACGTGTAGGGGCATCATGAGCCAGGTGGCGAGGCCATACCCTTTCTCTCCCAGTAACCAGCTGTACCTTTCTGGCTTCTGCTGAAACATGGCAGATATAATGCTGTTGTGTAGGATGAATGCATCATGGGTGCTGCCAGGGTATCTTGCATCGACTGACAATGTATGATGCATGTCGTCACACACGAGCTGCACATTAATGGAGTGGAAGCCTTTTCTGTTCCTGTACATCTAGGAATCCTTCAAAGGTGCTCGCAAGGCGATGTGGGTACAATCAATGCAGTCCTGTGCCTTTGGGAAGCCAGAAATCCTGGAGAAGCTCACAGTCCTGTCATGGATTGCTTGGGTGGTCATGGGGAACTTTATGCTGTCATTCCTACTCGTGTACAGTGCAGCCGTGACCTGGCAAATGGAGACATGTGTTGCATGGTGAGAGATGGCGCACACATCCCCAGTTATAGCATGAAACGATCCCGAGGAATAGAATGAAAGTGCAGCTGTAACCTTCACTTCAACTGACAAAGCAGTCCTCCTGATGCTTCTAGATTGCAGATCTGCTTTGACCAACTCACAGATCTCACATAACTTCTTTGCAGAAACGCAGCCTTCTGACACAGTCTGCATCACTCAGGTGGAGATATAAACGCTTGTCTCGATATACCCGAGGTGGGTAAGGCCTCCTGCCCAACACCCTACAGGCTCTGATGTTCCTGATGTGATGAAGTTGAATCAATTGTCTCCTACATAGCACCATGCTGCAGAAGTCTCGCATAAGATATGGCATTGTCAGTATTGCCCCAAACTTAAATTTAACCTTTGAAAGAAGCTCAAAACAGCAGGAAAACAGGCAGCACAGGTTTGCAGTTGTACCTCTCCAGGCCTGTATGGATGGACCACACCCAAATGTCTTGTGACTTCTCCTCTCTTCCCCAACCCCCAAGCCCTTGACTCTTGTGACTTCTCTCTCTCCCTCCCCGTACCCGGGATCCAAGCCTTCCGATCAGCACCTCACTCTCTCTCACTCCTCCCGCTCTCCCCCATAGCTTATTTTCTAGCCGAACCCCGAGCCGCTGTGTCCGGGCGTGAGGCCGATGCTGCCGGCCAAAGCTACACCCCTCTAGCCCTGCTTCAAGAAATTCGCTGGTGACGTGTGAGTAAGTAAAAAAATGAGAATACTTCTGAAATCCAACAAATTTATATTTCTACATTGACAGATAAAAAAAAGTTGAACTTTATTATTGATTTTGACAGTGTTCTTGACTCCCTCCAAAATCTTCGATTTAAAAACAATGGCGTTTTTAAGCGCAGATTTGAGAATGTGCGCTGGTTTTCTTAACTCACCAGAAGGTTTTTCAGGAGTAGCCAGATATGCCGACCTAAGAGAAAAAAATGTTGGCCAAACTGCAAAAAATTGAAAAAAATGGCACAGACATGAGGGAACGTCAAAAAAAAAACTGGCCTAGAAAAATCATAACTAAGTCAATTACGCCAGTGTAGATCACAGGGGGTAACTTGGAAAAAAAAAATACGTCAGAAAAAATGGCGCGGCCCAAAAAAAGAGAGCAAATGACCGGGGAAAATTGAGCCCAAGGAATGACCAAGTGGGAACTGTTATGTATGAATAAAGAGGCTTGACTGGATGCTGTGAGCTCAAAGTAAAGTGTGACCTTAGTCTTTTATTGCAGGTCTCCAGAGTGCCTCTCCAGCCTGTGAGGCCTCCTTAAGTACCTGTGCTCCCAAGGGATTATGGGATCCCTTGGGACTTCAGGGGATGAGCCCTCTGGTGGCTGTACAAAGTATATACAAGTTTACATATATAATAGGAACGTTTGAAAGAAGTTAAACCATTCCACTGACATGTGTTTTATATTGGACATTAATATGATTTAACAAATTAACTCTTTGGGGTCTGAAGTAGAGCTACAATTCAAATACCTGAGAAAGTAAAATCCAACTGAAGATTAAGGAGATAATTGCTGTGTATAAAGAGAAAAGTTCTGAGGGAAATAAACTGAACATTGACAAACCCTGTCAGTGCAGCAATACTGCTGTTTGGACTTGTGATAAGTTTGAAATTATGAAATGGATTTGGGCACAATCTAGCTGGTTATAAAGAATATTTTTTTAAGTATTAATAACTTGGACCAAGTTAGAACATTTGATCTATGTTTTCTATCTTTAATATTGTATTGGACAGTAAGGCTACTCCAGAGCTCATGAGATATGAATAGTAATTAATGGAAAGCACCACTTAAGATGCAAGATAGAAACAGGAAAATTACACCACCAAATGGGTATTTTTTGAACATTTTAGTGAAAGTCAGAAAAGTGTAGTTAAGAATAGTAAACTGATAGCTTTCTCTTGGAGACATTTGTGTCCTTGCCTATGAACTTTTTAAGAAAACTGAATTTGATAGCCTGGCCAGCACCCAAGACATGGGAACATGTAGTGGAAGATGAGCAAACATCTCCAGACAATCTTTTAATAAGATCACCTAAAAGCCGAAGATGGCTTGTATTGGATGGCATTGAGATACCGGTGTAAGAGTGCAAACATGATTTGTAGTATATGAAGCAATTAGAATGTGAAAATGAAAGGTGAATTTGCACTGAAGAACGGGTCTCAGACATGCTGAGTTAATTGACAACAGCAAGGCATGAAATGTTTAACATGGCTCAGGAAGTGAGACAATCTTTAATGCATTGGCACATACTCCATCGAGAAACTATCTAATGAATGAAACAATAAGAGAGTTAAACACACTGATACTTGTTGGAGGGATTGAAAGTATGTTTAAGAAAAATAATTAAAATTCAACTTTAAAGAAAACAATTGAAGGCTAGGGAGAAATTAATTTAGTAAGAATTATCCACAATGGATGGATACGAGTAAAAGAGATCTGGAGAATCTTTTAAGTCCATGTTTGGTTGTTCAGATGTTAAACTTCAGCTTTCTTTACAGTTTCTGTTTTGTCTGCATCATAGTCGCTCAAAATGTATGTTTTTCGTCGACGTACTAGTGATTGTGAGACTGAATAATAACTTTAACTGTAATTGTATTTTGTAGATAACTGATCATGGGAAAAGCCAGTACGAATCCAGTATGAGGTGGTTTGAGTAGTGCCTCCTATACGATGCTTTATGGGTCTAACAGGACCGGTGTCAAAACCCATGTTCAAGTGAAACCAACAGTAAATGAGATACTTAAGTATAAGCTGCACAATTATGTGGCACAATATTTCAGCGCACCCTTAAGTTTGTATTATTTCACACGCTCTGGTAGTTCGCCAACTTGTAATGATAGTGTATTTGATAAATATATATACCCATGTAGCAAGACTTTGATGCATAAGCCAAAATCATACCAACATTCAGAAAGGACAAAGTTAGTGTAATGAAGTATATGGATATCGGAGGTACTGAATTGATCTGGGTATACTGCAAATCCAAATTAAGAGGGTTAGCCAATATCATGATAAAATGAGGAGTTGGAAAGATTTCCTCCATCTCAAATAAACAATATAGAGGAGACCCCAGGCAGAGCAGAATCAGGAAAGAACTCAAGAAACAGACAATACCCCAGCAGAAGTGGAACACTGGAACTGTGAATTAAATTTGAGTAAGGGGGTCAGAGGTTGCTCCTCACCCATGGCGGAATGGTGCATTAAATATCGACAATGCCCTGGAAAGGGTGGCCTGGGTGGCAATAGAAAGGGCCATTGCCACTACCAGAAGGTTCATCGAACAGAGCCGTCAAGCCACCACAAGGGGAAGGGTACAGGTGAATCTAGTCATGTGGGTGGCTAGAGTGCTGGAGAACTCTGCTAGTAACCAGGCCAGAACAGAAAGAATGCGATATAACTGGTGGGAAGTAGGGAGGATGGCAGCGGCTGTTGCATCTATAGTGGTCCTGTTGGTCAGTCCCAGTGTATGTTGCTACCGGAGACTGATGGTATCACAGGCAGTGCAAATGGTAATGCTGGCTAATAAAGGGCATAATCAGGTATCCACCGCAATCAAGAACCCTCCCAGGAAAGCGGAAGTTGGGAAATGTATATGATGATTTTGCTATCTAAAGAGATGGTGGTTCCAGGACCAGCCTAGGTCATTAGGATCTCGGTGAAGCCCTAAGGAAACTTTAAAGTCAAATCAAATTAAAGGATCTGAACTCTACTGAGCCCCAGAAGTATCCTTGGAATAATTGGTGGGTAGAGGATCATGGGGGTGTCTCGCCTGGGTCAGGGTGGCCTGACCAGTGGTCCAAGTGGAAGGACTGAAGTGGGACAAGTGGGGCTAGGCTAACATTATAATAGCTAGGCTAACATTATAATAGCAATGCTTGAATTGTTCGTAAAGTGTCTTTTTGAAATAAACGCTGTAGATATTAAGGCTTTTCACCGAAGCCTGTTGGGATACTTGACCACAAGTATCTTTAGAGACAGCTAGCATATTTAGAAGTTTGGGAAAATATTTAGAAGCTTGGGAAAATTACTCATTCAGAACAAAAAGATAAGGAAAATGAAGGCTAGGCAGGGTGCCATGGGAATGGGAGGCCCAGGCTAGAAGGAGTTAAAATAATGGAGACATCTGCTGGACTTGAATAACTCCATTAATGGGATATAAGTGTTGAAACAGCGTGTACTGATTTATCACTGTCGCAAAACAATCCAAATTACAGGAATACAAAAGCAAAATACTGCGGATGCTGGAATCTGGCCATCTTTGGCTCCCTTTCCCTCCCCCCTCCCCCATCTTATGCTTTTTTTCTTCTTTCTTCTCTTTTATTTCTCTTTGTCTATAATGGCAGCTGGTCATTATTATGCCACTCACTTACACCCTATCCAGATTAACCTTTTTCTAACCTCTATCATTACCATTTCAATTCGGCCCATCATCCCTTTTGTCTCTCTAATCTCTCCTGCCTTCCACCCTATCACAGACCATCCCTTTTGTTCTTTCTTCCCCTCCCCCTTTCAGTGCTTAAGAATGTGCTCTTTTCGAACATTCGGCAGTTCTGACGAAGGGTCGTTGACCCAAAACGTTAACTCTGTTTTTCTCTCCACCGATGCTGCCTGACCCACTGAGATTCCCAAATTACAGTAACTAGTATATTATAAAAAATGCTGCAAACTCTGTATTGTTGAGTGTGGTATCTCAGGCAACTGAGGATCACTCCCTTGCATGTGCTCAAATAAACTCTTTACTTGCTGAACTCAGCAGACTCGTGAGTAGTTAATTTTACCACAACAATTATGTACATACAGGTTAGTTGCTGATTAATTTCTATTGGCTGTTGCAATAATTGTACAAGTGTTTGCTGCTTTTCTATAGTTGTTTAAAGTTGCTAAAGTCTACAGAGAGTGGTGTGGCATGTGCTGAAGTACTTTTTCCTGACTTCAAGGCTTCTACACAAACCATTTGTTGACAGATCTCGGTGTGTTAGTAGGAATTCCCCTTTAAATACAGCGTAACTTGGAGAATGAACAGTGGCCACACAGAGTAGGACGAGTTGATAGAAGAGGGAGGAGGCGGGGCGGGGCGGGGTGGTGGGGTGATGCGGGGAGAAGAGCTCTCAATAGGAGGCCATATCCGCCTAGGGTGTTCAGGGAGCAATTCTCCGACCTGAATCTTAGTGAGGAAAAATGTGTGCGAAGTCTGTGCTTCAGTAAGGATGTCCTCACTTAAAGCTTCTAACTGCTGCAGCCACAGCTGCAACCTCAGAGCAGGTATTGCCAGTGGCTATCAAGGTGACCATGATAATGACCTTTTATGCATCAAGGTTTTTCCAGGCTGGAACTGGAAATATTTGCAACATCTTGCAGTTTGCTGCCCACTATTGCATAAGGTAGGTCACTGAGACTCTGTATTCAAAGGGAGCTGACTATATTTGATTCTCTCTTGCCAGAGAACAGTCGGCGGAGTGATCTTGTGGCTTCACTAGGATTGCATAGTGTAAGGTGCTATTGATTGCACGCATGTCCCTTTGCAAGCGCTGCATGTCAACTCTGAAAGATACCACAACCGAAAGACATTCCATTCCCTCAATCTTCAGCTGGTGTGCAACGATAGGCAACGAATCACGCAAGTCAATGCCCAGTATCCTGGCTGTAGTCATGATGCCTTCATTTTGCGACAGTCCGCTGTATCATATGCATTTGAGGCACCATGGCAAACTAGAGGGTGGCTCATCATCATCATAGGCAGTTCCTCGGAATCAAGGAAGACTTGCTTCCACTCCTGACATGAGTTCTTTGGTGGCTGAACAGTCCAATACGAGAGCCACAGACTCTGTCACAGGTGGGACAGATAATTGTTGAGGGAAGGGGTGGGTGGGACTGGTTTGCCACATGCTCTTTCCGCTGCCTGCGCTTGAGTTCTGCATGTGCTCAGCGCTCTCTCGGATGCACTTCCTCCACTTAGGGCAGTCTTGGGCCTGGGTCTCTCAGATGTCAGTGGGGATGTCGCACTTTATCAGGGAGGCTTTCAGGGTGTCCTTGTAGAGTTTACGCTGCCCACCTTTGGTTTGTTTGCCATGAAAGAACTCCGAGTAGAGCACTTGCTTTGGGAGTCTCGTGTCTGGCATGTGAACTATGTGGCCTGCCCAGCGGAGCTGATCGAGTTGGGTCAGTGCTTCAATGCTGGGGATGTGCGTCGAGGAGGCCGGAGTCGGAGCGGCAGCGGCCTATAAAAGGCCCAGCAGTTCGGGGAGTCCGAGGTGCGTCGAGGAGGCCGGAGTCAGAGCGGCAGCGGCCTATAAAAGGCCCAGCAGTTCGGGGAGTCCGAGGTGCGTCGAGGAGACCGGAGTCGGAGCGGCAGCGGCCTATAAAAGGCCCAGCAGTCCGGGGAGTTTGAGGTGCATCGAGGAGGCCTGCCGGTGCAGCTGCAGCAGGGAGAGAAGGCAAAAAAGTAGAAAGAAATCGAAAGGTGATGTCACAGCCAAGGGGGTAAGCGATTGGCTGGTGATTGTTAAGTAGTTTTTCTTTTTCCTTTCTATATCAGTAAGTAACCTTTAGCATTATTGTTGCCAATTTAAGGGTTAAGTCATGGCAGGACAGCTCGGACACATGTTATGCTCCTCCTGTACTATGTGGGTAGTCAGGGACGCTTCCGGTGTCCCTGACGACCACGTGTGCGGTAAGTGCATCCGCCTGAAGCTCCTGACGGACCGCGTTGTGGCACTGGAGCTGCGGGTGGATTCACTCTGGAGCATGCACGATGCTGAGAATGACGTGAATAGCACATTTAGTGAGTTGGTCTTACCTTACGCAAAGGGTACACAGCCAGATAGGGAATGGATGATCAACAGGAAGAGCAGTGCAAGGAAGGTAGTGTAGGGGTCCCCTGCGGTCATCCCCCTGCAAAATAGATACACCGCTTTGGGTACTGTTGAGGGGGATGACTCATCAAGGGAGGGCAGCAGCAACCAAGTTCATGGCACCATGGGTGGATCTGCTGCACAGGAGGGCAGGAAAAAGAGTAGGAGAGCGATAATGATAGGGGATTCAATTGTAAGGGGAATAGATAGACATTTCTGCGGCCGCAACCGAGACTCCAGGATGGTATGTTGCCTCCCTGGTGCAAGGGTCAAGGATGTCTCGGAGCAGGTGCAGGATATTCTGAAAAGGGAGGGTGAACAGCCAGTTGTCATGGTGCATATAGATACCAACGACATTGGTAAAAAACGGGATGAGGTCCTACAAGTCGAATTTAGGGAGCGAGGAGTTAAATTAAAAAGTAGGACCTCAAAAGTAGTAATCTCAGGATTGCTACCAGTGCCACGTGCTAGTCAGAGTAGGAATCGCAGCATCGCTTAGAAGAATACGTGGCTTGAGGAGTGGAGCAGAAGGGAGGGATTCAAATCCCTGGGACATTGGAACCGCTTCTGGGGAGGTGGGACCAGTACAAACCGGACAGTCTGCACCTGGGCAGGACCGGAACCAATGTCCTAGGGGGAGTGTTTGCTAGTGCTGTTGGGGAGGAGTTAAACTAATATGGCAGGGGGATGGGAACCTATACAGGGAGACAGAGGGAAGTAGAATGGGGGCAGAAGCAAAAGACAGAAAGAAGAAAAGTAAAATTGGAGGGCAGAGAAACCTAAGGCAAAAAGCAAAAAGGGCCACATTACACCAAAATTCTAAAAGGGTAAAGTGTGTTAAAAAGACAAGCCTGAAGGCTCTGTGCCTCAATGCGAGGAGTATTCGGAATAAGGTAGACGAAATAACTGCGCAGATAGCAGTTAACGGGTATGATCTAATTGGCATCACGGAGACATGGCTCCAGGGTGACCAAGGCTAGGAACTCAACATCCAGGGGTATTCAACATTTAGGAAGGATAGACAGAAAGGAAAAGGAGGCGGGGTGCCATTGCTGGTTAAAGAGGAAATTAATGCAATAGTAAGAAAGGACATTAGCTTGGATGATGTGGAATTGGTATGGGTGGAGCTATGGAATACCAAGGGGCAGAAAACGCTGGTGGGAGTTGTACACAGACCACCAAACAGTAATAGTAAGGTTGGGGACAGCATCAAACAAGAAATTAGGGATGCAGGCAATAAAGGTACAGCAGTTATCATGGGTGACTTTAATCTACGTATTGATTGGGCTAACCAAACTGGTAGCAATGCGGTGGAGGAGGATTTCCTGGAGTGTATTAGGGATGGTTTTCTCGACCAATATGACGAGGAACCAACTAGGGAGATAGCCATCCTAGACTGGGTGACGTGTAATGAGAAAGGACTAATTAGCAATCTTGTTGTGCGAGGCCCCTTGGGGAAGAGTGACCATAACATGGTAGAATTCTTTATTAAGATGGAGAGTGACACAGTTAATTCAGAAACTAGGGTCCTGAACTTAAGGAAAGGTAACTTTGATGGTATGAGGCATGAATTGGCTAGAATAGACTGGCAAATGATACTTAAAGGATTGACGGTGGATAGGCAATGGCAAACATTTAAAGATCACATGGATGAACTTCAACAATTGTACATCCCTGTCTGGAGTAAAAATAAAACGGGGAAGGTGGCTCAACCGTGGCTAACAAGGGAAATTAAGGATAGTGTTAAATCCAAGGAAGAGGCATATAAATGGGCCAGAAAAAGCAACAAACGTGAGGACTGGGAGAAATTTAGAATTCAGCAGAGGAGGACAAAGGGTTTAATTAAGAGGGGGAAAATAGAGTACGAGAAGAAGTTTGCCAGGAACATAGAAACTGACTGCAAAAACTTCTATAGATATGTGAAGAGAAAAAGATTAATGAAGACAAACGTAGGTCCCTTGCAGTCTGATTCAGGTGAAATTATAATGGGGAACAAAGAAATAGCAGACCAATTGAACAAATACTTTTGTTCTGTCTTCACGAAGGAAGACACAAATAACCTTCCGGAAGTACTAGGGGACCGAGGGTCTAGTGAGAAAGAGGAACTGAAGGAAATCCTTATTAGGCGGGAAATTGTGTTAGGGAAATTGATGGGACTGAAAGGAAATTGTGTTAGGGAAATTGATGGGACTAAATCCCCGGGGCCTGATAGTCTGCATCCCAGAGTATTAAGGAAGTGGCCCTAGAAATAGTGGATGCATTGGTGATCATTTTCCAACAGTCTATCGACTCTGCATCAGTTCCTATGCACTGGAAGGTAGCTAATGTAATTCCACTTTTTAAAAAGGGAGGTAGAGAGAAAGCGGGTAATTATAGACCGGTTAGCCTGACATCAGTAGTGGGGAAAATGTTGGAATCGATCATGAAGGATGAAATAGCAGCGCATTTGGAAAGTAGTGACAGGATCGGTCCAAGTCAGCATGGATTTATAAAGGGGAAATCATGCTTGACAAATCTTCTGGAATTTTTTGAGGATGTAACTAGTAGAGTGGACAAGGAAGAACCAGTGGATGTGTTGTATTTGGACTTTCAAAAGGCTTTTGACAAGGTCCCACACAAGAGATTGGTGTGCAAATTCAAAGCACATGGTATTGGGGGTAATATACTTACGTGGATAGAGAACTGGTTGGCAGACAGGAAGCAGAGAGTCGGGATAAACGGGTCCTTTTCAGAATGGCAGGCAGTGACTAGTGGAGTACCGCAGGGCTCAGTGCTGGGACCCCAGCTCTTTACAATATACATCAATAATTTGGATGAAGGAATTGAATGTAATATTTCCAAGTTTGCAAATGACACTAAACTGGGTGGCGGTGTGAGCTGTGAGGGGAACGCTCGGAGGCTGCAGGGTGAATTAGACAGGTTAGGTGAGTGGGCCAATGCATGGCAGATGCAGTATAATGTGGATAAATGTGAAGTTATCCACTTTGGGAGCAAAAACATGAAGACAGAATATTATCTGAATGGCGGCAGCTTAGGAAAAGAGGAAGTGCAACGAGACCTGGGTGTCATGGTTCATCAGCCATTGAAAGTTGGCATACAGGTACAGCAGGCGGTGAAGAAGGCAAATGGTATGTTGGCCTTCATAGCGAGGGGATTTGAGTATAGGAGCAGGGAAGTCTTACTGCAGTTGTACAGGGCCTTGGTGAGGCCTCACCTGGAATATTGTGTTCAGTTTTGGTCTCCTAATCTGAGGAAGGACGTTCTTGCTATTGAGGGAGTGCAGCAAAGATTCACCAAACTGATTCACAGGATGGCAGGACTGACATATGAGGAGTCTGGATCAACTGGGCCTTGTTACACTGGAGTTTAGAAGGATGAGAGGGGATCTCATAGAAACATATAAAATTCTGACGGGACGGGACAGTTAGATGCGGGTAGAATGTTCCCGATGTTGGGGAAGTCCAGAACCAGGGGACACAGTCTTAGATTAAGGGGTAGGCCATTTAGGACTGAGATGAGGAGAAACTTCTTCACTCAGAGATTTGTTAACCTGTGGAATTCCCTGCCGCAGACAGTTGTTGATGCCAGTTCATTAGATATATTCAAAAGGGAGTTAAATATGGCTCTTACGGCTAAGGGGATCAAGGAGTATGGGGAGAAAACTGGAAAAGGGTACTGAGGTGAATGATCAGCCATGATCTTATTGAATGGTGGTGCAGGCTCGAAGGGCCGAATGGCCTACTCCTCACCTATTTTCTATGTTTTTATGTTTCCATGTTAGCCTGGATGAGGATGCTGATGTTGGTGCGCCTATCCTCCCAGGGGATTTGTAGGATCCCATATCTCTTCCCATATCTCGGGAGCCTCCTATCAACAAGAGCAGGCATCGACGACGAGATCCAACACCGCCTCCAGTGCAACCTTTGGCCGCCTGAGGAAAAAAGAGTGTTTGAAGACCAGGTCCTCAAAACTGCCACCAAGCTCATGGTCTGCAAGGCTGCAGTAATACCTGCCGTCCTGTATGGCTCAGAGACATGGACCATGTACAGCAGACACCTCAAGTTGCTGGCGAAATATCACCAACGATGTCGCCGCAAGATCCCACAAAAGAGGAAAGCTACTGGGCTGATGACGTGGGCTATCTGCTGATGACATGGCTCATGACTCCAGTGCAAACCACGCACACGCGGGCAGCATGCATACAATGAAAGCCATGCTGCAACACAAAAAGTGGTAGAGCACACTATTGCTATGCTGAAACAATGCTTCCGCTGCCTGGACTGCTCTGAAGAAGCCCTGCAGTCATCGGCAGAGCGGGTGTCAAGATATGTTAAGGTCTGCTGCATGCTGCACAACCTCCCCATCATGAGGGGACAAACCTAGCCTCCAGCTGTACGGCGAACAGCTGAGGAGCAGAAACATGGGGAGGAAGAGGAGGCAACCTAGACAGCCCCTTTCAGGCTGGGCTACCCATGAAGAACTCATCTGAGTGCGATATCAATAACCGCCGCCCCAATTCCCCATTCACCAACAGTCCAACACCTTAACTTCCCTCTATCACTGACGATCACAGCGTCTGCTTGGCCACAATGCAAATATAAAAGCCAACACAAAATATACATTTCAAATCAAATGTATAAATGAAATCATGTCATATTGCATACAAAAGTAAACTAATCAGCCTTGTGCATTCCCTTAGTACTGGTCTTCCATGTGCCTTTGCTGTGCTATTGCTCCCACATAGTGCTACCCCTGTGGGTGCAGCATGGCTGGAGGAAGGCTACTTAATTTCAGTGCAGAATACTGCAGATGGCCTTGGAGAATGATTTTGAGCAGCTCTGGGCCCAGAAGGTCCAGCTGTGGACTGCACTATCTTGGCATGGGTGGCAGCAGTCTGGAGTGGCTGGCTGACAAGCAACAACAAGGACACTGGCAGAGTGGCAGGAGTGGGAGGATCAATGCTGTCATCCTGAGTGAGGACAGCAGTTTTGTGCTCCACGGTGCTGATAGAGAATACAAACAAGCAGTCTGTGAGAAAGCACAGACCCCCCAGTCAGAGCTGCTACGTGAGTGGGAGCATGTTCCATTAAGTCATCAATCAACTTGACATTTCAGGACCTTTGGCAGCGAGCCAATTAAAGGTTAACAGAATATCAATTGAGCCAATAAGGTCAAAGAAGGCGAGTTCTTTTCTGTAAATTGATCAGGTATAAGAACAGTCATGTTTTGCCATGTGTTCTCAGAAGGACAAAGGCCTGGCTTAAAGCCAAGAGCTTGTAGCATCTGCCAGAATAAAATTATGTTGAACCTACAACCGGAGTTTGCATTTCATTGAAAATTAAGAGATCTAACAATTTTGGCGACATGAACAGGATCGCTGAGCGAAGAAGCTGAATTTTGGACATCGGACCTACATACTGAGGTAAGGCCTCCTCTTTATAAAAGTCCTCGGTCAATAGTCTAAATTCGCCTCTCCTTCTACGCGATTCCGAAAGCCTCCGGTTGGTAGTCGGCTTGAGCGCCCATAGACGTCTAAACTTCGACGGTGTGTTAGTTAATTCATCACCGACCCACTGATCGGCTGGAAAGCCTATGACTCGAGACCCCAGTAAAGAAATCAGTATTATGGCAGCAGGAGATAAGAAAAAGAATTGCCTACAACTGTTACAAGTGGGGAGGCACCACCTGAGGTTTCGATAGATGAAATCCTCGAACAGTTGAAAGAATACATAGAGCAATAATTCAACTTATCTAAAACCTGTATTAAGATCGAACAAAAATACGGTACCTCCAAAGGTCAATGGTCCTTGGACGAGATCAAAAGGGTCTGGGGAAAAACGATCCATATGAAAAATAAAGAGCGAATCAGATGGTCCCAAGCCGTTATGGGACAGATCCGACAGTGGAATGAAATTATAATGTGTTCCCAATATGATAGGGACCTGACCAGTACAAAGGACCAATTGCAAGCTGTTTGTGCACAGCTGCGACAGAAAAAGCTTGAACTTGAAAAGTCGGAAGCGGAAGTTAAAGATCTTAAAAGTGAAATTAAAGAATGGAAAAAATCATTAGGTCAAGAGACAGTAATAGGAAAAGGAAAATTGGTCAATTCCCAGAGTATCCATGTTTGGATAAATTAAAAGCGCAAACCCGAAGACATGATCGAGGAATAGATACGGATTCTGAGTCCACCGACGAAACAGGTCGGAGGATGAAAAATTAGGGGTGCGCTTTGCCCCATTTAAAAAAAGACGAGTTGTAGCCAAATCAGAAGAGACTGCAGATGAGGACGGAACCAAAACAACGAAGAAAAGGGTGTATGCAAAATATTTAGTTCATGATCCGGCAGACCCAGAGAAAACTGATAAATGGTCCAAGGAATTGCCCAATCCAAAGAAAGGGGGAGTGAAAACGTGGGACCAATTGGACCGCTTAAGAAATATATATCAACTTCATCCCTGGGACGGAGTGCAAATTTTGACCATAATGGTGCCAAAAACACAGGGAAGAAAATTGCACAACAAGGTAGAAGAAGCTTTGGGGCAGGATGAGCAAGAATTAGACGCGGGGTGGGAAGCGATTAAACAATGGCTGCAAGTCTTCAATCCAGCTAAGACAGACTAGGAAAAAATTGCAGCCTGCCAACAGAAAGGAACAAAGGAGGTCCTGGAGTATGATGAGCGGTTTAGATTCACGTGGCTAGAACATTCAGGTATGAATAATACGGATGAGGAAATGGATGAACAAGTGTTTGGACCCCTGAAAGCAGCTTTCGTGGTAGGTCTAAAGCCAGAACTGTCCAAAATGCTTAAGGTAGTGTTACCGGACTAGGAAGGTAGAGGAACTACCTTTGCAGCATTGGTGGATCGATGTAACCAATTAGATCGGGATATGGGAGCTAAAGTCCAAGCCCTGCAGGCTGTGGGATGGAAATCCCAGGATTCCGATAAAGAGTTATTAGGAAAATTACCCGGAAAATGTCATTATTGTGGGAAAGAAGGTCACTGGGCCAAGACGTGCAGGGCAAAACAGCAAGGTCGCGGCCGGGGAAGAGGACACAGCCAGAGATACAATTCAGCCAACAAACCAGGCTTGTCTCAAGATAACGACCTTATAGAAGCATTTAAGCGACTGACAGTCATCCCAACAGAGGGGAGATGGGCTATATATAACTGTGAGGGTGGGCGATAAGGATGTGCACTGTCTTTTAGACACAGGGGCAGAATTAATATGCTTACCCCTACGATATGGAGACATTTTGCTGTTGGATGGTAGGGCACGTACAGCCTATGGAGTTGGGGGCCATAAAATGGAAATTAAAAGGACAACACCGGTACTTATAGGGCTGGGTCCACATGAACTAACCACACCGGTCTGGATAGGCCAGTAGATCAACCCCTTTTGGGAATAGACGTTCTAATCTAAGTAGATTCATCGTTGCATTTCGAGGATGGTCGGGTGACATGGTCAACTAGAACTTTGAAGAAAGAAGAATTGAAGGAACACCCGATATGGCCTAAAGATAAAAATGATTGTGGCCTACTCCAGATGGAGCCTGCGTCATTTACCGGGACCAAGCCTCCATGCACTAAACAGTATCCCATCAGTCCAACTGCCATCGCGGGAATCTTACCGGTTATTCAGCAATTGGAGAAACAAGGGGTGCTTATTAAAACGCATAGCTCCTCCAATAGCCCCGTGTGGCCGGTACAGAAATCTAATGAGACTTGCCGTTTGATTGTCGATTATAGGAAAGCTAACCAGTGTATTGATCAAAAAGCTCCTTTGGTCGCAGATCCCTCCACCATTTTTAATGCCCTCAAACCGGAACATAAATATTTCTCGGTTATAGATATGGCCAACGGATTTTGGTCGGTGCCTCTGGCACTGGAGGTTCGACAGTGGTTTGCTTTCACTGTCCAAGGGCAACAGTATACTTGGACCCGGTTACCGCAGGGTTTCCACAACAGCCCTACGATATTCCACATGGCTTTACTGGACCACCTTTGGCTGAAAGGACATAAAGCCAGCATCGACAAAGCACAAATATCCCAAGAAGAGGTTGTATACCTGGGACAAAAGATTTCACAAAGAAAGAGAGAACTTACACAGGATAGAACTGCAGCCATAAAAAACCCACCACCATTCAGGAACTAAGGTCTTTTTTGGGATTGTGTAACTTTAACAGAAATTGGATTGACTCCTTCACACAGCTTGCTCAGCCATTGAATGATATTTTAAAGGGGAAATGTGCCTCTAAAGAAGCCATCACCCTCACTAAGGAACAGCAAGAGGCCTTCCTGAGTTTGAAAAAGGCTTTGTGTTCGGCACCAGCTCTGGGAATTCCCGACAGTGGTAAGCCATTTACCCTGTTTGTCCATGAGAAAGAAGGATACATGACAGCTATACTGACACAAGAACATGGGGATCGGCAAAGACCTATTGGCTATTATTCGGCAAAACTGGATGCGGTAGCCCTCGGATGGGAAAATTGCCTAAGGGCCATGGAAGCTATATGTCGAGCGGTAATGATCACTGCGGGTCTAGTCCTTGACCAAAAGCTGATTGTCAAGTGTCCCCACACTGTACACGCTTTGCTGTCTATGAATAGAATGTCTCAGGTGACGGTAGCTAGATGGACCCGCTGGACAGCAGTTTTGGCAGCTCCTAATCTCCATATCGTCCGGGCCAGCCCAGTTAATCCCGCAACTATGCTCCCGATGCCAGAATCAAGGGGGCAAGAGGGGGGAGAATGTGAAGAGCATGACTGCGTGGAGATTTTAAAAGAAACAGAAGAAGCAGCCTTAGCAGCAGAGGAGCCTCTGCACAACCCAGACTCATTCTGTTTACAGATGGTTCCTCCTTTGTTGACAATGGTACCAGAAAAGCAGGATGGGCAGTTACAACCTTATATGAGGTAGTGGCAAAAGGATGTTTACCCTCAGGAACGTCAGCACAACAGGCCAAGTTACGGGCCCTGTCAGAAGCATGTCAAATAGCAGAAGGACAGACAGCTAATATCTACACAGATTCGCATTATGCTTTTGGAGTTGCTCACGACTTTGGTCTGTTATGGCGGAAAAGAGGATTCCTCACTGCTGCTGGTACACCTATCCGAAATGGAAAAGAAGTCCGAGACTTGCTAGAGGCCATACAATTACCTCAGGAAGTGTCCATCCTGAAGTGTAAGGCCCATACCAAGGAAAATACCATGGAAGCACAGGGAAATGCCCTAGCCGACCAGGCAGCTAAAGATGCCGCCTCACAGGGCGCTCCCCCAGAAGAATCAACATAGATGTGCAGATTGAAAGCACTCAGGACTCTGAAACAAGACCTTCAAACAATGCAAGGCGAGTGCTCCCAAGAGGAAAAATGGACATGGATTGAAGCAGGAATTAAGCTATGTGAAGATGGTGTCTGGAGACATAGGGCCCTAGTTTCCACATGATTTGCGCCTGATTTTTAGGAGCAACTGGTGGAGAACGGACTATCTTAGAAATCGCAATTCTCCACATTTTTTTTTCTGCAGTTCTAGTCAGGTAGAACAGTTCTACTTTGGAACAGAATTTTTTCTTCAAAAGGGGGCGTGTCCGGCCACTGACGCCTGATTTCAAAGTTTCCACAGTGAAAATGTACTCCAAACTAACTTAGAATGGAGCAAGTGAAGATTTTTGTAGAACTGAAAAAACCTGTTCTACACATTAAAAAATCAGGCACAGGTTACAAATTAGGCGTAGGGAACGAGGGGGGGGGGAAGGGAAGTCATTAAATTCTACAATAAATCCTTAGTTATACTTATACAAATATTATACAAATAAATCCAACCTGAATAAACATTTATAAGCAAAGAAAAGATTAAATAAACCATGTTCCTACCTGTGTGAAAGTTCTTCAGGCAGGCCTTTAGGAAGCGGTTTGCCGTCGGGACCTAAGGCTGAACGGGCCGGGCCCGAGATTTCGGGCAGGGCCCGTCCCCAGCACCAGAGGTAGGTGGCATTGGGTCGGGTCGGGGAGAGAGGTTCGGTTCAGGTCGGCGGGGGAGGGAGGGAGAGGGGGGGAGGGAGGGAGAGAGGGAGGGAGAGGGAGGGAGAGAGGGAGGGAGGGAGAGAGGGAGGGGGAGGGAGGGAGAGAGGGAGAGAGGGAGAGAGGGAGGGGGAGGGAGGGAGAGAGGGAGGGGGAGGGAGGGAGAGAGGGAGGGGGAGGGAGGGAGAGAGGGAGAGAGGGAGGGAGGGAGGGAGAGAGGGAGGGAGGGAGGTTAGGTCGGGGAGGGAGGTCAGGTCGGGGAGAGGGAGGTCAGGTCGGGGAGGGGGAGGTCAGGTCGGATCCAGTCCGGGGGCGAGAGTAGAGTCGGGTCGAGTCGGGTGGGAGCGGGAGTGGCAGCGGCAGCGGCAGACGCAGACGGGTCCAGTCGGGTCCGGTCCAGTCGGGGCCGGGGGGGAGCGGAAGCAGGAGCGGCGGGGAAGCAGGAGCGGCACCGACAGGCGGGTCGAGTCGGGTCCGGTCCGGTCGTGGGGGGCGGGGGGGAAAGCAGGAGCGGGAGTCGGCAGGAAGCAGGAGCTGGCCGTGGGAGGAGCCTTATTCACGCAGCCCCAGTGAGGCCATTCGGCCAGGGCTAGCGGCTGTGTGCTTCGGGCCCCTCCCATATAGTTTCGGGCGCCTGGAGCTACTGCACTTGCGTGCCCACTGTAGCGCGCATGTGCAGAGCTCCCCGCACTGTTTTCGGCGCAGGTCCTAGCTCCGCCCCCTACAGCTCCTGCTGCGCAGCGCCGAGGGCCAGAGGACCTGCAGGGAGGTGGAGAATACGGAGGTTTTTTTAGGCGCACTTTGTGGCGCGAAAAACGGGCGTCCAGCTCGGAGGGGCGCCCGTTTTTTATCGTGTGGAAACTTGGGCCCAAAGAGTTACCGACAAGCCAGTCGCGCCGCAAGCGCTTTTTTAGCCCAAAAGATCCACTCGTGGGGACACTTGGCCTCACAATAGATGACGGCACGGTTCCAGAAAAGCTGGTGGGATCGGGGATTTTAAAAACATGCCCAATAATTCTGGACCCATCACGGTAATGCCCCAACCTAGGCCCCCTGCCCCTATCGGACCATTCCAGCAGGTCGATTATATAGCTCTTCTTCCATGCCAAGGATACACTAACATTCTTGTCATGGTTGACAGATTCTCTAGATGGGTAGAAGCTGTCCCAACTAAAAGAGCCACAGCCAATCACACTGCAAAGGTCTGTGTAAGGATTACATAGAAACATAGAAACATAGAAAATAGGTGCAGGAGTAGGCCATTCGGCCCTTCTAGCCTGCACCGCCATTCAATGAGTTCATGGCTGAACATGCAACTTCAGAACCCCATTCCTGCTTTCTCACCATACCCCTTGATTCCCCTAGTAGTAAGGACTTCATCCAACTCCTTTTTGAATATATTTAGTGAATTGGCCTCAACAACTTTCTGTGGTAGAGAATTCCACAGGTTCACCACTCTCTGGGTGAAGAAATTCCTCCTCATCTCGGTCCTAAATGGCTTCCCCCTTATCCTTAGACTGTGACCCCTGGTTCTGGACTTCCCCAACATTGGGAACATTCTTCCTGCATCTAACCTGTCTAACCCCGTCAGAATTTTAAACGTTTCTATGAGGTCCCCTCTCATTCTTCTGAACTCCAGTGAATACAAGCCCAGTTGATCCAGTCTTTCTTGATAGGTCAGTCCCGCCATCCCGGGAATCAGTCTGGTGAACCTTCGCTGCACTCCCTCAATAGCAAGAATGTCCTTCCTCAGGTTAGGAGACCAAAACTGTACGCAATACTCCAGGTGTGGCCTCACCAAGGCCCTGTACAATTGTAGCAACACCTCCCTGCCCCTGTACTCAAATCCCCTCGCTATGAAGGCCAACATGCCATTTGCTTTCTTAACCGCCTGCTGTACCTGCATGCCAACCTTCAATGACTGATGTACCATGACACCCAGGTCTCTTTGCACCTCCCCTTTTCCTAATCTGTCACCATTCAGATAATAGTCTGTTTCTCTGTTTTTACCACCAAAGTGGATAGCCTCACATTTATCCACATTATACTTCATCTGCCATGCATTTGCCCACTCACCTAACCTATCCAAGTCACTCTGCAGCCTCATAGCATCCTCCTCGCAGCTCACACTGCCATCCAACTTAGTGTCATCCGCAAATTTGGAGATACTACATTTAATCCCCTCGTCTAAATCATAATGTACAGTGTAAACAGCTGGGGCCCCAGCACAGAACCTTGCGGTACCCCACTAGTCACCGCCTGCCATTCTGAAAAGTCCCCATTTACTCCTACTCTTTGCTTCCTGTCTGACAACCAGTTCTCAATCCATGTCAGCACACTAACCTCAATCCCATGTGCTTTAACTTTGCACATTAATCTCTTGTGTGGGACCTTGTCGAAAGCCTTCTGAAAGTCCAAATATACCACATCAACTGGTTCTTCCTTGTCCACTCTACTGGAAACATCCTCAAAAAATTCCAGAAGATTTGTCAAGCATGATTTCCCTTTCACAAATCCATGCTGACCTGGACCTATCATATTACCTCTTTCCAAATGAGCTGCTATGACATCCTTAATAATTGATTCCATCATTTTACCCACTACCGATGTCAGGCTGACCGGTCTATAATTCCCTGTTTTCTCTCTCCCTCCTTACCCGCTAAGTGGGTAATTTCTTCGGAGCTATCTGGGATATACAGTTTTCTGTATCCTGAAACGCATTGCCTGTTTTGTTTTGATTAATTATCCACTTAGCCATTTCCGAGATATTCAAGGGAATTGGCCTCAAGGGAATCCCTCCCTTTGAGTGAATAGGAATATGCGCACACACCCAACAACTAGAAATGTTACCTTGTTTGGCATAAATGTATGACATATACAAAAAGGTATTTACATGTAATTCCCCGATGGGGAGTCCCGAGTAGCATTGACTCAGATCAGGGAACACACTTCACAGGTGCTGTCTGCCAAGAAGTCTGTAGGTTACTGAACATTACGTGGGATTTACACTGTTCTTATCACCCACAATCATCAAAGGACAAGTAGAACGAATGAATCGAACTCTGAAACAACGGCTTGCCAAATATCACCAAGAAGGAACACCATGGCCCCAGGCACTACCAATAGTGCTATGTAGCATTAGGGCAACCCCGAACAGAACTACAGGTCTAAGCCCATTTGAAATTATAACAGGAAGACCCATGTCGCTGCCAGGAACTATTGATTTACGGAAAGTTGATGTTCACTTAATGAGTGACATTTTGTTATCATACTGTCAGAACCTAACCAATGCTATTCGTTCTGTTTCTCAACAGGTATCGGCAGCTTGGGGTAATCCACCTGAAGAAGGACACAACATCATCCCGGGAGTCTGGGTGTATATGAAAAAGTTGCATAAAGAACCTTTGGGTGCCAAGTGGGAGGTCCTTACCAAGTGTTATTGACCACCCAGGCAACTGATAAAGTCCAAGGAAAGAAAGCCTGGATCCACGCTTCACATGTTAAACGAGCACCAGTAACTGAAGCTGAAATCTGATAAGGACAATTACTTTTTGTCAAAATGTATAAATTTTCTGTATTACTGACTGTAGGTATTCCAGGTATATGCCTACTTCTTACTAGCCGACCCTCTGCACCAAAGGGAAATAGTAGGGTAGCAAGGGAATTACATGTAAATACCTTTTTATATATGTCATACATTTATGCCAAACAAGATAACATTTCTAGTTGTTGGGTGTGTGCGCATATTCCTATTCACTCAAAGGGAGGGATTCCCTTGAGGCCAATTCCCTTGAATATCTCGGAAATGGCTAAGTGGATAATTAATCAAAACAAAACAGGCAATGCGTTTCAGGATACAGAAAACTGTATATCCCAGATAGCTCCGAAGAAATTACCCACTTAGCGGAGCATATCCAAAAGGAGGTAGAAAAACTTAAGCAACCCCCATCATTCACTTTGTGGAGCGGAGCCACTGAATGGCTAGGTTCAATAGGAACTTCATTGGTGGAAGGTTTAATTCTATTCATTTTAATTTTTTTACTTTTATATTGTTTGTTTATGTTGATTAAATGTTGTTGCAACCAGGCGGCAGCAGCTGCTATCCCGCAGGTGAGACACCTTGCAAGTCCCAGCAGACGTGGCACAGGGGTATATTATGCTTAAGGGAAGGTTGTTTACTGGTTGAATTAAGATATTGATTTGAATTAAATTGGAATAAGGTTAATTAACCTACTAAAACCAGACTTCCATTTTGGCCACAATGGAATTCGGGTTGGTGTAAATTTGTGTGGAAGCTACTAGTCCAGACATGTTTTGAAACACATCAACAAATTTTAGAAGGAAACTCTATTACATGTATGAAATTATTTTGTAGAATGTTTAACCAGTAATACCTGATGTTTTATGATTCAGTTTGTGAAAGAATCAAAGGGGGGATTGATAGAGAATACAAACAAGCAGTCTATGAGAAAGCACAGACCCCCCAGTCAGAACTGCTAAGTGAGTGGGAGCATGTTGCATTAAGACATCAATCAACTTGACATTTCAGGACCTTTGGCAGCGAGCCAATTAAAGGTTAACAGAATATCAATTGAGCCAATAAGGTCAAAGAAGGCGAGTTCTTTTCTGTAAATTGATCAGGTATAAGAACAGCCATGTTTTGCCATGTGTTCTCAGAAGGACAAAGGCCTGGCTTAAAACCAAGAGCTTGTAGCATCTGCCAGAATAAAATTACGTTAAACCTACAACTGGAGTTCGCATTTCATTGAAAATTAAGAGATCTAACAGTGCCACTGCCACAGGGCAGGGCCTCAGCAATTCTAGTAATCTGCTGGACGACAGATTGCTGGACTTCTGTGAAACCCTGCAAGCCCCTTTAAACACTGGAATCCAGATCCATGATGGCAGCAGTCTGCACCTCCACTGCAGCACTCAGATGTTGAGTGGCTGCTGCTTGTGCTGCAATGGAAGCTGAGAGATCGGCTATCAGATGCTGCATCAGGCTTGGGTCCACAAGTGTGCTAATGGAGTTGGTCACCACTTCCATGCTGGAAAGCATGGGCTCCATGCTCTGCGCAAAGCCCTATGCCAAGTTGGTGCCGGACTGCTCCATGCTCCTTGACACCCATGCAGGCTTTCTGGCAGGTTTCCCAATACACCAAACATTTCATTTGGTGGAAATCAGCTGTTACTGTTTCACAGATTTTTTTGACAGTTCACTACATTGAAGATTGCTTCACATGTTTCCTGACATTGGCTTAATGGAAGAGGATGAGCAGGAGCAGATAAGGGCTACCCAAAATTTCTGGTGTCACTAAAGGCATGCTGTCTGGATCCACCATCATGCCATCTAATGCATCTACAGACCCCGGCAATATATGAAAAGCACTACTTCTGGGGCTGAGGTTAAGCAGGGAGACAGTTAGCTGTACCATCTGATTCAGAAAGACCTATACAACCTTAAGGATTGAGCAGCACTGCCAGTGGCTGTCAAGGTGAGTACAGACCTCAATTGTTATGCCTCAAGCTTCTTTCAAGTGAGCAGTATTGGCCAATTTGCTGTCCATAACTGCGTCAATCTAGTGCTTTAATCATGCAGACCAATACCTTTCCTACTGACCAAAACAGCAACATAACAAGGCTGCCGAATTAAAGTGGATTGTGTGATTTTCTAAAGTATAGGAGGTGGTTGATAGCCATGGCCAACCAAGTCCTTAGCCACAATGCCATAGCTTACATGAACAGAAAAATATTTTATTGCATCAATGCACATCTTGTCTGTGACCACCTGCACTGCATTATCAATTCAATTCAATGCATGTATAATGGTTTAATTATATGCTAATCATCTGTGCTGTCTTACTTGAAAGCAAAAAGAGGCTGGAAGGATGGTTCCTCAGAGACCAAAGCTAACATCTTCAACCCTGACTGATGATACCCTTGCAGCAACCATGGACAAAATCTGAGTGAATAAGGTCTATACAACACTAGGGTCACTACTGCGCATATCACAGAAATCTTGAAATTGTGCTTTAGATGTCTGGACAGTATGGCTCCCGGGTTTCCAAGATTGCTTTCATCTGCATCAGTCTCTACAACTTTACTATATAAGGAACAAGAAGGTTAATCTAGAATAGAGACCTTGAGGATGCGCCTGCTGAAATACTAGAACAGCCAAGAAGACTGTTGCATTGGGCACTCATCCAAGAAATATTTCACTAACTGCCAGAGCTGTTCCTTGAAGGAAGGAGAAAGTAACCCAAAATGTCTTCAGCGGCACGATCCTCTGCATTTCCTCAATTACCATCAATGCCCCTCCTTTGCTCTGGTGTTTATTATGTATGATTACAAAAATAATCTATCAAGTTTAAATGCAGTGTAACTAATTTATAACCTACTTTCTGTGAGTGATGTTACTGTTTTTCCCCATGATGTTCCCCTTAGTGTTTGGGAATTATAGATGCAATCTAACCCTGAATCTATGAATTATTTTAGTGCATCCCCTCTGGAATGAGTAACTGCTGGTTGGTTGCAGGATTTCACTACATTTTACATGTACTAGTGTCTTCTTGTGCTTGTTCCTGAGAAGATGCAAAAACTGATTTAGCCACTTAATTGTGTCTACATCAGTTATGCCACGACTGTTGGCCACTCTCAATGTGTCTCTGGACTTGTGTGGGAACTGATCTCTTGGCAGTAATGAGGTTTATGAACTTCTGTCTCAAGGTCCTCTGTCTGATTGCCTAGCATGTTCAAGCTAAATCAAATCAACTGTTGTCGACTGGAGCCCAAGGCCTTTATAGCAGCAGTGTGAGCATTCCTGAGATATAATCCTACTGTACTTTGAACATTTGTCAGTGAAAGCTGCAAATGTCTCTGGAGTTGTCATGTGGTCTGTTGTAGACTGCTCAGATAGCAATCTCCCTTTAAAAGCAGGCCATCTCAAGTCAACATTCCCAGGCACCGCAGAAGAGGCAAGAACTGCACTATCCCATCAGGTAGCAGTGTCCATTCTTCACTTGCCACTACCACTTGTTCCTCCTCACATGTGAATTGCTTGGTGCGATCTCCTCAAGCTCACTACCTATATCTCACAGGGTGTATAACTGTGCAGTTGCTTGCTATAGGTTGAAGAATGATACAGGTGTTTCTTATTCTAGTTCATCAGTAGTGTTGACATTCTGTTCTTCCAGGCCTGCAAAAACAGAAGAGGAACCTATATTAAAGAAGCACCTTCAAGCAATCCTGCATATGATGTTGGTGATGTGAGTGCAAGCCTGTATGTGAGTAACTCAGTGAGGGGACAGGATAACAAACCAGGATGGTATTAATCCGGAATTTACAGAAAGCCCCTGGTTTCACTCTTCCCTAATTCATTGATGCTATCATAGAATGAATCATCGAATGGTACAGCACAGAAGGAGGTCATTCAGCCCATTGTGCCTGCTCTTTGAAAGAGCTATCTGTGATATATTCTTTGTGACATCACTAAAAACACTCACTATAAGATGACTCCAACACACCCTGGGGCCGAAATTGCCCCTTTCCTTAAGGCTTGTTACCCCCGAAAAGCGGCGGCCATGCTGTGGAGTGCAGTGGCCACTGACTTTTTGGGCAATGGCCACTGATAGCCCAATTGCCCTCCTGAGTTTTCCTGGCGGTGCCTCGATCCCTTCCTTACCACTCCGCTGCTGCCGATCGGTGGTAAGCACGTTATCACCGTGCGCACTGCCAATCGAACCTCCCGATGGCGACATTCCCCATGAAAAATCTTCGGCCCGCTAAGCGGTGCCAAAACAAGCTTTTCCTCAGTAGTCCAGTGAGGCTGTGGCCTACCACAGCGGTGGTGCTTCTTCCCTTAAAGGGGAGGGCCTATTGCTGCTGCCGTCATGTTTTTTTTTGTCAGCTGACTGCTATGTCGGCCTGACAATCATGCCCCCAGTTCTGGATAAGGCCCGTTATCGCTGTTTTGCGGCGGCCATGCAGAGGAATCGAGTGGCCGCCGTGTTGCAGTCCATTGGCCGCCACGACCCAAATTCAGTTTGGGGATTTTTTGGCCTGTCTTCCGAACTTCCTCACTTCTGCCACGCTGCTGCTGACCACCACAAGCGTGTCATCAAAGCGCGCACTACTGCTATCCCGCACTGCGTCTCAAATTTAACTGCAAAAATCGTATTTTCTGTCGGCGCACCTGGTTTCTTGACTGCGAACCACGGCCCTTCAAGGGGAGGGCGCACTGCCGCGACCACCTTGTTTTTATTTTTGCCGGTCGACTTCCTGATCAGCTGGCCAATTATTGCCCGAGGTTCGGCTGGGTTGCCAACATGCAGCCTGGCACACCCTCTTGGGTGCCAGGCCATTGGTCCAGCCGAAACCCTCCCTGGTGGCCCAGTGGGCTGAAGTTATGAAAATGCCTTAAATGAAGGGGAGAGCTGTGGTGACATGGCGCCATGATGACATCATCGCAGCGGCCACTCCACACGACCACCAACTTCCGCCCCTCAGTTGCCGTCACCACCGCGGTTTTGCTCCTCAGGTATTGTCACCGCCCCTCCACCACCATTATGACCAACTTCCGATCAAAACAAAAAAAAACAAAGAGTCGAATGTTGCGAAAGAGTCGACCTGAACTGCAGCTGCAGTAAAAAAACAGTGAACCAGGGTGGGAGCGTGGGGCAATTTGTACCCCAGGTGTCTTTTATTGTATTTACATCAGCAGTTGCATTGCCACAGTAGTCCACTAGGTGAAGCAGTTGTCCACTAGGGGGAGTTCTATATTACACTTCTCCCTCCTTAACGAAGAAATAATCATAACAAAACAATCATCATACAAAACTTGCATGGTTATATACAACAAAAGATATGGACTTATTTTGCCATATCTACAAATCAAACTTAACCACTTGTTTTCTGTTTCGAAGAGGATACCTTGCTCTTGAACAGAACTTTCCAAACATGGTATCAAACTTGGACGCATTCCAGGCTGAACCTGAGGAGAGTTTTTCTCCAAGGGCAAACCTTGATCGACATTTAAACTCTGTATCGCTTCAGACTGTTTGTCTGCCTGACTCGGACTCAGACTTAAATTCCGACTTTCTCTTGGACTTGTTTCTAGTACATCTGATATAGGATTTGCTACTGGTACTCTACTTGTAATAAGATTATCTGACTCATCGGAAATAATCAAATCATTCCAACTTTCAACTCCTTCCACATCTGTAGGTAAAATATCAATGTGAACAAGCCTAACCTTTCCATCATTAAACATTTTGGCCAAATATGTGCGAGAGGCACATATCTTCACTACTCCTCCTGGTAACCACTTTAACCCTTTATGGTGATGGTTCTTCACTCTATCCTTCTGATTCAATTTCACACTTCTCTCTCTTACTCTATTGCTACAATGATTCTCTTTTTGTCTTGATTGTGCCAAGTTTGGCTTTAACAACAAGAACCTGGTTCGTGGCTGTCGTTTGAGAAACAACTCTGCTGGTGTTCAACCAGTAATTGTATGAGGAATATTAAGATAAGTAATCAGAAAATTTGTCAATTTGTGGTCCAAAGACAACTGCTGTTTCTTTAGATTTGGATCCAACATTTGCTTGATGAGGGCACATTTTACAATTTGTACTGTGTGCTCTGCTATACCATTTGAAGCAGGGTAGTATTTTGGTATGTTTCACACCATTTCTGCTCATGAACTGTGCAAATTTGTCTGAACAAAATTGCGGCCCATTATCTGACACAATTTCTTCTGGGAGGCCATATGAAGAAAACAATCTTCGCAAATTGTCTCGAGTTCTACTTGTTGTTATTTTCTGCATCGGAAACACTTCTACCCACTTTGAATAGTTAGCAATCACAATGAACAACTGCTATCTTTCTAGCTCAGCAAAATCTATATGTAACCTTTGCCACACCCTGGGAGGCCATTTCCATGGCTGTAGTGGTACTGATGGTGGTTTCTTGCTTACCAATTAACATGTTGTACACTGACTAATGATGTACTCTATATCTTTATCTTGATCTGGCCACCATAAGGAACTGCATGCAAAACTCTTGGTCAGGTGCTGGTCATGAAGATCTCTTAACAATTTGGACTTGAATTTATTTGGAATAACTACTCTTGCACTCAACATGATACAATCTTTATCCACTGATAATTCATTCCTATAAACAAAGCATGGATGAATATCTTTCTCTGTTACCTTTTTTGGCCAGCTATTTAATATGTAATCATACACCTTTGACATAACTGGGTCACGCTGGGTTGCTCTACCAATCTCTTCAACTGTGATTGGCAGCTCATCGATGTATGAAAAATAGAACACTTCTTCACCATTGGGTGTAACTTGTGATGAGGATGGCAACCTAGACATAGCATCAGCATTATTGTGATCAGCTGATCGTCTGTACTCAATGTCATACATATATGCTGACAAAATCAAAGCCCATCTGTGCATTCGGGCTGCAGCTAAGGGTGGAACTGGAGACTTTGGATGGAGGATTGCCGTCAGGGGCTTATGGTCAGTAACTATGGTAAACGTATGACCATACAAGTATTTGTGGAACTTCTTGACCTCAAAAATCAATGCCAAATCTTCTCTTTTGATCTGCGCATAATTACGTTCACTGGCAGAGTAAGTGAAGCAAAAGCACCCCACTATATAGTGCATGAAAGATCACTGTCCGAACTCCATACAGAGAGGCATCACATGCTAGCTTTATCTCCTTAGATAAGTCATAGTGAACTAACATGGTGCTCTCTACCTACCGGCTTTTATACTCTTTGAAAGCTGCGTCGCATTCTTCTGACCACTTCCGATGGACCTGTTTTTTCAATAGCTCATTCAATGGATGTAACAATGTAGCTAAATTTGGTAGGAACTTCCCATAATAGTTCAAATGACCCAAGAATGATCAAAGTTTTGTGATATTCTTGGGAATGAGTGCATTTCTGATCGCATCCAGCTTTCCCTTGGTTGGTTGTAAGCCATATTTGTCTACTCTGTGTCCTAAGCACTCCACTGAGTTTTGAAATAACTAACACTTGTGAGCAGTCACTCGTATTCAGTGCTTCTCTAGCTGTTTGAGCACTTCATTCAATACTTTATTATGAATTTTCCTGTTTGATGCGGAAATGAGTATGTCATCTAAAAACCATACTAGCCGTTCATGCCTTGCAAAATCTGATTAATCACCCCTTGGAATATGGCGGGGGTGGAAGACATTCCAAATGGTAGCCCATTAAATTGATATAGGCTTGGATGAGTATTTATAGTCAAGCGTGACTTGGACTCCTCATCTAGTTCAAGTTGTAAGTAGGCATTTGTGAGAGCTAACTTTGAGAATATCTAGCCACCTGTCAGCGTTGTGAACAAATCTTCTACATTTGGCAATGTATTGGGTAGATTAACCTCTAGAATCTGAGTTACAGTTACTTTATAATCACCACACAACCTTACCTTACAGTCTTAGATACAACAACAATGGGTGTAGCCCAATTACTTAGATCTATCTTAGAGATAATGTTCTCAGTTTCTAGTCTTTTGACTTCTTGCTCAACGTTTTCCTTGAGTCCGTATGGTATGGGACATGGCTTGCAGTAAACTGGTTTAGCGTCCTTCTGTACCCTGACACTCACCTTAAAGCCTTGGATCGGACTGTCTGTTTTGCAGAACATCTTCGGCTACTTCTTGATGATGTCATCTTTCTATGCAAATCTCGTTTCAACACGAAAAATCTCATTCCAATCCAGCTTCAGTTCTCTCAACCAATTTCTACTTATTAAAGCAGAAGACATTACGAAGAGAGGAAAGCTCTGAAGCTGATCCTTGTATTTCACCGGTACATTGATACATCCTACCACAGGGATTTGCTCTCCCGAGTAGCCTCACAGCTCTATCTTTGACTTCTCCAGTAGAAAATCACTCAACTGGTCAAGATATAGCGATTCCAGTACTATGCTCATGGATGCATCAGTGTTGATTTCCATGGGTATCCTGGTTCCTGCAACATCTACTTGGATGACAATATATCGCGAATCGCTGTTAAGATAACCTCGTGCTCCTGATGACATGCATCTCCAGAACCTCCTCATCCTGTTGCTTCTCTTCAATGCTATGTAGTCTCTGGCGATTTCAATTTATAGCATTGAACATCGGTCTACATGCCTTCGCAAGATACCCAGTTTTCTTGCAGTAGAAACACTCTGCCTTCACATATGGACAGCTTTGAGCAGTGTGTTGTCCCAGACACCAATAGCATGACTTCAATGCGCTGTTACCTTGGTGAGTTGCTGAGGCCTTGGGGCACTATTGCCTTTTACTTCTAACCTGCAGGCGATTCACTTCGGTTATCTGACAACTGGAATTGGTGCGAAATTCTCGGGAGTATTGGTCGGCCATATCCATCGACATAGCTGTCTGACAAACTAAATCAAAAGTCAAGTTAAGGGTTGTCAACAACTTTCTTCTGATTGCCACAATCAAAGTGATCACGTAATGCTCAGTCCTGAAAGTTTCTGAAATGACAGTGAATAGATAGCCTTTTTTAATGCTTCAATGTACTCACTGATATTCTCGTCAATTAATTGATCTCGTATTCCAAAATGATAGCTTTCAGCAATTTCCAGGCGCTCAGGACTGTAGTGTCATTCTAACTTAGAATCTGCATCAGTGGAGTGTGCTTCAGCTTGACGGGATCAAGCACATTTTTCAGGATTTCATACGCCTGCTTCAGTCAAGAAAATAGCCCTTTTTCTTTCTAACACCACTCGGTTATGGTTTTAACATCGGGGACTTCAACGATACTACTTGCAGTGAAAAACATTTCTATCTGCTCCATATATGCTCAGAAAGTCTCTCAGTTATGATGGAACTCACCCAAATGCCCTATTATTCCCATAGGTTCAGCCATCTGGACTCTTCAGTTGAGCCAAGTGTGCTTGTAATTTACCTTGGATTTTTAGCTGTGCTGCAAAACAAAGAAGCTCTCAAAATCTCTTTGTTGGTTGGCTGGATCATTCACCAACAACAATTTCAGTTAGGATATCCAGAAATTTTATCCTACGTCGCCAAAGTTCTTTATGACATCACTAACAACACACACTACAAGTTGGCTCCAGCACATGATGTGTCTTTTATTGTATTTACATCAGCAGTTGCATTTCCACTGTAGTCCACTCAGTGGAGCAGTAGTCCACTAGGAGGAGCTCTATATTACACTATACTAATAATGTCCTTGCTGCCCTTCTCAAATAGTGCCAAGTGATTCTAATGTTATGTTCTCCTCTCACGTAGCTGTCGGGCAGCCTCACCTTTCTGTAGCACATACCATAAATTTGGGCTTGTGCTTTGAATGACCAATAATACAGTGTGTGTGCAGTACACCAACATCAATGCCTAGGTTATAAATTATTGCTCAAGGCTTTGACGTGGGAATTGACGGTGGTGACGGTGCTTCATCGTTGCTGGGTCAAAATCCAGTACAGTGGGACTACCTTCCACCACATGGACTGTAGCAGTTCAAGATGTCGGCTCACTACCACCTTCTCACTGTTCTGCCACTCTATGCAAATGATACATTGTACATGTATGTGTGGAGCATCAGCCTCAGTTGTGCATGCATGATCCTGACTAAAGCTGGAATGAAAAAGTGTGCAGACTAAGTATGAAGAAGTTTTATCAAAGAAGTACAATAGAGTAGAAGTGAAAAAAAGAGAGCAAAAGAAATAAAAATGCAAAGATCTGCTGAAAAAGAATGGGGCCCAGCCTGTGCATGCATGGTTGGAGCCAAATTTCAGGCAAACATCATCATCATCATCATAGGCGGCCCCTCGTATTAAGGATGATTTGCTTCCACGCCAAAAAGAGATGAGTTCACAGGTTTTTCAATGAAGGGCCTAATATTCCAGGTCCCTACATGTTGAAGGGTGGAAGATGCCTGTGCATGGATTTTTTTAACGTGTGGTAGCCGTTGCACACGGGCTTGACAGAGCTAGGTCTTGGTGACCAAGACGACTGGAGACCAGCTCTGCTGACAACACATACATAAAGGCAGAAAATTCACAAAACAAATGGTGAATCTATCTTGGCTAAAATAACTTTATCAAGGAGGCTTTGAAGGCAAACAAATGGGTAACAAAAGGTAATGGAAGAAATTAAGCTCTAGGGAAAGAAAACAAATAATCACCAGGTCCATAAGACACAGGTAAACCTCTTGAACAAAGCAGTTGGATAGAAATATGGAATACCACACAGGCAATTGATGGGTACGTTCAGTGATTGTTGCTGGAATTATTCAATGTTTTTGCGTTTATGTTCCTCCTGTGGCAGCACTTTAAAAAATAATTGGTTGAACTTGCAGCCTTTCAAATGGTTGCATTTTTTATGAGCTTCTAATGGATCTTTGCTGATTGATCACATCACGCAAGAGTATGCAAACCAAACTACTGAGAAATATGTGAAGAGTTTCTATTTACCAGATACAGAGTGCACACAGTTTCCCTTATAAGGAAAACAACCAAATTACCTAAATGCAGAGAGTTTAGGTGCAGTTTACCAACAGTGGAGGCTGAGGGAGTCTCAACTGTCAAAGGAATATTGCTGCAGTTCAACCAGCAAACAATGCACAAGTAAGATTCATACTGCTTGTCCAGCTAGGACCAACCTTTGTGCTAGAATATTAACTTGGGAGTCTGTCAAGAGCTGAGTGGGAAAAATTCCAGTCCCAGTAATAAGTCAGCCTAAATTGATTACATTTATAAGCCAGGTGGCTGGTCAATCATCAAATGTCCTAGAGTACCACAACCTGGCTAGCTCAGGTATTGGATTACCAAGTATGCCACAGAGAATTGTCTTGGTTCCAATCTTCCATTGCAAACAAAGTGTATCATCTCAGTGCCAACCTTGCCACAAAATCATGTGGCAGATGGCAAATGCAAATTTGAGTTCTTACCAGACCAACAGTAGATACCAATGACTTTTCACAAGCAGCATGCTGAGCAGCACAACTTTCCATAAAATGTTACTGTTCATATGGCCATTACAGAGACATATCATGGCCATGAAATTCCTTCTCTTAGTGCCGGCATTAAAAATGGCGGCCACCATTTCCGGCGCACCACGGCTGTCCATATTTTGGGCTGGTTGGCAGTGCAGCATTTGGCAGAAGAATGCGAAATGGTAGATCATGACAACAATCAGCGTGTAACGCTGATTTGACGCATGACCTGCTATTTTGGACATCGCCGCTCAAATGTATGCCCTCTACAAAGCACGCACAGCTGAATATGTGTTCAGTTGCACGATGGACCCCCCTTACTAGCTCAACTTAAATGGACACATGCAAGTTACTTTTTGCATTTATATTGGTTCCTGTACAGTTTATTTGAGTAGTAGCTTGGTGTAAGACATTTAAAGGGTTGTTAAAGTATGCAGAGAGTGCAGGGACTGCTGCTGGATGTTTGCAAGGCTTTGGCTCTGAAAGGAAGATCTACGGGAACATCACATGCTCCCAGTCCTGGGCACTCCAGTTGCAGTCCCACTTGGGCTGCAGCATGACATGGAGATGGAGCAGAGGTAGCAAAGAGGACAAGCTGCTCGCAGATGGAAGTAGTGGAGGAAGAGGAGTAGGAAGAGGAAGAAGTAGAAGAGGAGGAAGAGGAAGAGGAGCAGGAAGCGGAAGGAAGGGGGCTACCGAGTCACTCCCTTTCTGGCCGGAGATATCCGGGATCGAAACATCCGCCTATGGTACCAGTAAACACAATCCCAATTTCCCATTCAGCATTAGTCCCCGACCTTACCTTCCCTCTGTTACCATCAAAGTATCCTCTTGGTCACAATGCTGAAATAATAACTATCACCAATCAAATTTTTCAATCCAACTTTATCCATATATGCATCCAATATTACATCAAAAAATCAACGAATCACTCTTGTGCATTCCCTTAGAGACTGTCTTGCATGTGCCTTTGCCTATCCTAGTGCTCCTATGCAATGCTACCCCAGTGGTTGCAGCATAGCTGCTGGAAGGCTGGTGACTTTCAGTGGGAGAAGACTGCAGATGGTCTTGCTGGATGACCTCGTGGAGTTCTGAGCTTAGTAGGCCCAGTTTCGGATTGTACCACCCCTGCCAGGCCGGCAGCAGTCTGAGCTGGCTGATTGACAGGCAAAAGAAGTGGCACTGGCGAGGTGGCAGTGGTGGGAGTACAAATTATGTCATCCTGAGAGAGGACAGCAGGGTCCTCCTCCACAGATCCATTACAACTCCACCGGCGCAGTGTTTCACCAATCCCAGTAATCTGCTGGGGTTCATGCTGTTGGACTGCTGTGAAACCCTGCAAGCTCCTTTCAACACTGGTAAACCCAGCCAGGATGGCAGCAGTCTGTGCTTGCGTGCCAGCAAGCTGAGCTTGCATGACTTCAGTCTGAGCTTCCATTGCAGCACTGAGACATTGGGTGGATGCTGCTTGTGCTACAATGGAAGTGGAGACTTCGGGCATCAGATGTGGTAAGATGGTTAGGTCCTCAAGTGCATTAATGGATCTGCCCAGCCCTTCCACGCTGGACAGGATGGGCTCAAGCTCTGCCAAAAGCCCTGTGCAAGAAGTGAATGCTTACACGATATGCAGATTGTAAATCAGAAGAGATTGTGGGATGAGTGGGAAGTGGGATGTTAGAAAGAGGATATTGTATGAAGATATTGGCATCTTATATTCCTTTAGCCCAACCACTGGTCATGGGCTCAGCCATCCCCCTGCCAAGAATGGCCAGTACCATCTCCTCCATGAGGGTGAGATCATGCAGGCAAGCCTGTTCCCCACTGGTTAAGTTCTGCTGGTGCTGGTTATGCGCCACGTTTTCCTGCAAGAATATCCCCTATGGGGACATGATATTGAATTGATTTTTGGACAGGGAGCTGGATCAGGGGCATGCCCTGTCCACTCCATGCACCGACCTGGTCTTGCAATATTTCCAGGAACGGTGCAACTTCGCCTCTCGGCCTTTTGGCCTAAGATCAAACACATTGGCGCAAAGTGATCTTTGGCGTTAGAGTTGATCTGGAACGAAATTGGATATAATAATTTTTTTTTTAAATAAAGGGAAGTGTGTCAGTGAGTGTGGTATAATGTGTTTGGATGATGTGCAGCCATGGTTGAATAACTGACAGCATGTTCAAGCTGTGAGATGAGGGTGTGAGCCTTGCAGCAGTGGCAAGTGTGCCAGGGTGATGTGAAGCTAGGAATGTGAGGTGTGTCTCGTGTTTTGTAGAGATTGTTGGTAGGTGAGTAATGGGGTGTGGTGCATTAAGCAATGTGTGAGGCTAGTGGTGCAATTGGTAGGAGACGGCTTTTAAAGATGCATTCACTGACCTTGACCATTCATCTGAGGTCATTAAATTTCTTTGGGCACTGGAGCCATGTCTTTGGAGTGACACCTCGCCAATCTGGTCCCACATCCTCTTTACTGTGTTTCTGCAGAGCCTCCTGGCCCCGTGTGTGTAGAGGACCTCTCTTCAAGGTGCTGCACAAAGACTGAGTGTTATGTCCTTTCCCTAGCCTGTTGAGGTATTTTTGGTTTGTGCTAAAGCAGTTTTAAAATTTTTGATCATCAGAATGCAGCTCACCTTTAAGAGGTGCAGTCTGCCTTTAAGAGGTGCAGGCTAGCTTTAAGTAAAGCTAGGCACATGCTAAGACACAAACTTTGGTCCCCTGCTGAGTGCATAGCCAGTCAGCAGCACATTCAATACTGGGCTGTGCGCTATTATTACAATTAGCAGGTGGCACAAATTTTACGTGCTGGCTTAACTCCTTTCAGTAGGCGTGAGCCAATTGCACATCATGATCCTCGTGCCTGGTTTCGGGCCTAATCTAATTTCACCCTCACCTCCCCCCCCCACCCCATATCTTACCAAATGAAGGTGTGAAGCTTCAGTTTCAACTTCTCGCTTCTCTGCAATCCTGTAATCCAATAATGGTAGACACAAAACCCTCAGTATATGAGTGGTTGGTGTCATATCTGACCACAAAATAATGCCATTCAGTAGCTGTTGTGGCAAGCCTCAGAGTTTCCTGGACCTCAAACATTGGGTGAAGGAACCCCTTCTGTTGCCTCTGTTGGAATTCTGAACCATGAAAAACTGTAACCTGCATTCTGAATTTGCCATCATAGAAGATGAGAAAGAAATGGGGTTAGTGCAGGAAAGTGGAGTTGAGGTAGAGGATCTGCCATGATCTTATTGAATGGCAGAGCAGGCTCGAGGGGCCAAATGTCCTACTCCTACTCCTATTTCTTACGTTCATATGTTCTCAGAACAATAGCAAAGAACTGTTTCCAAGCTAAAATCAGCTACCAGCAGAATCCCCTGATTTCAAAATGAATCAGCAGTTAGGACAGATGAACCTTGGATTATCCAATCAAAACTTTCAGATTCCCTTTAAGCCATGCAAAGGAATAATAATGCGCATGAGAGCACCATATCACACTGGTTCGTTCATTGTTCACGTTGATGAGTGGAGTGCACTAGATTCCCAGGAGAATCTACCAACAACATAATAACATACAATTCTTTCAGAAATGCCTGGAACAAACCAAGACCACATTATGATACCATTGAACACATCATTAATGAAGACATTTAATAAAATATCTGACAATGGTCATCTTTAAGCATGATTGGACTAAGAAGTGCTATGCATTTCAATTCCCATACTGGAGGTGCTTAATTAGAAGGCAGATTTGTCGACCTTATTTTTGTGTGTTAATGATGCTATTGGTTCTCTGCAAGTCAGATTATTTTATATTTGTGAGTGCAACTAATCAGTGGAGAAGTGAACATCTCCTATTGGCTGCACTCCTGCAATGTAAAAATGCCTTAAATCTGTTTAAGATGCTTAATAATGTTACATTTACACTGATTAAACTTTAGTGATTAATAAACTGTCTGTTAGATTACTAATTATCAAAGCATTAGCAAAAGTGAATGCCATTAAAAGGAAATCATCATGGGTTAGTTTAATGAGTTAATACAGTACCTGGAACAACTAGGATCACACAGAAGCAGATGTAATCTATGAATATTAAATAACTTCTCACTGATTTAGCAAAATCTACTGAACTGTGTTTGATCGGTAATAATTTTGTTGTTAGATCTTGTACATTTAAATCATCCTGGTATGCATAATGGTAATGGGATATTACAGCTATTCAGAAGAGACATCCATTCAAATGAATGAGTGAAAAAAGGGTTTTGAAAAAGCAGCACAATTAAGCTGGAAATACATTTTAACAGCTGTGTATTCAATTGAACAATCATTTTTGTTCAATTGCCTAAGCTTGAAAAGTTGACACAATTAATATCAATTAATTATTGCTTATGTGTCACAACAGAATAAAAATGATATTTAAAAGCAGTATCAGCAGAGACATGTGATTAGCTTACAGAATGATTGGATGTGTGGATGGAGAGAGAGAAAACCCAGAAAACTGAGGAAAAAGTAAACTAACAGCTAGGGTAATTATTATCAACCAGTGTAAACACTACAGTGTGTAAGTACAGTACAGTATTTGTAATGACATGAAAACTGTATTTTTTTTACAAGATTCCTACCTACCTTTTCCCATTAAGCTGCATAATAGGTATGGTATATTGGCCCCTGAGTAACACATCAGGTTTGAACAATTGTTTCAGATAAGTTGCAGCTTGGGTCTGGATATCATTAAAGGCAACCTGTCGCAAAATAGCAATAATTATATAACATATATTATCTACATTTTATTTACTGTATCACAAAATTAAACTTGCAAAAAAAGCGAATAACATTTCTCTGGCGCGGGACGCGGCGACCGTCATTTTGGTCAGGGCCTTAGCACTGCTGATAGCAGCACTGGCCCTGGACATGCAAACATGGAGAGCATGGCTGACTTAACGTCACACTCTGCGAATTTGAACCTTTGTGCTGAGTTTAGCGCTGGTCCTAAGCTCGCTCAGAAAAACGAGCGTGCAGTAGACTGACAGAGACGCTGTCGGCACTTCTTAAAGGGACACAAACATATTCCATGTAAGTTTGCATTTAAGCTTTTGGACTGGATTTTTTATATTTTATTGAAGTATTGGCTTTGTGCAATACATGGTAAAAGTTGTTAAAGTGTGCAAGGAGTGCTGGGAATGCTGGGAGTGCTGCTGGACACTTGCAAGGCCTCAGATGGTAAAAGAAGGCCTCTGAGAAGACAGAACATGCTACAAATACTCACCAGGTCAGACAGCATTCATGGACAGAGAAACAGAGTTCACATCCCAGGTTGAGATGCTGCCTGACCTGCTGAGTATTTCCAGTGTTTTATGTTTTTATTTCATATTGCAAGCATCCGCTCACAGAGGGAAGAGGAAGATGCAGAAGAGGAAGACGCAGAAAGAAAAGGAGGAGGCAGAAGGAAGGAGGCAACCCAGACAGCCCCTTAATGGCAGGGATATCCAAGATGGAATGATCCATCTGTGGTACCAGTAAACACAACCCCAATTGTCCTATCAACATCTTTACCACACCTTACCTTCCCTCTGTTACTGACCATCACAGTGTCCTCTTGGCCATAATGCTGAAATAAAAGCCACTACAAAGCAAAGTTTCCAATCCAACTTTATACAGCTATCCATCGAATATGACATCAAAAAATCAACTCATCAGCCTTATGTATTCCCTTAGTGACTGTCTTGTGTGTGTCTTTGCCTACCTACTGATAGTAGTGCTACCCCAGTGGCTGGTGAAAGGTTTCTGACTTTCAGTGGGGGACACTGCAAATGGCCTTGCTAGTCGATCATATGGAGCTCATGGCTAGGAGTGTCAAATCAAGTGACGGTGTTTCTTCTTCTTCATTCTCCTCTCCCTGCTCTGGTTCAGCCACTGGCTGGGCAGGCTGCATTTCCTGGGTGTGTGAAATGAGGATGCACAAGGGTAGAGTTGTGGTCAGGGGAGGGTAGGAAAGCTAGAGGTGCATGTGAGAAGGAGGATAACGCATGATGATACAAGCATCTTGTATCTTTTCAGCCCTGCCACTGACCAAGGGCTCAGCCATGTCCCTGCCAAGAATGGTGGAATTAGTGATGGGGAACATGGAGATGGCAGAGACTCTGAAAAAATATTTTGTAGATGCAGGAAGAATGTTCCCAATGTTGGTGAAGTCCAGGACCAGGGGTCACAGTCTAAGGATAAGGGGTAAGCCATTTAAAACCAAGAAGAGGAGAAACTTCTTCACCCAGAGAGTGGTGAACCTGTGGAATTCTCTACCACAGAAAGTTGTTGAGGCCAATTCACTAAATATATTCAAAAAGGAGTTAGATGAAGTCCTTACTACTAGGGGGATCAAGGGGTATGGTGAGAAAGCAGGAATGGGTTACTGAAGTTGCATGTTCAGCCATAAACTCATTGAATGGCGGTGCAGGCTCAAGGGCCGAATGGCCTACTCCTGCACCTATTTTCTATGTTTCTATGTTTCTATGTATCAGTCTTTACTGTAGAGGACACTAAAAATATCCCAACAGTGGTCAAGGGGCTATAGGGGGGAGGAGCTTACCACAATTACAATCACTAAGGAGGTGGTACACAGTAGGATAATGAGACTAAAGGCGAATAAATCCCCTGGACCTGATGGCTTGCATCCTAGGGTCTTAAGAGAAGTAGCGGCAGGGATAGTGGATGCATTGGTTGTAATTTACCAAAATTCCCTGGACTCTGAGGAGGTCTCAGCAGATTGGAAAACTGCAAATGTAATGCCCCTATTTAAAAAAGGGAGGCAGACAAAAAGCAGGAAACTATAGACCAGTTAGCCTAACATCTGTGGTTGGGAAAATATTGGAGTCCATTATTAAAGAAGCAGTTGCAGGACATTTGGAAAAGCATAAATCAGTCAGGCAGAGTCAGCATAGATTTATGAAGGGGAAGTCATGTTTGACAAATTTGCTGGAATTCTTTGAGGATGTAACGAACAGGGTGGATAAAGGGGAACCAGTAGATGTGGTGTATTTGGACTTCCAGAAGGCATTTGACAAGGTACCACATAAAAGGTTACTGCACAAGATAAAAGTTCACGGGGTTGGGGGTAATATATTAGCATGGATAGAGAATTGGCTAACAAACAGAAAACAGAGAGTCGGGATAAATGGTTCATTCTCGGGTTGGCAATCAGCAACTAGTGGTGTGCCACAGGGATCAGTGCTGGGACCCCAACTATTTACAACAGGCTAAGTAAGTGGGCAAAAATTTGGCAAATGGAGTATAATGTTGGAAAGTGTGAGGTTATGCACTTTGGCAGAAAAAAAATCAAAGAGCAAGTTATTATTTAAATGGAGAAAAATTGCATAGTGCTGCCGTACAGCGGGACCTAGGGGTCCTGGTGCATGAAACACAAAAGGTTAGTATGCAGATACAGAAAGTGATCAGGAAGACTAATGGAATCTTGGCCTTTATTGCAAAGGGGATGGAGTATAAAAGCAGGGAAGTCTTGCTCCAGTTATACAGGGTATTGGTGAGGCCACACCTGGAATACTGTGTACAGTTTTGGTTTCCATATTTAAGAAAGGATATACTTGCTTTAGAGGTAGTTCAGAGAAGGTTCATTAGGTTGATTAAGGAGATGAGGGAGTTGACTGATGAGGAAAGGTTGAGTAGTTTGGGCCTCTACTCATTGGAATTCAGAATAATGAGAGTTGATCTTATCGAAACATATAAGATTATGAGGGGGCTTGACAAGGTGGATGCAGAGAGGGTGTTTCCACTGATGGGGGAGACTAGAACTAGAGGGCATAATCTTAGAATAAGGCGCCGCCCATTTAAACATAGAAACATAGAAACATAGAAACATAGAAAATAAGTGCAGGAGCAGGCCATTCAGCCCTTCTAGCCTGCACCGCCATTCAATGAGTTCATGGCTGAACATGAAACTTCAGTACCCCCTTCCTGCTTTCTCGCCATACCCCTTGATCCCCCGAGTAGTAAGGACTTCATCTAACTCCCTTTTGAATATATTTAGTGAATTGGCCTCAACTACTTTCTGTGGTAGAGAATTCCACAGGTTCACCACTCTCTGGATGAAGAAGTTTCTCCTCATCTCGGTCCTAAATGGCTTACCCCTTATCCTTAGACTGTGACCCCTGGTTCTGGACTTCCCCAACATTGGGAACATTCTTCCTGCATCTAACCTGTCTAAACCCGTCAGAATTTAAAACTGAGATGAGGAGGAATTTCTTCTCTCAGAGGGTTGTAAATCTATAGAATTCGCTGCCTCAGAGAGCTTTGGAAGCTGGGTCACTGAATAAATTTAAGACTGAGATAGATAGTTTCTTAACCGATAAGGGAATAAGGGGTTATGGGGAGCGAGCAGGGAAGTGGACCCGAGTCCATGATCGGATCAGCCATGATCGTATTAAATGGCAGAGCAGGCTCGAGGGGCTGTAGGGTCTCCTCCTGCTCCTATTTCTTATGTTCTTATGGTCAGCTCCATCTCCTCCATGGGAGTGATGTGAAGATAGGAATGGGAGGTGTGCTTTGAGTTTGGTACAGATTTTTGGTAGGTGAGTGATGGAGGAGGGGAGGTATGGAAGATTCGTGCATTAAGAAGTGTGTGAGGCTAGTGGTGCAATTGGTAAGAGACAGCTTTTGAAAACTGGTCTGCAATCATGAAGCTTCTTTGGGCACTGGAGCCAGGTAGTGGGGGTGACACTGCTGGCAGTGACGGCCTTGATGATGTCGTCCCACATCATTCTTTCTGAGGGGCCTCCTGGCCCCAGTGGATAGAGAACTTCTCATGCATTGTTGAACCCCTGCACAAAGCTGGAGTGCTGCCGCGAGACCCTGGGTGTCCTTTCCCTGGTTTGCTGAGCCATTTGTGTTAGTGCTGAAGTACTTTTCCCATTTCTTTAGGTGTGGAAGACAATTCAGCTTTAAAAGCTGAAGACTCCTATTTGGGAATTGTGTTCAATTACACAATGGACACGCTACATTGGGCCTCCTGCAGGGATTGCCGCTATGAAAATGGCCTTGCATGGTAAGTTTAGCGCTGGGCTAATGTTAGTTAGCAACCAATACCAATATCCCACTCCTGCCAGCACCATTAATTTCGGTGGCCGTTAACTCCAGTCTGCGGTGGCACCAGCAGGTTTTTAGCACTCTCCAATTTTTAGCCTATAATGTCTTCTTAAATAAGAAGGGTAAAGTGACCTAGGCAGCACCATAGCATCGCCTAGTATCACTAGTATCACTTCAGAAACCTGACAGGAGTTGCACTTCTGCTGGTTGATAATGGTCCTGACAGTATGTTCTAACTTTGGGAAGAAGGATTGCACAACCACAGTTCTCTAATGTGGCTTGGCCGAGAACTTACCCAGATCCAGTGAGGTTTGAATGATAGCCAAAGCTGGAATTAGTGACCCGCTTGTTAGGAGGCCACTACATTAAGTCACTGTATTGAAATAGTTCATAAGTTTTTAATATCCCCAAATAAAATTACATTTGTCAAATTCTTTTATAAGTGATCCAGTAATAAGTCCGGTTAGGGCCGGCACACTTGTTACACAACTTTGTAAATAGCTTTGACTCCTCATGATAGCCAACACCCTAACTTGGTAACTATATGTACCTACCTTTTCACAGTTTAGTCACAAAATCCCAGAACTCATGTGTTCACTAATTTTAGGGAAAAAGTAGTTGTAAGTAGTGAGTGATGGAATATCAGAGAGGCAGTGGGGAAGCCAGCATGATTAATTATGTCAAATACAGTAGAAAGATCAAAAAGGCAAAAAGGGATGATGCAACAAAGTAACAGTCACAGAGAATGTCATTGATGACTTTGGCCTGGTAATTTCCATCCTGTGAAATAGGCAGAAGCTGGACTTGGGCAGATTCAAACAGGAAGTTTTGGGAGAGATGGACACAAGGCCATGAGGCAATGGCATGCTCAAGGACCCAAGAGAAAAAAGGGAAATTAGAGAGATGCAATAATTTGAAACAAGTGCTAAGCATAGAATTTTTGATTACGGCTGGTGAAGAGATGAGTTTGGAGAGGGATTGGGGGATAATAAAAATATGGACTAGACTATCGAAATGGTAGTGAAGAAAATATCATAGCAGGTTTTTTTAAAAAAGGACTAGATAAATTCCTATTAGCAAATAGAATTGAGGACTATTAGTTCTAGAGTCATAGTAAAGAATCTGATGGGAGATTTGGAAGAGTAGGTGAGATTGATCAATAGTCAACTCCTGCCTAAAACATTACCATAACCCAGAACACCACTAATGGTGGAACTCAATGAATATGTGATAATCTATCATGCAGTAATTAATTCATTCCCCACAATGAAGGGGTAGATACAAATAGCTGGTAAAAAAATCTATATCCAGTCCCCTAACCTTGCCACTACACGAGGCCTTGCCATCTCCACAGTCTCCATCACTAACAAAGCTATTTCCAATCACACTGTTGTCTTCCCGGCTGTCCAGTACACCTCTGGGTATCCACCAACACTATTATCACTCTGTTTCCCTGGAAACAATAGCCCCTTCTCCTAGGTACCGGCCAACATATTCTTTAGCTTGCAACACCTTCTTCTCTGGCCCTCCACCTGCCATGACAGTAAATCAATCTACTCAACAGTTCACTTGCTTCTGCTTTGATGCTGTTGTCCTCACCAGGTCCTCATAATTTTCCACCCCCACCACTTGCCCAGTACAACATCCGATTTCATGCCCTTAAATCTGAGAAAGAATGGGCTAGAACCTCCACTTTTGTGGTTATCGCCCTTCCGGCATGGGCAGTAAAAAAGGGTTTTCAGATCATCGGCTTCTCGCCCATTCGCAAACCACCTAGTCTTCACTTTTGAAAATGGGCATTATCGCGAGCGTTATGAAATGGGCGGTAGCGTTAAATGTTTTTGACCTTCTGCCGTAAAGTGTGGCCGTCCTTAGCAACGGCGTGGCAACGCTCGATTCCCGCAATTCTGGAGGTCAAGGGTCACCATGACATGCGCAGAAGAGGAGACAGAGAGAGGGAGCTCAGAGGGACTGAAGGCGTAGCTGGGTGTGGTGTGGCTGCTTTGGGAGGAAGGAAGGAGACTTTAGAGCTTCACATCAAGTAAGCAAACAAAAAGTAGGTGTCACCAGCCACATATTTGACTGAATTTGCCCTATAATGGAGAGAGAGGAAGAGGCATCACAGCATGCTGTGGAGACTGACGCTGGAGAGAGCAGTGAGGTGGGAGAGGAGCACTTTGGAGGGCTCAAAAGAGCCAGGAGGTTCTCGGACGAGGCAAATGCCTCCCTCCTGCAGGAGGTCGAGTTACACTGGGGTGATTTGACACAGGGAGGGCATGGGAAGCCCACCCCAAAGGCCTACCAGAAGATATGGACCAAGATAGCAGAGGTGGTCTCGTCGGCGACCAACAGGGTGCGTGAGAGCAATCAATGCAGCAAACGACAGAACGCCCTTGTGGGATCCGCAAGAGTAAGTATTACATTGATTTACATGTACTTATGTATTTATATAATTTGATTTGTAACAGTCAAGAGTGACTATCAGCAGATATGAGGTCTTGCACTTTTACCGGGAATGTTTTACTCAAAGCCTGCGGTCACGGTGTACGTCTTTAGGTAAAGAATGATAATTATCATAATAATCATGATTACATCTGTTGATTATGTGTTGTATCAGTGTCTGTGACAGGACCTAGCAATGATATCATGCAATGATCTCATGCCATGTCATCCTGTCACCTTTTACAGAAGAAGCTATCGACGATGAGGTCTGTGCAGAGGCGAACGGGTGGGGGGCCACCAGTCTCCAGCGACATCACTGAGATGGAGGAGTGTGTGCTCGCACTCGTGTGGAAGCACACCCGGACAGCCACGGACGCATCTGCAGACCCTGAAGTGATGCGACGTGAGTAAAGTTTACACCATTGCGTCATGTAAAGTCTACAAATGCCACTCCCACTCATATCCGAAAAATCATATATGACAGATGATTTCTAAAACTGTCATGGAAATAATGCTGGCCTAATGAAAATCATTGCAAAACACAATGTGTTGATGGTCATGAAATGTGATGTCTGTGATGATTTTGATAGTGGTGGTGCTTTTGTCGTGCATATGCTGTGTGTAGCGCAGGACTCACCTTGTCACCCTAGCACCCCCTTCTCCTCTAATAACCTCATTTGTGTTTTGCAGCTCAGCCAGCAGCGCGTCCCCAGGCAAGACCACAGAGGCTAGAAGGTGGGAGCGCGGGGCAGGTATCGGCGGATGATCCTACATCTGGTGCTGAGGAGCTCCGATTCTCGCCCATCAATCTGCTGGATCTGTTCTCTACGGATGAGAGCGCGGACTTTGAAGAACCTGCATCGCCACGCTCCAGAAGCCATTCCACCCCAAGGCCATCTAGTGGTCCTCCGGTCATTCCCGCCTCTGGAGGTATAGGCCCAAAGCACCTCGCCACAGGGCACCCCATTTGTCCCAGGACGGCGCCGACCCCATGGAGGCCTCGTAAACATGGCAGGTCTGTTCCACAAGCGCAACGTGAGAGCGGAGAGATAGTACAGTTGTCCAGGAGGACTGTAGACATTGGTGATCAGCTCATCGAAGCATTGGGGGGGCATATCCCGACAGATGGCCACCATGACCGAGTACATTCTGCGCATGGCAGAGGCCCTGGATGCAATAGCCAGGAACACTGCTGGCACGGGCCTCCCACTGGTCCCCGAGTGTGGCACTCCAACCCTAGGTTCCGTACCACCACTGCGAACGACAGATGAGAGCAAGGACCAAGGTCCTGGTTCTGCATCAGAGAATGTTGCCCACTCGGCACCCACCGCTCCCATACCCATGCAACGACCACATCGACCTTCATCCCCCCCCCAATGAGGCACCACCTGAGGAGCTCCTCAGCCAGGTGCCATGGAGCGAGCAGGGGAAAGGGGTAGAAGTGGGGAGAATAAGGGGAGGGGGGAAGGAAAGTGAGGTGCATGTCCGCAGGTGATGGCTGTCTTATATCTCCATCTGGGTGTATGCAATTTATTGCAATGTATGGGGGCTGGGGACCATGCTCCTGCTTTGCCTTTGTATTCTGTGTTGCTGGACATGTTGAACATGTGATTTATGTCAATGGTGGAAAAAGTGGGGTGTGGGCGGGGGTTGGGTGTTATTGGCTGTGATACTTATGATTTCAGACCAATGTTGGTATTGAATTTTTGATATTGAACATAACCTTGTTGCGCATTATCTCAGATAGCTGGACCATTACACACTGGTGATTCCTTCCCATGAAAGGGTTAAATACAACTTTACATCATCGCAAACTTTAACTGGCACCAAGATAATGGTCACCATTGATGTCTGAGCTGCACACACACAGCAGTATATCAGCGTTGTCACTCACATCAGCACTCTTTCAGGCAAATCTTTCAGATATCAGCTCCTCACGTAAGAGTGGGATTTAACAAGTGCCAGCCACACCGCTGGCGTTCGTTCTGGTTAGTTCCATTTTTTGTGCGCGTTTTTTTGGGAGAGCGATATTGTGGGCGATATGTGTGCGAAGTGGTGAAATTGACACTGGGCGATCTCATGGCCTCTAGTTTGGGTAAATATGTTCTTTATGACAAAAAACAGTGGGCGAGCTTTAATATTGAATCTCGGTGTTAATTCCGTGCGGAAAGTAACGCTGGGCGATATTATGGGCGTTGATTTCGTCCATTCTGCTGATTCCGCCCAAAAGAAGTGGGCGGGCGGTAATATTTTTTCCCGGCGTTAAGCACATGGGGAAAGTAATGCTCAGCGATAAATTTCCTAAAAATGCCTGTCAGTTTCCATTTTGTGCCATATGGGCATTATACGTCATTTCAGCGGTAAAATGGGCATTAAGTGGACATTAAGCATGCAAATAAAGTGGAGGTTCTAGCCCATAGGCTCAAGCGCACAACAGCTCACAAATCTGCCGAGTTGGTCACTGCCTGATCTCGCTCAAACACCTGAAGAAATAACACATCTCCCTCTCTATGGCTAAATCATCTTATAACGTCAGAAATCTTACATTTCTTTTTTTCCATTGCTAACTTCCTGCATTGAGCTCCTTCCCTACTGCCTCAATCACACTTCTGATGCTAGTCATGAGGAGCTCAGGAATTTCTTTCTGTCCAAAATTGATGCTATCTGCTTTACTGCCTCAGCTTCCCATAGTACCTCTGCCCTTCCTGATCACTATCAACAAATTCCAAATCCCTTGCTTCAGCTCCAAACTCATAATACTCTGTAACTTCATTCCTATCTCTACCCCAGCCCTTACCAGAATCGTCTTCTCCATGAAACCCATGATCCTTATCCAACTCAGATCCTGGCTACTGAACTACCCTTCATTGGCTGAATGCTTGTCGACATTGTCAACTGCTGTCCTTCCTCAGGCACTGATTCTCGCTTTAAAAACATCCAAAATTACTTTACTACTGAAAAAAGCCTACCCTTAGTTACTCAGTCCTCAAGAACTACTGTCCCATCTTCCATTAACCCTTTTTCTCCAAGGTTCTGGAATGTGTTGCCAATTCTCACCACTTTCTATTTGAATAATATCCAGCTTCCAGTCCACCCATAAACTTAAACATCCTGATCAAAGTCACTAATCATATTCCGTGACCATAACGGCAGTGAGTTATTTCCCCTTATCTTCCTTGACCTCTCTGTGGCTTTCTAAATGTTCGAGCACATCACCCTCCTCCACCACCTCTCCTCTGTGATCCATATGTGTGATGCTGCCCTAAAATATGGTGGTCAGATTGCGGGCATGTTTCAGGCGTACATGGTCCTTGTCTATGCCTAGCTAGCTGGTCTCAGCTGGGGCAGCAGTCGGGTGACAACACTCTCCTCGGCTGGGAGCTGAATTGGGTTGCAGCTCCTGCTTGCTACCCCTACTAGAAAGCACATATATGTACGGACATTGAGCGAGAACAGAGTTGGCAACACTTTCGCTGGACACTGATTTAATCATTCAAAAATAGATGGAATAAGATTCTGGAAATATTTCGAACTGCTGAAATTCCTACAGCTCCAGAACACTGCATCACTGGTGTGACATAACTCCTTGGGCAACTTATAATGTAACAGCATTCTGCTTTTAGAATTGTTGATTTCACTTTCAGCCAGCATTAAAACTCACAAGTTGGGTATGGTATCATAGTGGTTATGTTACTGGACTAGTGATCCAGAGAATTGGACTAATGATCCATGAGTTCAAGTCCCACCAAAGCAGTTGGGGAATTTAAATTCAATTAAATAAAATCAGGAATTAAAAGCTTGTAGCAGAAATGATGACTGTGAAACTCCCGGATTGCCTACCTTTAGGAAAGGAAATCCGCCATCCTTACCAGGTCTGGCCTATATGTGACATCAGACCCACAGCAATGTGATTGACTCTTATCTGCACTCTGAAATGGCCTAGCAAGCAACTCAGTTCTATCAAACTGCTAAGAATAAATCTGATCAGACTACTCGGCATCGACCTAGGCACCGGCTTCAGACACGATAAAGGAACATTCAGTCAGTTGACCTTGCCAAGTCCTCCTCACTAATATCTGGGGACCTGTGCCAAAATTGTGAGAGCTGTCCCACAGATTAGTCAAGCAACAGCTTGACATATTCGTACTCAGAGAGTCATACCTTTCAGCCAAAGTCCCAGACTCCATCATCACCATCTCTGGGTATGTCCTGTCCAGCCAGCAGGACAGACCCACCAAAGATGGTGGCACAGTAGGAGTGCCCAGCATTGACTCCGGACACCACTTGGAAGAAGTACTGAGGGTAGCAAGGGCACCCACTCTGGGTGGGGGACTTCAATATATATCACCAAGAGTGGCTCGGTAGCACAACTACTGAGCGAGCTGGCCAAGTCCTGAAGGACATAGCTGCTAGACAGGGCCTGCGGCAGGTGGTGACAGAAATGACATGAGAGAAAAACCTACTTGACCTCGTCCTCACCAATCTACCTGTCGCAGATGCATCTGTCCATGACAATACTGATAGCAGTGACCACTGCACAGTCATTGTGGAGACAAAGTCCCGCCTTCACACTGAGGACATCCTCCATCATGTTGCGTGGTACTACATCGTGCTAAATGACATAGATTCAAAACAGATCTAGCAGCTCATAATAGGACATCCATGAGACACTGTGGGCTATCAGCAGCAGCAGAATTGTATTCTACCACAATCTATAACATGGCCTGGCATATCCCTCACTCTACCATTACCATCAAGCCAGGAGACCAACCCTGGTTCAATGAGGAGAGTCGAAGAGCTTGCCAGGAACAGCACCACGCATACCTAAAAATGAGGTGCCAAACTGGGGAAGCTGAAACACAGGACTACATGGATGCTAATTAGAGGAAGCTGCATGCTATAGACAAAGCTAAGTGATCCCACAACAGACAGAGCAGTTCAAAGCTATGCAGTCCTGCTACATCCCGTCGTGAATGGTGGTGGACAATTAAACAACTAATGGGAGGAGGAGACTATATGAACATCCCCATCCTCAATGATTATGCTGCCTAGTTCGGGAGTGCAAAAGACAAAGCTGAAGCGTTTGCTACCATCTTCAGCCAGAAGTGCCATGTGGTGATCCATCTTCCTCCATGATTCCTCCTGAGGTCCCTACCATCACAGAAGCCAGTTTTCGGCCAATTCGATTCATTCCACGTTATATCAAGAAATGGCTGAGTGCACTGGAACCAGCAAGGCTATGGGCCCCGACAACAACCCAGATGTTGTGCTGAAGATTTGTGCTCCAGGACTAGCCACGCCTCTAGCCAAGCTGTTCCATTACAGCTACAACACTGGCATCTACCGACAATGTGGAAAACTGCCCAGGTATGCCCTGTCTACAAAAAGCAGGACAAAAGCAATCCAGCCAATTACCGCTCCATCAGTCTACTCTCAATTGTCTGCAAAGTGATGGAAGGTGTCATCGACAGTGCTTTCAAGCAACACTCACCAATAACCTGCTCACTGATGCTCAGTTTGGGTTCTGCCAGGATCACTCCGTTCCATACCTCATTTCAGCCTTGGTTCAAAAATGGACAAAAGAGTTGAATTCCAGAGGTAAGGTGAGTGTACCTGCCCAAGGCAGCATTTGACAAAGTGTGGCCTCAAGGAGCCCTAGTAAAATTGAAGTCAATGGGAATCAGGGGGAAAACTCCGCTGGCTGGAGTCATACCTAGCACAAAAGAAGATGGTAGCACGAAAAGGAAGATGGCTGTGGTTGTTGGAGGCCAATCATCTCAGCTATAGGACATTGCTGCAGGAGTTCCTCAGGGCAGTGTCCTCGGCCCAACCATCTTCAGCCGCTTCATCAATTACCTTCCCTCCGTGATAGGATCAGAAGTGGGAATGTTCGCTGATGATTGCTCAGTGTTCAGTTCCATTCGCAACTCCTCAGATAATGAAGCAGTTTGTATCTACATTCAGCAAGATCTGAATGAAATTCAGGCTTGGGCTGATAAGTGGCAAGTAACAGCCGTGCCACACAAGTGCTAGGCAATGACTATCTCCAACAAGAGAGTCTAACCACCGCCCCTTGTGGTGCATTTACCAACTGAGCTATCAGGAGAACCGATTTGTCCACTTCATTTTTGAATCATGTTTACTTGAGTTTCTCATTTTTTCTCTGCTTAGGCAAAAGACAGTTCAGTTACAGAGAAGAATGTACAGCTACAAAAATACCTTAATATGTTCAGACATATCCTCGAGTGCAGGGGTTCCTATGTCAAATTCAATCCCACCATGCAAATGGAAGTATTCATTCGTTTCGTACAGAAAATGCTTACATTTGAAGTTTGGGCCTAGAAGAAGGGGTGGCAACTCACGTTCAGTTTTTAGCTTGTCATCTGTTAAAAAAAGGCAAGGATATTGAGAGTGATATTGTGAAGAGAAGATAGCCTTCAATTATATTATGCAATAAGTGATTGCGAAGTAATGCTGCATTAATGTTACACATTGTTGTCCTGAAAATTAAATATTTGTCATATTGTTAGCAGACATTAAAGGTGATTAATTTCATAGGTAACCCCCACATCAATAAATAAAAACTGTACCTCATACTATTTTGTTATTTAATTTTGCAAGAGTCACAGATGATTTGTGCACTCAAATCGCCAAACTGCATTCTTAACCAAGAGAGTCACAAGATCAAACGATTATAAGATTTGAAAGACCTTGCTCCCTACTTAGTTCATCCTTCCAGAGATATCCTAATGTAACCCCATTGTAGCATTTCATTGTTTCTTAAATACTACCAGTGTTTTTGCCTCCACTATTCTATCCGGAAGTTTATGCCATATATTGATCACTCTGTGAAGAAAAAATTACTGTTACCTGTTTTAAAAGTATCCTTCTTTAATATGAATCTGTGTCCTTTTGTTTTACTTCCTAGAGTTTAACGTAAAGTAATATTCTGGATTCACTTTCTCTATACCCTTAACAATATTATATATCTCTATAAGGTTGGAAGTTCTTTCATTTGAGATTATTTCATTTGTTGGTGTGGAAATATATCCATATTGCATGTTTTTTTTAAATTCATGTGATTTACTTATATTCTCAATCGTTGGGTTCCTGCCAATCACAGACCCAGAACTTTATAGTACCAGTCAGACCACACCTTAAACTGCATCCAGTTTTGGTTGCCAAGAAACAAGAGAAACATTCAAGCACAGGAGCTAGCGCAGAGAAATGCTATAGGGCTTGTGATGTATGTAGCACTCAAATCATTGACTCCACACAGTCTGGTGTTGTAGTAACTGCTGTGACCTTAGTCCTTTATTGTGTAACTCCAGAGTGCCTCCTAGGTGTGGTGGGTAGCCTTTTATACTATGTCTTGCAGGTACTTCCAGGTCTCCCACCACAGCGCCCTCTGTGGCGCACCATTGTACTTATACATTTAATGTACCTGGACAATACATTGCATCTCACTTCCCCACCCCCTCCCCGCCACCAGTTCCAAAAGCCATTGCCGGAAACCTCGGCCTTGCTCGTCTTGGTTGGTTTGTGAGTGTGAGTCCATGACCATCCACTTCCCCCCCCCATGTGGAGATAATGCTTGTGATCCGGTGCAAGCATGTGGTATTTGCAGTCCTTACATGGGTGATTAAGTACACAAGTATAACCTCCAACAGACTATAGGTATACATAGACAGTACATTTGTATGGTACATATGATATGTGGTACAGATGTTATGTCAAAAGGTTGCAGGTGCACTGAACGGTTTTTTAATCCCTGCTCCACTGGGTGAGGTACGGTGGCAGAGTACTGCCCCTTTTCGCCCGACGTAATGGGCTGCGCTGAGACAGGGTATCGCAACTAGTGCATTGCCTCTGTTCTCAGTGGTCGCCTTGGCGGCTCATCTGCAGCCGCTGAACCCTTGCATGAATCACGTAAAATCAAAAATCGCACTGGCCCCTAAGGCATATTAGTCACGGATCCATTGGCCCTTTTACTTGTGCCTCATGGTATTAACTCTTTTCATACATCATACATTATTTTAAACACAGTAACCATTCAGCATCAAAATATCACTTCTTATCCTAAATCACTACATCATACAAATCACATTACATATTTAGACTCGCTCTTGTCTTACAAAAGTCTTTTTGTGGGGACCGCCACGGTGTAAGGCCTTTTTAAGGCTCCCAGGTGCATTTCCCTTTTAAGACACCATCTTGTGGTTCCCACGAGGTTTCCTTTGGGCGCCGCCATTTTAGTTGTACTGCTTGCCTTTGTTCTTTGCAGAGCTCTGCTGCCACCATCTTGAGCTTGCTGGCCTGCCGTTTTACTCTCTGGAATGGAAGAAATAACGAAGAGAGAAGGAAAGAAAATGGCCAAAACAATCCGGACTTGAATCTGGCTCTTTGAATTTGATCCGTTATAGCCCCTGTGGCCTCCGTGATTGCTGACGTAGCCTCTGCTCTGGCTCCTGCATCTGCTCTGACTCCTGCACCCACCCGAGTAATCGCGTTCTCCCAAGTCGTACCTGCCGCCTCCATAGCCTCCGCAGCCACTGCAGCCTCCGCTCCTGCCGCTGGTGCCGCCTCTCCTGTGGCCTCCGCTCCTGCTCCAGTACTTGCCACTGCTCCTGCAGCCGCCATAGCCGCCCCCACCACCGCCGCTGTCCCGGCCTCCACCGTGGCCGCAACCACCGCCCAACTCTTTCTCCGCATAGGCCCCCCCCCCCCCCGGACTTGTCGGCCATTGATGGGCATCCCGTTCATCGCCTGCAGCGCGTCGCCGGCTCGCACCTCAGCGATCAGCCCGTATGTGAGAAACTGCTCTTCCAGGGTTGAGGCTGCAGGGTTGCTGTCGCCTGTGGGAATTTGGACTGCTGACAAACTGCTTATTTCTTCTCCAGCCCGGTCGGCGCTGCTCTTTGGGAACCCGGGGGATAGCGGTCTGTGGAGGAATGAAGTCTTCCCAGCTCCCACGGACCTTTCCCATCCATCTTCTGCTGAGAAGCGTCAGCCCATCGCCTGCAATGACCCACAAAGGTAAACTGTGCGTCTCGCCCCCGTGAGATACCTGCACATCCGCTCTGCCAAGAACGGGTATCAGTTCCTTGGTGTAGGTACGCAGCTTCGCCGTGACCGGGACCAGCTTGGATTGTGCAGCTGGGTTAACCCACAGTTTCTTAAAAGATTCCTGACTCATCAACGACGGACCTGATCCAGTATCTACTTCCGTACTCACTGGGACTCCATTAACCTTGACCTCCATAATCACCGGGGCCGAATCGTCGGTGCACGTATACAGTCCAAACAATGCCTCGTCTTCTTCTGCCTGCACCTCGCTGGAAAATGGACCCTCTGGACCCTCTGTCATCTCCTCAGCCACACGGTGAGTCAGGTGTCTTTTACACATACGCTGAAGGTGACCTTTCATGTGGCAGGTATTGCACGTATACTCCGCAAACCTGCACCGGTGAGTCCCATGGCTTCCTCCGCAACGTCAGCATGGTGCTACTCAATTAGCCCCCCTCGGCAGACTCTGAGTTCCAGGACCCTGAGATCTGTGCTCTCTGCCCTGGGCAGAGCCACATTCTGCAGTTTTGTCCATGGTGGGCGCTATCCCGTGGACAGTGCCTGCCGGGTTCGAGACTGTGTGGATCATCTGCTTGGTGCTGCAAGTTGATGACATAAACGCCCTGCTGATGGTGATGGCTTGCTTCAGGGTGACTGTAGGTTCCGTGGATAGCAGCTTGTGAAAGAGACCCTCATGGCCAATCCCCATAACAAAATCGTCTCACAACGTGTCTTCAAGGTGTGTGCCAAAATCACACGGCGCCGCGAGTCTCCTGAGGTCCGCAGCATATTTGGTGACAGCCTGGCCCTCAGGTCTGCAGTGGTGATAGAATTTGTGCCGGGCCATGAGGATGCTCTCCTTCAATTTAAGTTGGTCACAAATGAGTGTGACCAGCTCCTCATATGACTTGTCCCTGGCGCTCCCGGGGCCAGCAAATCCCTGACGGGACAATAAACCTCATCGCCACAGCTGGAAAGTAATATCGCCTTACGCTTCTCTCTCAGTGCATCTGTGTGCCCCGTCAGGTCGTTTGCTGTGAAGTAGTACTCGAGCCTTTCCGTAAAGGCCTCCCAATGTAAAATCCTTTAACGAGCGCAGAGTAGCCATGGATGCGTGAAGTTCGTCCGTGCCCTTGTCGCCAATGTGATGTATGTAGCTGACTCCACACGGTCTGGTGTTGTAGTAGCTGCTGTGACGGTCTGCACCTGGGCAGGACCGGAACCAATGTCCTTGGGGGAGTGTTTGCTAGTACTGTTGGGGAGGAGTTAAACTAATATGGCAGAGGGATAGGGACCTATGCAGGGAGACAGAGGGAAATAAAATGGAGTCAGAAGCAAAATATAGAAAGGAGAATAGTAAAAGTGGAGGGCAAAGAAACCCAAGGCAAAAAACAAAAAGGGCCATATTACAGCAAAATTCTAAAGGGGTAAAGTGTGTTAAAAAAACATGCCTGAATGCTCTATGCCTAAATGCGAGGAGTATTCGGAATAAGGTGAATGAATTAACTGCACAGATAGCAGTTAACGGATACGATGTGATTGGTATCACGGAGACATGGCTCCAGGGGGACCAAGGCTGGGAACTCAACATCCAAGGGTATTCAGCATTTAGGAAGGATAGACAGAAAGGAAAAGGAGGCGGGGTGGCGTTGCTAGTTAAAGATGAAATCAATGCAATTGTAAGGAAGAACATTAGCTTGGATGATGTGGAATCCGTATGGGTGGAGCTGAGGAATACGAAAGGGCAGAAAACGCTAGTGGGAGTTGTGTATAGACCACCAAATAGTAGTAGTGAGGTTGGGGACAGCATTAAACATGAAATAAGAGATGTGTGCAATAAAGGTACAGCAGTTATCATGGACGACTTTAATCTACACATTGATTGGGCTAACCTAACTGGTAGCAATGCAGTGGAGGAGGATTTCCTGGAGTTTATTAGGGATGGTTTTCATGAAGGATGAAATAGCAGCGCATTTGGAAAGCGGTGACAGAATCGGACCAAGTCAGCATGGATTTATGAAAGGGAAATCATGCTTGACAAATCTTCTGGGATTTTTTGAGAATGTAACTAGCAGAGTGGACAAAGGAGAACCAGTGGATGTGGTGTATTTGGACTTTCAGAAGGCATTTGACAAGGCCCCGTACAAGAGATTATTGTGCAAAATCAAAGCACATGGTATTGGGGGGTAATGTATTGACATGGATAGGGAACTGGTTGGCAGACAGGAAGCAGAGAGTCGGGATAAACGGGTCCTTTTCAGAATGGCAGGCAGTGACTAGTGGAGTGCTGCAGGGCTCAGTGCTGGGACCCCAGCTCTTTACAATATACATTAACGATTTGGATGAAGGGATAGAGTGTAATATCTCCAAGTTTGCAGATGACACTTAACTGGGTGGCGGTGTGAGCTATGAGGAGGACACTAAGAGGCTGCAGGGTGACTTGGACAGGTTAGGTGAGTGGGCAAATGCATAGCAGATGCAGTACAATGTGGATAAATGTGAGGTTATCAATTTTGGGGGCAAAAACACAAAGGCATAATATTATCTGAATGGCAGCAGACTAGGAAAAGGGGAGGTGCAACGAGACCTGGGTGTCATGGTTCATCAATCACTGAAAGTGGGCACGCAGGTAAAGCAGGCGGTAAAGAAGGCAAATGGTATGTTGGCCTTCATAGCTAGGGGATTTGAATATAGAAGCAGGGAGGGCTTACTGCAGTTGTACAGGGCCTTAGTGAGGCCTCACATGGAATACTGTGTTCAGTTGTGATCTCCTAGTCTGAGGAAGGACGTTCTTGCTATTGAGGGAGTGCAGCGAAGGTTCACCAGACTGATTCCAGGGATGATTGGGCTGTCATATCAGGAGAGACTGGATCAACTGGGTCTTTATTCACTGGAGTTTAGAAGGATGAGAGGGGATCTCATAGAAACATATAAGATTCTGACGGGACTGGACAGGTTAGATGCAGGAAGAATGTTCCCGATGTTGGAGAAATCTAGAACCAGGGAACATAGTCTTAGGATAAGGGGTAGGCCATTTAGGACTGAGATGAGGAGAAACTTCTTCACTCAGAGAGTTATTAACCTGTGGAATTCCCTGCCGCAGAGTTGTTGATGCCAGTTCACTGGATATATTCAAGAGGGAGTTAGATATGGCCCTTACGGTTAAGGGGATCAAGGGGTATGGTGAGAAAGCAGGAAAGGGGTACTGAAGGAATGATCAGCCATGATCTTATTGAATGGCGGTGCAGGCTTGAAGGGCTGAATGGCCTACTCCTGCACCTATTTTCTATGTTTCTATGTGACCTTAGTCCTTTATTGTGTAACTCCAGAGTGCCTCCCAAGTGTGGTGGGTAGCCTTTTATACTCTGTCTTGCAGATACTTCCAGGTCTCCCACCAAAGCGCCCTCTGTGGCGCACCATTGTACTTATACATTTAATGTACCTGGACAATACATATCAGGGCGGATCACCAGTGTCAGGAGTCTGAGTTGAGATGAAGGACTGAAGAAGCTTGAGGGGCTGGATTTTTGGTTTTGCCGTTTTCGGGGCGAAAACGGAGGCGGGGCGGGAAAGTTACCGCCCGGGTAACGTTTGCGCTGTGTGGAGAAATTTTTGCCATCTGGGTCCTGCGCCAGGGGGCGCAGCGCGAAGGGTGGCATTGTACAACTTTCGCGGCACAAAAATGGAAACCTCGCCAACTAAAGTGCACGGCCGGGAGCGCTCCGAGAGAGGCCTTGGGAGGGGGAAAAAAAACCACAAAAACATTGCCCACCCAACACAAATCGCTCCAAAAGAAATAAAAGAATAAGCACTGGAACTTATCTTTTCTGAAGTTTATCTACCTCACCGCCACCGGCAGAGCTGGTTTCCCTGTTGCTTCAGGACGTACCGTTCGGGTGCGAGTCGAAACGACTGCCGGTGTCGCAACAAGAGGCGTTGCACACCCAGCGCAGCTCATCCCGCCGGTGCTTTTAAGCACCATCGCAAAACCCGACCGGAGGATCGTGACCGGACGCAAAAGACCTCACCGTCCCATTTCTTGCTGCAGAGGGTCAAAACCTGGCGAAACCCGGAGCTCAAAGGACCCGAAAATCCAGTCCGAAGGCATTTAAGCCTGGAAAGGAGGTAACTGAGAGATGATCTTATAGTGATATATAAGATTAGGTACATTTTTAATTTAAACTGATGGCAAAGTAACATCGTTTTTTCAGAAGGAAGTACCTTTAGATCCTACCTATGTGTCAAAAAAGTTTAATGACGGCATAACTGTTTGGCATTGCAGTTTTTTAATTCTATTTTCCAGTCACCCAAAGCACTTTATTACTGACTCTTTAAGAACTACAGTGGTACTGCTGCATCAGAATTAGAAAAATATCGAAGCTCTTTACATATTCTGAAAGTTCTCTGAATAAAGTATTCTTTGGTTACTTGCATTTCTTTTTTTTCTTTGTAATAGTCAATGTTGGAAATTTCCAGAAAATCTGTGAAGTCAGTACTTATATGGTATAATTTATCCTAATAGTAATATGTACACCTGCCAGTCAAGCAATGCCTCGATCTTAAAATTTTCAATTCTTGTTTTCAAATTCCTCCATGGCCTCACCCCTCCCTATCTCCAAATGAGCCATAATTGCTGGCGCTAAGGTGCCAAATGAGTCTAAATCAGGAAATGTAAGTTAGAATATTTCATTCAATGTAAAATCATGTACAGAAAGTAAAATAAAGAGTGGGAAAGAAAGAAAGATGGGATTAAGAGAGAGATAAAAGATACAGAAAGAAAAAAGTTTTAAAAAATGTAATTAAAAAAATCTCAACTGTAATTAAAATCTTAAGGAATGAGACTCCACACTTGTAAATTTTCAGTGCCAGAGAGGTTGTTTGGTAGTAATTAAGACTTACCACGCCATAAAAAAAATTATTTACATTTGAATGGACAAGCCCTAATTTTTTCTGGCGCGTTTAATTAGTATCTAGTGTGTAAGTACCACAACTTCACGCCCTTCCATGTATTCCAATGGCGAATCTCTCAGCGAGGAATTGATATAGAGCAGATCTGAAGGAGCAGGGCAACTCAGACAGAAACTTCTTGACTTTAACTGCGCATGTGCGGACGCCGGAAGTTAGTGTCCGATTTATTTCTTAATAACAGTGAGTGTCTCATCAATATCCCCTTACACCTTCTTTTGGTCCTCAAAATTATTTACTATGCCTTCTATTTTAGTATCATCTACAAATATGATCCACATTCCCTCCAGCCATATATGTAACTCATTCATACAAATAGTGAAAAGGAGCAGTCCCAGACTTGGGCTGCCCACCTATTCACATTGGGAAATAAGCAGCCCATCCACTTTATGTGTGCAATTTTCATGGGCCTCTTGAGGTCTATTTAAAATGTTCATGCACCTCTTAAAATTAGGTTGCATTTCCTAAAGAATGATTTAATTCCCATTCTGCTGCCAGGGTGGGAATCTGAGAAATGAGTTGTTCCCAGGTTTTCTGATACTTCCCTGAATGTCCTCATGGAGAAGGTCAGGGCAAGGAGGTTCCCCATAATCCGTTGAAACATTCCCAGGGCCACAATTGTGCTGGCTGATAGGACCTGGCTTCAGTGTAGGCAGAGATTCAATGACTTCACAAGAGCAGTAATGGTGAGTACAACTCGATGCCCGAGAACACTCCTCTCCACCACCACTCTCAACAATTCCCTTTCCTCCATCACATCCTTCAGTATGCAATCACAAGGGTACATTAAAACACCTCCATTGCTCGTTCCAAACAAACTCATTTCTACCTTCTGATGAAAGTTTTGACGATAGGTCATCGACCTGAAACGTTAACTCTGTTTCTTTATCCACAGATGCTGCCTGAGCTCCTGAATATTTCTAGCATTTTCTGTTTTTATTTCATCTCTTCCTTTCCTCTCGTCACACCACAAACAGTTTTCTCTTCTCACATCCTAGCACTTGCACAGCTACCAACTCCTCTCAGCACTCCTTCCTCATTTCACATTCCACGCATTTAGCTTTACATTCATCACCTCTCCATCATCATTCCATCATGCTTCTTCTCCATCTTTCAACACATGCACTGTATGCACAAGTCCTCCACATCTGCACTTAACTTTTAAACAGCCACTATTGATGCCAGACAAGACAGCGCATAATGCCAGGGAGAGAACCAAGATCAGGAGAAAAATACCCAATATTATAGCCCTCACACAAGTGGAGCAAAAAGCCCTGGAGATGTGGCCCAGGTAGAATCATGACCATTGTGGAAGGTGAGGCAGGTGGCTTACCTGAGCAGGGTGTCTGACCTGCATACTACTTGTAACTCTATTCATCTCAGCAAATATTTAGCAAGATTTATAACTTCAAGCTGCATTCTCAAGACTATCACTTATTAATGGCCAGCTTCTTAGTGCCATCCTAACTCTTAATCCTTTTTGTTTTTCCCTAAGTTCTTCTCACAAGAGCCCCATGAATACAACACTTCAAAAGAGGACAATCTTACTTAGGATGCATTGTCATGTGCTCTATCCCTCCCAAGCACCAGCACAAGCATGGGCACTCTGCATGGGTTAGATAGTGAGCCCCAGAGGGGTCTGCATGTAGTAAACCACCCTCAGGAGTGAACAGCAGCAGGAACTGGTATCTGGAACAGCCCAAGAATGAACTTGCTGGAGGTGAGGCCCTCTATCAACTCTGCTCTGGAATTTCAGCAGGATTGCCATAGAAGGCCCATTAATTTTGGGGGCAAACTTGTTTGATGAATCCCAATCATTGTCGTTGGGTCAAAATAATGGAACTCCCTATCTAATAGCACTGTGGGAGTATCTTCATTACAAGGACTGCAACAGTTTACGAGGGTGGCTCATTACCACCTTCTCGAGGGCAATTAGGGATGGGCAATAAATGATGGCTTTGCCAGCGATGCCACATCTCGAAAATGAATTTAAAAAAGGTCACTCTGCTACTAATATACCCTTATTTTAAGTATACAACAAAAAACTATTCGAAAAAAAATGGCAGCAAACATCTCTATTTTGTCCCAAGATGCTAGTGATGGGATGTTAAAGAGGCAGTCTCATCAGGAATGCCTCATTTTTTAAAAGTTACAAAGAAATGTAATTAATTTTGAAACCCATTTGTTTTTTTTGTCTTTTCAAATATATATTTATTTAGATTAAGCACTAATGACTTGGAGGAATTACCAATGCCTGTCAAGGTGAAGGACATTAATATAGCTGGGATAAAACTTTGGTCTAGTATGCTGAAACAGGAATTGCAACATAATAGAGTGGTGGAATGCAAGTCCAGTCTCCTGACTTATTAATCACAGCCATTCCATTGCAGGAGATATAGAGCAGAAACCAAAGAGAAAAAAAATCAGATGGAGACTCTTCGCTAGTTCACTCTCATACACCTTCTGTTGGACTGGCTGCAAGCCATCTTTCCCGTTTTCTAAGAGCAAGAGGTACATGACCGAGAAGGGACTCTGAGGGATATAAGGTTAAAATAGTCTCAAAAAAGAATGACGATTGTCAATAATCTGGTGCACTTTGGCAATCTTATCATTTTAATGTGTATGTTAATTGAGCTCTTTCCCTTTATTCCAGTCCTGCAAATGATGTTAGGTACAGAAACACATAGAAAAAGGTACATTAAACCATATTTGTTTTAACTGTCTACTTTTTAAAAGAGGCACTGATAGTTATGCGCCCAATCCCATCTCTAATGTTATATATTAGTTTGCAGAAGTTATCAAACAAGGTGTTATTAATGGTAAACTTTACCAGAAAATGGAGGTAGGAGCCTACTCAGATCTGGAATTTTCCTCTTCCCCTTCAGTGCAATAAGAAAAGGTACTAGGAAGGCAATTAGCTTGAGGTAGGTGATGTTTCTGTGGATCTCTGCTTTCCTCACCAGATACTTCTCAACAAGTTTCTGCTGGAGAATCACCCTCTGCTGTAGTCTCTGGTAATTTACCAAATCAATTTCTTCTTCTGTAAGTCTTACAGCATTACTAAGGGTATAAGCTGCTTCATACAGGAACATATTTTGATGTTGCTTAACACAGGTGATGTGAGGGTTGATTTGCAGTAAAATGTTGTTCACATGTTGCATAAATAACTGCATCTCCATACAGCTATTGGGATCATATGTTGGATCAGAGTCGACATCAGCACTATAGATTCCTTCGAAGTCAGGGTCAGTTGAAATATCTATAAGACCTATATTACAAGGAATAAATTCTTTATTAGAAATATTGTTTGCATTCTTTATTTGGAACATAGAACTTACATAAATTACAGTACAGAAATAAGTAATTCAGCCGATTGTGCAGTAGTAAGTGTCACAGACTTTGTGTTCTGTTATAAAAAAAGTAAACCTTTTGGCAATTTATATTATTATACTTATTCATACTGTGGCTTATAAATAGTTATTAGTTTCTACTAAACGTTATATTTATCTCTCATCTGATTTTATATGGTATTATCACACATATATCTTAAATTAGAACAGGACTGAAGCATAATGTATAGTATATTTAGATGCAGAGTAAAGCTCACGAGTGCCTTTCCCACATCAGTGTGCCACCTTCAATTTCCCACACCAACCAACCAACCAACTTGTGGTCTGCCTCAGTGAGATTTTCTATTTCGTGCACATTTTGCAATGTTTTTTTGTTGTGTTTCTGAATTAACACTTCCCAAACTCACTTCATATAACACCCATGCAGCTAGCAGACAAAGAAAACCTTCAGTCTAGGCTGAATTAGAGCCTGTGTCCACGAAATGAAAGGCCACTGCTTAGCCAACTATCCCACAAAGTACCTCTATATTTCCTCATTTGAGTTAATTGCACAACTATTGTACCTACCCGTCAGAGATATCCATAGCAGTCAATATTTCAAAATTTACCTGCAACATATAATTTATTATTTCTTGGCAAAAATACATTTGTTGAACAAGCATCATTATTCATAAAACTTTACCTGCTTTAAGAAATTCAGAAAGTATATCTTCCTTTGCTTTTGGAGTTCCATTGGCATCTATATGCAGACTGGTGCGCCACAATTCTAAAAACCGTATCCTTTTTTCCTTTGCCATGTAGGCTCCATGCCAAAGTGCTTTCATAGTGTAGTCCACATTTATCAAAATCTGCCCAACTAGAGTATCATGGTAAGCTGGTGACAGAAGGCATGAGGTACTGCAGTCATAGCTACCATCTAAATAAATAGTTGGAACTTGGTTTAGAATATAAATACCCATCACCAATTCTCTCAGAATTTGTTGGACTTCTTTATAATTCAATGGAGCATTTGGTATCACTGGAGCTAAAATTATAGCATTGGAATAGGCAAAGTCTTTCATTTGGCTTGAGAGTCCATTGGGGTACTCTACTGGAAGGTGAAACTCTTCAGTGGATTGCAGCCAGCTGCAGGAGGCTGTGGTGAGCAATTCCTGTAGATCACTCAGATTGTATTTGCCAAGGGCAGCACTTGCACTCATTTGCACTGCCACAGCAGCCAAATAGGCCTTTTCACTATTCTGATTGTCCTGTTTCAGCTTACCAGAGGAATCCAGATTGGCAAGTCTCTGCTTTCTACCAGCTTCCTCCTACAAAGTATCAGTACAGTTTTAGTGCATTGGTATTAAAACATTTTATTTTCTTATTATTAATCTATTGCATGTCTATAATGAGGCCTGTATATTTCCTAAACCAATTAAGTTGTTATTTACGATTGTAAACAAAGGCCTTTCTTTTTCTGTGAAGAAAAAAAGGATAAAGATTTATAAAGTTTACTTACTGTCAATTTTTAAAAGGGGTAGGTTTATTTGTAATTTCTCCCCTTCATTTTCCTTGCTCCGACCCCATGTTGGCACAATTAAATCCATGTGGTGCGGACGTGAATGTATATGGCGCACACAACTGCTTCAGCCATTCATTAGCAGATCTGGTTGGACCACATCAAGCACTATCAGGTTCCATTCTCCTCTGCCAAAACTGCTCACTACTCCATGATAATTCTAGAATGCAAAGATAACCCCCAGCTTCTTTTCCCCAGTACCAACCATCTCCTTACACCACTCTACCCTGCCCCTTATATCCTCAACTCCAACAAGCAGGAGAATTTTATGTAGACGTCTTTTTCATTAAGACTGTCACCATCCATTCAGCTACCTCTGCTGCATTCCACCCTTCCCTTTGCTGTCTAAGCCAAGGTTTCACCAAGGTTCCCTGCCCTAGCCCTGAACTCACATTGTTCTCGAGATTCTCACCTGTCTCCCCTCATGCCCTTTCTGAGGTCATCTTGTCCAGAAGACCCACCTCCTACTCTCTTGACCTTATTCCCACTAAACTGATGACCATCCAACTTTCCTTCCGGCCCCCATCATGCTAGCTGATATTGTAAATGGTTCCCTCTCCCCAGGTACTGTCCCCCTTCCTTTCAATTGTGCCGTCATCACCGTCTCCCCAAAAAAACAACCTTGACCCCTTTGTCCGTGCAAACTACTGCCCCATTACCAACCTCCCTTTCCTCTCCAAAGTCCTTGAACGTATTGCCATAGAATCAGAGAATAGTATAGCACAGAAGGAGGCCATTCGGACCATATGCTGGATCTTTTGAACAGCATATTGTTAGTCGCACTTCCCCAATCTTTCCCCGTATCCCTGCAATTTTTTATCCTTCAAGTATTTATCTAATTCCCTTTTGAAGGCTACGATTGAACCTGTATCCACCACCCTATCAGGCAGTGCATTCCAAATACTAACCATTTGTTGCGTAAAAATGTTGTTTCCTCATGTCGCTTCTGGTTCTTTTGCCAATCACCTTGAGTCTGTGGCCTCTGGTTATCGGCACTTCAGCCATTGAAAACAGTTCCACTTTATTTACTTGATCTAAACCTTTCATGATTTTAAAAACCTTTATCAAATCTCCTCTTAGCCTTCTCTGCTCTAAGGGCAACAACACCAGCTTCTCCAGTCTATCTATGTAACTGTAATCCCTCATCCCTGGAACCATTCTATTAAATCTCTTCTGCATCTTCTCCAAAGCCTTCCCTTCCTTCCTAAAGTGTGGTGCCCAGAATTAAACACAATACTCCAACTGGAGCCGAACTAGTGTTTTATATACGTTTAGCATAACTTCCTGGCTTTTGTATTCTATGCCTCGATTTATAAAGCCCAGGATCCCATATGCTTTATTAACTACTTTGTTAGCCTATCCTGCTACCTTTAAAGATTTGTGCAGAACCATCCCCAGGTCTCCCTGTTCTTGCACCCCCTTTAAAATTGTACCATTTAGCTTGTATTGTCTCTCCTCATTCTTCTAACCAAAATATATCACCTCACATTTTTCTGCATGGAATTTCATCTGCCATATGTCTTCCCATTCTACCAGCCTGTTTATGTCCTCTTGGAGTCTATTGCTATCTTCCTCACTGTTTACTACACTTCCAAGTTTCGTGCCAACTGCAATTTTACATTTTGTGCCCTGTACTCCCAATTCGAAGTCATTAATGTATACCAAAAAGATAAGTGGTCCAAGTAACGAACCCTGGAGAACACCATTGTATATCTCCCTCCAGTCTGAGAAACAACCATTCATCACAACTCTGTTTTTTATCCCTCAGCCAATTTTGTATCCATGCTGCTCCTGCCCTTTTATCCGGTGGGCTTCAATTTTGGTAACAAGCCTAATCTCTGGTAATTTATCAAACGCTTTTTAAAAGTCGATTTCCACAACATCAATTCCACTGCTCTCATTCACCCTTTGATACCTCATCAAAAAACTCAATCAAGTTGTCGCCTCCTAAATCCATCTCTAATCAGGTTTCCGCCCCGTCACAGCACTGAAACAGCACTAATCAAACTAACAAATGCCATCCCCTAGGACAGTGATCTTGGTGCACTATCTCTCTTCATCCTTCTCGAACTCTCTGCAGTCTTTGACACAGTTGACCACACCATCCTCTCCTTCTTTGTCCAGCCAAGTGGGACTGCCTTCGCCTCGTTCCACTCTTACCAATCCAGTCACAGCCAGAGAATCTCCCGGAATCAAGGAAAACCCAAGGATGTTTTATAAATATATTAAGAGCCAGAGGATAACTAAGGGTAGGGCCTATTAGAGATCATGGAGGTAATCTCTGTGTGGAAGAGGAAGATGAGGGTATGGTTCTTAATGAATACTTTGCTTCAGTTTTCACAAAAGAGAGGAGCGATGCAGACACTGCTATCGAGGAGGAGGAGTGTGAAATATTAGATGAAATAAACAGTGAGTGAGGAGATATTAAGCAGTTTAGCAGCTTTGAAAGTGGATAAGTGCCCAGGCCCAGATGAAATGTATCCTAGGCTGTTAAGCGAAGCAAAAGAGGAAATAGCAGAGACTTTGACCATCATTTACCAATCCTCTCTGGCTTCAGGTGTGGTGCCAGAGGACTGCTAATGTGGTACCTTTGTTTAAGAAGGGTGAAAGGGATAGACTGAGTAATTACAGGCCAGTCAGTCTAACCTCAGCGGTGGGAAAATTATTGGAAAATATCCTGAAAGACAGGATAAATCATCACTTGGAAAGACACGGATTAATCAAGGACAGTCAGCAGGGATTTGTCGAGGGAAGGTTGTGTCTGACTAACTTGATTGAATTTTTTGAGGAGGTAACCAGGAGGGGCGATGAGGGCAAAGCGCATGATGTAGTGTGTATAGAATTTAGCAAAGCTTTTGATAAGGTCCCACATGGCAGACTCACGAAAGTAAAAGCCCATGGGATCCAGGGCAAAATGACAAGTTGGATCCAAAATTGACTCAGAGGCAGGAAGTAAAGGGTAATGGTTGATGGGTGTTTTTGTGACTGGAAGGATGTTTCCAGTGCGGTTCCGCAAGGCTCAGTACTAGGTCCCTTGCTTTTTGTGATATACATCAATGATCTAGACTTGAATATAGGGGTATGATTAAGAAGTTTGCAGTTGATACTAAAATCGACTGTGTGGTTGATAATGAAGAAGAAAGCTGTGGACTGCAGGAAGATATCAATCAACTGGTCAGGTGGGCAGAACAGTGGCAAATGGAATTTAATCCAGAGAAGTATGAGGTAATGCATTTGGGGAGGGTAAACAAGGAAAGGGAATACACATTAAATGGTAGGATACTAAGAAGTGTAGAGGAACAAAGGTACCTTGGAGTGCATGTCCACAGATCCCTGAAAGTAGTAGGCCAGGTAGATAAGGTGGTTAAGAAGGCATACGGAATGCTTGCCTTTATTTGCCAAAGCATAGAATACAAGAGCAGGGGATTATGCTGGAATTGTATAAAACACTGGTTAGGCCAAAGCTGGAGTACTGCGTGCAGTTCTGATCACCACATTACAGGAAGAACGTGATTGCACTGGAGAGGGTACAGAGATTTACGAGGATGTTGCCGAGAGTGGAGAAGCTTAGCTATGAGGACAGATTGGATAGGCTGGATTTGTTTTCCTTGGAACAGAGGAGGCTGAGGGGAGACCTCATTGAGATGTATAAAATTATGACGGCCTAGATGTAGTGGATAGAAAGGGCCTATTTCCCTTAGCAGAGGGGTCAACAACCAGGGGGAATAAATTTAAAGTAATTGATATAAGGTTTAGAGGGGATTTGAGTGGAAATTTCTTCACGCAGAGGAGTGTGGGGGTCTGAAACTCGCTGCCTGAAAAGGGTGGTAGAGGCAGAAACTCTCACCACATTTAAAAAGTACTTGGATGTGCACCTGAAGTGCCGTAATCTGCAGGGTTAGGGACCTAGAGCTGGAAAGTGGGACTAGGCTGGATAGCCTCTTGTTGGTTAGCATGGACATGATGGGCTGAAATGGCCTCCTTCCGTGCTGTAAACTTCTATGATCAATGATATGGCTTCCCTTCTTTACCCCACATTATTACCTCTGCAGTGCCTCAATGATCTATCCTTGGCTCCTTCCTATTTCTCATCTACATGCTGCCCCTCAGCAACAGCATCTGAAGGCATGCTGTCAGGTTTCACATATACACTGATGACACACAGCACTTGCTCACCACCACCCTTCTCGACCCCTCCACTGCCTCTCTGTTGTCAGACTTCTTGCCTGACACCCAGTCCTGGATGAGCTTCAATTTCCTTCAGTTAAACATTGGGAAGACTAAGCTGTTGTCTTCGGTTTCTGCCACAAACTCTGTTCCCTAGCCAAGATTCCATCCCCTTTCTGGCCACTGTCTGAGGCTGAACGAGGCTATTTGCAACCTAGGTGTCCTATTTGACTCTGAGCCGAACTTCTAACCTCATAGGAAAAATAATGGAATCCCTACTAAAGGAGAAAATAGAACATCTAGAAACCAAAAATATAATGAATAGCCGGCATGGATTTCAAAAGGGAAAGTCTTGCTTGACCAACTTCATTGAATTTTTTGAGAGGTAACAGAGAGTAGACAAGGGTATTGCAGATATACTTTATCTAGATTTTCAAAAGGCCTTCGATAAGGTACAACATAATAGGCTAATGAATGCCAGAGAATGCGTCAGGTGATAAGTAGTAAAATGGATAACTAGCTGACTTCAAGACAGAAAGCAGATAGTAGGGATAAAGGATAGCTATTCAGAGTGGCAGAAGGTGAGAAGTGGTGTTCCACAAGGATCAGAGCTGGGACCACTGTTGTTCACAGTTTATATTAACAATTTAGGCTTTGGAATCTAAAACACAATTTCTAAATTTGCAGATGACACCAAATTGTCGGGTCGGGGGGGGGGGAGGGAGGGGGGAACATGGGTGGATAGTCAATACTGAGGAGGACTGCAACAAATTACAAGAAGACATTAATAACCTTGTAGAATTGGCATATCATTGGCAAATGAAATTCAATAGATAAATGTGAGGTATTACATTTTGGTAAGAAAAATAGGGAGGTCACATACTACTTGGAAAATATGAATCTAAATGGGCAGAAGAGCAAAGGGATCATGGAGTACAAATACACAAATCACTAAAAGTAGTGACACAGGTTAACAAGGCCATACAAAAGCAAACCAAGCACTTGGGTTTGTTTCTAGAGGATTGAACTGAAAAGTGGAGAAGCTTGGTTAGACCACACTTGGAGTACTTCATACAATCTGATCGCCATATTATAAAAAGGATTATAGAGGTACTAGAGAGGGTTCAAAAAAGATTTACAAGGGTCATACCAGAAATGCGAGCGTATACCTATCAGGAAGGATGAACAGGCTGGGTCTCTTTTCTCTTGAAAAGAGAAGGCTGAGGGGTGGCCTAATAGAGATCTTTAAAATTATGAAAGGTTTTGATAGAGTAGAGACATATAGTATTTCATTTGTGGGGTAAGAGCAAAACTAGAGGCTTTCAACATAAGATAGTCACCAAGAAATCAAATAGGGAATTCAGAAGAAAATTCTTTACCCAGAGAGTGGTGAGTGCATGGAATTCACTACCACAGGGAGTGGTTGAAGCAAATAGTTCAATTGATGCATTTAAGGGGAGGCTAGATAAGTATATAAGGGAGAAGGGAATAGAGGGTTATGCTGAGAGAGATAGATGAGGAAAGACCGGAGGAGGTTCAAGTGGAGCATAAACGCTGGCACGCACTGGTTGGGTTGAATGGCTTGTTTCTGTGCTGTATAGCCTCTGTAATCCTATATGATATCTTCTCCATCACAAAGGTCTATTTTCTACCTCCATAACATCACCAGCCTCTGGCCCTGCCTCAGCTTATCTGCTGCTGAAACTCTCATCCATGCTTTTATTACCTTCTGGCTTGACTATTCCAATGCTTTCCTGGTCGGCCTCCCATCTTCCACCCTCCATAAACTTGAGCTCATCCAAAACACTGCTGCTTGTATTCTAACCTTCAAGTCCTGCTCACTTATCACGCTGTGCTCACTTACCTATATTGTCTCCTGGTCCATCAACACCTCAGTTTTACAATTCTTATCCTCGTGTTCAAGTCCCTTGCTGGATTTGCCGCTCCCTATCTCTATAACCTCTTCCAGCCCCACAACCCTCCAAGAACCCTTTATTCCTCCAACTCTGGTCCCTTCATCCCACCATTGGTGGTTGCGCCTTCAGCCATCTAAGCCAGAAAGAATTCCCTCCTGAAACCTACCCGTCTCTCCACCTTTTTCTCCCCCTTTAAGATCCTCTTTAATGCTTACCTCTCTAACCAAGTTTTTAGTCACCTGAATTAACATCACCTTCTTTGGCTTGGTGTCAATTTTTGTCTCATTATTCTCCTGTGAAACACCTTGGGATATTTTCCTACAGTAAAGGCATTATATAAATGCAAGTTGTTGTTATATTAGAGAGAATTCCACACAAAATTGTCTGCCAGGATACCTTTAGGCTGAACTGACAAACATAAAACACAGGGCAAAGAAAGGAAAACTAGCAGGCACCATTTAGCTGTATATATAACTATATTTATATTCTGTGTCAAATTGGTTGATAATTCTTCCTTAACCAACATATTTTAATGTAAATTTTTCATATTATTTTCTATTATTTGTTTAATATAAAATTTTGTTGTAAAAGGGTTATGAGAAGGGCAGGCATTTAAGACCTGGAGTGAAGCTGAAGAGTCCCAACCTCAAAGGGTATAAGTTTGACTCTCAGGGCTATTTGTCACTTACTCACTTGCTTTAAATGTGATCTGTTTTGCAGTTTTCAGCTGGGATTTCAGATATAGCACTCTGCAAATAACAAGTTAAGACCACCCAGCAAGAAATGGATGCAAGTTTAATAAATCAGGCCTAAGCACACACATCTCAAAAAATAAATGACATTTAAACCAGTACCTCATGGGTGATGTGATGAATATGTTGGAGCCCCAGCATGCTGTATCAGGACATGAGTTCTTGACTGTAATCTTTTAATCTGAGCTGTGCCATTGTAAGAGGGCGCAAAGCACAGAGCAGGTACTTCCCCACAAAGTCATTGAGGGATGGAGGATCACTTTGGTGTGCTCTCATATATTTTGTAGGGGCTGTTTTCAGAAATTATTGGTGGAGGTCTGGGACCAAATTACTTGCCCGCATGTCCTTTTAGCCAGGACTGTACATGGAAAGCAGACACAAGGGGAATGTGAGAAAATACTTTAAAAAGGAGTCTCACTCTCAACAAAAAGAAATAAAACATTCTTCTGCACTTTATATGCATGAACAGTGAAAACAGGAATGTGCATAGGCAGTGCAACTCTCTCAATTCATGAAAAACATTGGGTTCACATAAACTATAATAGGGTCAGTCAGACAAATCAACAGGAAAGGCTTAAGTAAACAAAATGCATTCCTGCATCATCAATTAAAACTTTTTTGCTTTATTGAGAAAGCCAGATAAAAGGATCAAGGCCTATGTTGCAGGACAACAACCAAGTTGAAAAGAGTAAGAAAGAAAAAATCCACCAAGGGCTAGATTTTCAGATTTTCACCAAAATTACCGTTTTCGCTGCGCTACCATTTTTAGGCTGAACTTTCGGCCTTTACGTCTGCATCGGTAAAGTCGGCGTTACACGAGGATTCATGGCGCAAATTGCGAGTTTCGGCAACGTTAGTCTGAGGCCTTAGAAGGGGGGGAAAAAAATTGCAAAAAACATCCACAAAACCCTTATCTACTAAATCGCTGAAAAAGAATTAAAAAATAAAAACTTTAACTTATCTTTTTTGCAGGTCTTCATACTTACCACTGCTGGCTGGGCTGCACCGACATGTTTGACCCTGTTGTATTCTGGGCATGGTGGAGAGTGCCAAAAGTATGACGGTAACACAATCCGCGGCATTGCACGTCATTTCATGTCGGCGCTCCTCTCCTCAGTGGTATGTGGAAGCGCCACCGCAAAAAGGTGCCCGAAGATCCCGCCATCCGGGTTTTCGCCATGGAGGGTCAAATCGCGGTGAAAACCCGGTTGCAAAGTTGCCGAAAATCCAGCCCTTAGGTTTAAAAGCCTGATGTAGCAGGAGGAAGGAAGACTTAGCAAAATAAGAAGCTTCAGTGTTGAACTTCTAGGAAAGAATGAATTACAATAGGATATTTCCTTACAGTAGTTGCATGGAGGAGTAAGAGGACATACTTGGAGCAGAAAGGTTTAAAGAAGTGTGGGGAGCACAGTGGATTTGAACATTTTCCTTTCATCTCTTTAATGTGGGCTTGAACTACATACAGACTGATGGGACAAAATATGTCAGTCTCAAGACATAAAGTGAAAAGAGTTAGGGCAGTCTTACCCAGTTCATAATAGAGAACTCTTCTTAATTAACTTGTGTAATTAATATAAACAAATACAGTGGAAACTTAAATATCTGTATTGCATTATCTGCCATCCCATTTTACAAAAACTGTTCGCGATTAGAGCAATACTGGCATGTTTCTTTACCCACCCATGAGAAGGTGATGTTTTGCCACCTTCTTGAACTGCAGCAATCCTTGTGGGGATGGTGATCCCTCATGGTGTTAGGGAATTTCAGGATATTGACCTAGCGATGATGAAGGAATGGCAATATATATCTAAGTCAGAATGGCGTGTAGCTTGGAAGGGAACTTGGAGGTTATAGTATTCCCATGCCACTGCATTTTTGTCCTTCTTGGTGTTAGAGCTTGCATGGAAAGGAGATGCTTGGTGAGGAGCAGAGTCTTGTAGAAAGTACATCCTGCAGCCAAAATGAGTCAGTGGAGGAGGTGTGGATAGTGCATTCCATGGCGGGGTGCGTTCAAGCGGGGTGCTCTGTCTTGGATGGTGTCAAACATCTTCAGTGTTGTTTGTGGCTACACCCATTTAGGTGAGCAATAACTATTTCACCACACTTCTGACATGAGCCTCGTAGATGGTGAAGAGGTGTTGAGGGATCATGCGTTGAGTCCCTTTCCTGCTCTTGTAGCCAGTGTTGATATGACTGATCTACTTACGCTTCTGGTCAGTGGTGATCTCTGAGATGTTGAAGGATTCAGTACTGATAGTGCTGTTGTGGGCCAGGGGAGGTGGTTGGGCTTTTTCTTGTTGGAGATTTTCATTGTCTTGTACTTATCCCAAATACAAGACAATGAAAATCCATCCCAAGTCTAGATGTTGTTTAATTCCAGCTGTAGGCCAGCATCTGCAACTTCATTATGGGAGAAGTGACATGACACAACAAAAGGTGTCCGTATTGTGGAGATAGAAACTGTGGCCGTGTGTACTGCCGACAATCATTTCACCGCAAAAATAGAGGCAATATGGGAAAAGGAAGGCAAAGAAGACAGTGAATTTTTTTTGAAGACTTAAGAGAAAATAGAAAAAGGAACAAAAGAGATAAAAAGACAAGAAACCTAGCCAAAAGGGGACAATTTGAGATACGACTAATACATGTTCCTGAATGTAAATTCAGATTTTGGGATCGATTTGAGCTGGTCTCAGGAAATTAATGGGATGTATATGTTTAAAGAAGAACTACAGCTTTCAAAGTTATATGTGTATGTTTGCACTTCATAAATAATAAAAAAAGACTGCATATATCAAACTACAGGTACTAAAAATAAAACTAAGTATAGAGAAAATGAACACAATGCTTGTTATAGTATGTCAAGTAAGACAGTCCAAAATTTCAGCACATCTAAAAGTTTAAAATTTGGCTTCGAGGAAAAAGCAACCTTTCATCAACACAATAAACCAGCAGGTTTCTCAAACTGCACAGAATCATATTCAAATATATTTTCTTGTACCTGTATTTTATTTATTGCATACTATAAATAGTACATACCATTGAAGTTTATGAGGTGGCGCTCTGATCTATATCTTCTTGGAGTTGAGCACAAAACCCTTGCTTTGTTCTGCATACACCAACAGTCAATATACCAGGTTAGATCAGTTAGTATGGTACAGCAGCAGCACTCAGAAGGTTACAAATTCTGACTGTATTTGTGTCTAAATAATTAAAATACAGCTTTGCTCATATACTGCACTCATAAAGTTGAAAGTGGCATAGCTGCTGTAGAGGTTAACATGAGCATTGCTGAAGATAATCCTACCTAGGCTGCTACAAAGCTCTTGAAATTAGTATTGTTGGGCTCCGGTGTTGTTGGTGCTGTTGTTGAAGCTGATAAGAGTGCCGTTGAAGTTGGTAAAGTGTTGCTGTTGAGTTCTGTTGAGCGTAGAGTATTGGTGAGGTTGGTAGAGTATTGGTGAGGTTGGTAGAGTGTTGCTGAAGTTGGTAGAGTGTTACTGCAGCTGGTCGAGTGCTGCTGCAGATCAATTGAGCTGATCGCGTGTTGCTGAGGTTGGTAAAGAATTGGTGAGGTTTGGAGACAGTTGCTGAGGTTGGTAGGGTATTGGTGAGGTTTGGAGAGAGTTGTTGAGGTTGGCAGGGTATTGGTGAGGTTTGGAGACAGTTGTTGAGGTTGGTAGGGTATTGATGAGGTTTGGAGACAGTTGCTGAGGTGGGTAGAGGTTGTTAGTGTTGTCACTCAAGTTAGTAAACTGTGGCTGAGGTTGGTAGCGTTCTGCTGAAGATGGTAGAGTGATACTGAAGTTGGTAGTTTGGCCCTGAGGTTGCTGCAGTTAATCATAAAGTTGAGACTGTCACCAAGGTTGGTAGAGTTCTGCGTAGACTGCTGCCAAGGTTGGAAGAGATGTACTGAAATTAGTAGACTGTCACTGAAATGGTAAAGTGTCACTGAGGTCGATAGAATTATACTGAAGTTAAGAGACTGCCACTGAGGATGGTAAAAGGTCACTGAGCATGGCAGTGCTCCTGGAGCTGACGGCGTGTTGTTGACGCCGATGGTATTGACGGCTGTACCAGCTCTCGCTTCTCCTCCTGTCCGTTGCTATCGAGCGCAGAGACTGGACGCCGTCTCCTTGGCAACCCAACGGCCCATTGACCATGAGCCTTTGGGGCCAAGCGGAGGTTTCCGGTTCCGGCGCTTGTTGCTGCCGATCGGTGACTCGGGGCTGGAAGGTAAAAGTTTGCGCCCAGGACACTTCGGGGATCGACATTCAATTTCTGCGCGGTGGAGACAGGCAGGAAGCCACTGGACCCGAGTTCCCATTTGCCGCCTCCCGCCTGAGGCTGGTCACTGGATGGTCCTTCAGTGGTCCCGCCGACATTGCCGGCTTCTGCCGTGCGATTCCCTCTTGTTTACCCCTGTTGTTTACATGTCATTTCCCCCTGTCCTCCAACCTTGGCTCCTTGCTTGGCCGCAGTTCATTAAATTCAGTGTCCCCTCCGGTATCTGGCCTGCGTGATCCTTTACGTGTGTGGATTGCACATCCTATGGCATGTAGGGGCGACCATGTGTGCAGGTGTCTCCAGCTGCACCAATCCGAGCTCCATGTTTTGGAGCTTGAGCAGCGGCCAGAGCCATTGCGGTGCATCCGCGAGACTGAGAGCTACGTGGAAAAGCATGTTTCTAGAGGTGGTCACCCCACAGCTTAAGAGTGTGCAGGCAGATAGGACCGCCGGACAGAAGAGGAAGACTAGGCCGGTAGTGCAGGAGTCCCTCAAGTCCATCTCGCTTTCCAACCAGTATTCTATTCTGAGTACCGGTGAGGGCGATGTTGGCTCTGGGGAGTGCATCCAGAGCCAAATCCATACCACCACGGGTGGCTCAGCTGTACTGGGGGGAGGGGGGAGGAAGAAGAATGGAAGAGCTATAGTGGTAGGGGATTCGATAGTCAGGGGAGCAGACAGGTGTTTCTGCGGCCGCAGACGTGACTCCAGGATGGTATGTTGCCCCCCTGGTGCCAGGGTCAAGAATGTCACTGAGCGGCTGCAGGGCATTCTGGGGGGAGAGGGTGAACAGCCAGAGGTCGTGGTCCATATCGGGACCAATGACATAGGTAGAAATAGGGATGAGGTCCTGCAGGCAGAGCTTAGGGAGCTAGGAGAGAAATTAAAAAGCAGGACTTCAAAGGTAGTAATCTCAGGATTACTCCCGGTGCCACGTGCTCATGAGTACAGAAACAGGAGGATAGAGCAGATGAATGCGTGGCTGGAGAGATGGTGCAGGCGGGAAGGCTTTAGTTTCCTGAGGCATTGGGACTGCTTCTGGGGGAGGTGGGACCTGTACAAGCCGGACGGGTTGCACCTCAACAGAGCCGGGACCAATATCCTCGCAGGGAGGGATTGCTAGTGCTGTTGGGGAGGGTTTAAACTAGCTTGGCAGGGGAATGGGAACCTCAAAATAGATTCAGTAGGGGAGTAAAGCTGAAATTAGAAGTTAGAAAGCAAAAATAAAGAAATTGAGTTTGAAGGAGAGAGGAAACAAGCAGGAAGGAAACAAGCAGGAAAAAAGGGTAAAAAAAACAAATTTAAAGGCTCTTTGTCTAAATGCACGGAGCATTCGTAACAAAATAGATGAGTTGATGGCACAAATAGATACAAATCAGTATGATTTGATAGTCATTATAGTGACGTGGTTGCAAGATGACCAGGACTGGGAACTAAATATTCAGGGGTACTTGACAATCTGGAAGAACAGACAGACAGACAGGAAAAGGAGGTGGGGTAGCTCTGTTGATAAAGGATGGAATCACTGCAATACTGAAAAATGATATTGGCCCAAATGATCAGGATGTTGAAACAGTTTAGGGGAGATAAGGAATAATAAGGGGAAAAAAAATTACTGGTGGGCGTAGTCTGTAGGCCCCCGAACAGTAGCAACTCTGTTGGTCGGAACATAAACCAGGAAATAGTGGGGGCTTGTAAAAAGGGAACAGCAATAATCATGGGTGATTTTAACCTCCATATTGATTGGACAAATCAAATTGGTCAGGGGAGCCTTGAGAAAGAGTTCATAGAGTGCATAAGGGACGGTTTCTTGAGCAGTATGTAACGGAACCAATCGGGGCAGGCCACCTTAAATCTGGTCCTGTGTAATGAGACAGGATTAATAAACAATCTCCAAGTATCCCCTTGGAATGAGTGATCAGAGCATGGTTGAATTATAAATTCAGATGGAGGATGAGAAAGTTTGATCTCAAACCAAGGTACTAAGCTTAAATGAAGGAGTCTACAAAGGTATGAGGGCAGAGTTGGCTAAAGTGGACTGGGAAAATAGATTAAAGTGTAGGACAGTTGATGAACAGTGGCGTAGATTTAAGGAGATATTTCTCAACTCTCAAAAAAAAATATTCCAGTGAGGAGAAAAGGGTGTAAAAGAAAAGATAGCCATCCGTGCCTAACTAAAGAAATATAGGATGGTATTCAATTAAAAACAAGGGCATACAAAGTGGCCAAAACTAGTGGGAGGACAGAAGATTGGGAAGCTTTTAAAAGCCAGCAAAGAATGACTAAAATAATGATTAAGAAAGAGAAGATAGAAGATATGAAAGTAAATTAGCATGAAATAATAAAACAGATAGCAAGAGTTTCTATAGGTCTATAAAAAGGAAAAGAGTAGCTAAGGTAAATGTTGATCCCTTAGAGGACGAGACTGGGAAATTAGTAATGGGGAACATGGAGATGGCAGAAACTCTGAGCAAATATTTTGTATCAGTCTTTACGGTAGAGGACACAAACAATATCCCAACAGTGGATAGTCAACACCGCCTCCAGTGCAACAGTGCAGCCTTCAGCCACCTAAGGAAAAGAGTGTTCGAAGACCAGGCCCTCAAATCTGCCACCAAGCTCATGGTCTACAGGGCTGTAGTAATACCCGCCCTCCTGTATGGCTCAGAGACATGGACCATGTACAGTAGACACCAAGTCGTTGGAGAAATACCACCAACGATGTCTCCGCAAGATCCTACAAATTCCCAGGGAGGACTGACGTACCAACATTAGTGTCCTTGACTAGGCCAACATCCCCAGCATTGAAGTACTGACCACACTTGATCAGCTCCATGGGGCAGGCCACATTGTCCAGACACGAGACTCCCGAAGCAAGCGCTCTACTCGCAACTCGTTCACGGCAAACGAGCCAAAGGTGGGCAGAGGAAATGTTACAAGGACACCCTCAAAACCTCCCTGATAAAGTGCAACATCCCCACTGACACGTGGGAGCCCTTGGCCAAAGACCGCCCTAAGTGGAGGAAATGCATCTGGGAGGGCACTGAGCACCTCGAGTCTCATCGCCGAGAATGCAGAAAACGAGCGCAGGCAGCGGAAAGATCGTGCAGCACATCTATTCCTTTCCTTGCCCCCAACGACTATCTGTCCCACCTGTGACAGGGACTGTGGTTCTCGTATTGGACTGTTCAGCCACCTAAGGACTCATTTTAATAGTGGAAGCAAGTCTTCCTAGATTCGGAGGGTCTGCCTATGATGATGATGATGAGTCAAAGGGGCTATCGGCTGGGTGGGGGGATCAACACAATCACAAACACTAAGGAGATGGTACTCAGTAAGATAATGGGACTAAAGGCAGATAAATCCCCTGGACCTGATGGCTTGCATCCTAGGATTTTAAGAGAAGTAGCGGCAGGGATAGTGGATGCATTGGTTGTAATTTACCAAAATTCCCTGGACTCTGGGGAGGTCCCAGTAGATTGGAAAACTGTAAATGTAACGCACCTATTTAAAAAAGGAGGCAGACAAAAAGCAGGAAACTAGACCAGTTAGCCTAACATCTGTGGTTGGGAAAATGTTGGAGTCGCCCGCCAGCCTCTCTCCCCCGCAGCCTCTCTTTCCCCCCCCCCCCCCCACCCCCGCAGCCTCTCACTTTTCCACCCTCCCGGCCCCACACACCCACCAGCCTCTCTTTCTCCCCCCCCCCCCCCAGCCTCTCTCTTCTCCCCCACCGCACCCCCAGCCTCTCCCTCTCCCCCCCCCCCCCCCCAGCCTTTCTCACCTTCCCCAGCCTCTCTGTCCTCTCCCTCTCTCCTCCCCCAGCCCCTCTCTCCTCCCCAGCCCCTCT